>NC_059117.1:16147514-16476264 GCF_020740685.1 Jaculus jaculus
GCCAGCTACAAAAACTACAACTACAGGACATGTGTGTGTGTGTGTGTTGTATAATGGTAGGAATCAAGCCCAGGATCTCACAAATATAAGGCAAGCACTCTAGTGTTGAGTCATGCTGCAAAATTGCAATTTTTAAAATTTATTTTCAAGGAGACAGAGAAAATGAATGGATGGGCCAGCACTTCCAACTACTGCAAATGAACTCCAGATGCATACACCACTTTGTGCATCTGGCTTTTACATAGGTAATGGGATTTTTTTTTTTTTAAGTTCTTTGTGGATTCTAGATATTAGGCCTCTGTCAATGAAATGGCAGGTGAAGATTATATCTCATTCTGTGCTATAATCTGCTGGCTCTGTTTATGGTATATTTGTCTGTACAAAAGTTTTTCAGTTTTATGAAATCCCACTGGTTGAATGATTGTTTAATTTCCTGTGGTATTGTTCAAGAAGTCTTTTCCCATTCCTATATCAAGGAGAGTTCCCCCTTTTTCTTCTTCCTTCCAGGCAATTAAAAGTTTCAGGTTTTACACAGAGGTCTTTAATCTATTTGGAGTTGATTTTTATGCATGGTAAGAGGAGTGGGTCTAGTTTCATTCTTCTACACGTGGTTATTCAATTTGTCCAACACCATTTGTTGAAGATGCTGTCTTTTTTCCAGTGTACATTGTTGATTCCTTTGTCAAAGATCAAGTAACTGTAGTTGCTTGAACTAAGGCCTGGGCCTCAATTCTGTTCCATTGGCATATTTGTCTGTTTTTATGCTAGTATCATGCTATTATTGTTACTATGGCTTTGTAGCATAGCTTTAGATGAGGTATGATGATATTTTCAAAGATATTTCTTTTGCTGGTCAAACAACAATAAATGGATAGTGGAGACCCGGCTCAAGAGATTTCAGAAGGAAGCAAGGCTCTATCATAAACTGGGCAGTTTGTGTGATATTCAGGCAAAGAATATGGGTTCATTCTACCTGTGTCCTGAGAATTTGAATGGTGTTGAATTTAAATTGAGGGCTGGAGAGATGGTTTAATGGTTAAGGCACTTGCCTGCAAAGCCTAAGGGCCTATGTTTGATTCTCCCACATAAGCCAGATGCACAAAGGTGAGGCAAGTGCAAGCTTGCAAATGTCCACTAGGTGTTGCAAGTGTCTGGAGCGCAATTGTAGTGGCTGAGGCCCTGGTGCACCAATTCATTCTTGGTGAAGAGTTGAAGGCCACACCGGATTACAGAGCAGATTCCAGATCAGTCAGGGCTAAAGTGAGACCCTGCCTTAAAGAAAAATAAAGGTTATGGGCTACTTCATTTGGCAGAGTAAATTTCTAGATAGCACAACATTCGATTCATGGCAGGGTTATTTCTCATATGTTACTCAGATCTACAGTGAAAACTAGCAAAATGGTACAAAATATGCAGAGTTTTAGAGAAAAGGTTTGTGAGCCACTCTGAAGTTTCAGGCAAGGAGACTGATCCTGGCAAAGCACCTGTGATTCTTAAAGAGGCTAGCTTAATTAAACAGAAAACTTACTTTCTCACTGGAACAATAGAAAAGGTACCCCAAGGGCAAGACCCCACCCATGAAGACTCTTAACTTTGGAGAATGCAAATTCACTTGAAGAAAGCTAGAATGCAGAATGCTGCATCTGGGATTACCTGCTCAGAGACAACTGCCTAAGAAGCCTTTCCAAAGATTCAGCATCCAAAGCTGCTCTGGTCCAAGAAGGCCAGGCTTCATCCTGAGTTAGCAGCAGAAATTGTCCACATTGTTCACAAGGAATTGGTTTTGTAGAAACGAAAGATGCTATACTGAGGGGTGTCATGATGTCTCACTCCATGCTTTCAGAGAACTGCTAGGTCCTGGCATGGTGAGGCAGGGTTGAATTCCCTGCAAGGAACGCCTGAAGGGCCCTTGTTAGGGTTAGCATAACAAGGGCTGTGAAGGTTAAGCTGAAATTGCAAGGTGACTTCAGGACCTTGGGGACCCCAGGACCTTGGGAGGTCTACTAAGAAACACAATAGCCTTGGAGTAGAGCTGGCCCAAGAGAGGGTGTATGTGCACTACAGTCAGCAGAGCTGGAAGAGAAGGGCAACTCAAACCCTTTGGAGTCCAGAGAGTTCTGTCATGTGCCCCAACACCAGACATGTTCTGTCATGTGCCCCAACACCAGACAAGATTTGGTGTTTCCCTTGCTAGGCTTAGATACTGCTTTGGTCCAGTTTTTACCTCCAATGCCCCCATTCCTCTCTGTCAGCATATGAGTATTTGCTCTGTGACATAATGTGTTAGAAATGTATAGCATGTGTTTTGATTTTATGGGGCTCACAGTTAGTAAGACTTTCCTGAATCTCAGAAGCAGCTTTGCACTTTAGATATCTGAAGTGTTGGCACTGTTAAAAGCTATGGGGACTTTTGAAGTTGGACAGAATGCATTTTGCATCAAGAGATGTCCATAAGACTACCAAGGGCAGAAAGGAAATGCTGCGGTATGAATGAAAAATGTCTCCTGTAGGCTCGTGTGTTTGAACACAGGATCCTCAGCTGGTGGTGCTCTTTGAAAAGCTTCTAGAAACCTTAGAAGGTGGATCCTTGCTGGAGGAAGTGGATCACTGGAGGTAAGACTTGAGGTTTCACAGCCCATGCCCACTTTCTGCTCACCCTCTGTTTCTTGGGTGCAGATGCCATGTAACCGGCAGGCCTCGTGCCTGCTTCTATATCTTCACCTTGACAGAATGTATCATCTTGAGACTGCTGGCCAGAATTAAACCTTTCCTTCCTTAAGCTGCGTCTTGTCAGGTATTTGCTCGCAGCAAACAGCAATATCACTGATACAGCCTGGTAAGACACACCTGAAATGCCAGCAGTCTAGAAGCTAAGGCAGGAGAGTTCAAGGCCAGCATGGGCTACCTAGTGGGACTCTATCTCAGAAGACTTCTGAGATGGCTCAAATGTCTAACACCTTTACTTGCAAAGCCTGCTGGTGTGGGTGCAATTCCCCAGTACCCTCATAAAGCGCCCCCCCAATTTTCTCATCCTCCCAAATATATAAATATTTAAATATATACACATGTAAAGAAAATTAATTATAGTGTTTTATTTTATTTTATTTATTTATTTGAGAGCGACAGACACAGAGAGAAAGACAGATAGAGGGAGAGAGAGAGAATGGGCGCGCCAGGGCTTCCAGCCTCTGCGAACGAACTCCAGACGCGGGTAACGTGGGACCTAGGGAACCGAGCCTCGAACCAGGGTCCTTAGGCTTCACAGGCAAGCGCTTAACCCCTAAGCCATCTCTCCAGCCCAATTATAGTGTTTTTAATAAAGCTCTAAAACCTAGTTCGCTGAGTTAACAGCAGAAATTGTCAGCATTGTTCACAAGGAATTGGTTTTATAGAAATGAAAGATGCTAGGGGCTGAAGAGATGGCTTAGCAGTTAAGACACTTGCCTGAGAAGCCGAAGGACCCAGATTTGATTCCTCAGGACTCACATAAGCCAGATTCACAAGGTGGGGCGTGTGTGGAGTTTGTTTGCAATGGCTATAGGCCCTGGCGCTCCCATTGTCTCTGTCTCTCTCTCTCCCTCTTTCTGTCCCTCTTTCTCAAGTAAAAGGGAAGAAAAGGAGGGAGGGAGGGAGGGAGGGAGGGAGGGAGGGAGGGAGGGAGGGAGGAAGGAAGGGAGGGAGGGAGGAAGGAAGGGAGGGAGGGTGCTAGACTGAGGGGGTCATGGTGTCATACTCCATGGTGTATCTTTAAACCATATTTCCATTTCTTAACTATTTCTTTCAAAACTTCTTCCCATCCTAAACCAATTTTATATGACTAATAACACATAATCCAAACTTTGTAAGTTTTGCACCGTATACACTTAATACAATGGCTCTTGCTTTTTGATACTTATATAAACAGTGTCTCCACACTCTGCCAGAGTCTGTGATATGACACAGCACCTTCAGTGGAATATTTCAATAGCAACCATAATAGCATGCTTTTACTTACGAGAGGTTTTTGAAGCAAGAAGAGTGATCCGGGAACCTCCTAAGAACCGAAAACCCAAAATATTGACCTGATCATCGTCGGACTGACTGGCAAAGCCTATGAAGAAAAGAAAAAATCATCTATGCAATCACAAAGTAAGCACCTCATAAGTACAATAGGAATGTTCATCGAATGGTTTTTATGATATTAATATCTAAAGTCCATATATAACCTACAATATATTAACCATGATTTTCAAAGTAATTTCTTGTAGCTGAAATTTCTCTCCCACAGTAACATTCTGGAACGTGTCATTTCCTTTCTTCTAATGGTTGGTTCTGGGTCTGAGACAACATGCATATGATAAATCTGGGAAAGGATGCCACACTAGAAAGCAAGGGAGCTGGTGGTGATTGGGAGGGCTCTAGAAGGACATGAGAGCCCAGTTAAACACCAGACATGGTGGTACATGCCTCTAATCCCTCTAGAGGCTGAGGCAGAGAGAACTTGAACTTAAGGCTAACCTGTGCTATGGAGAGCCTGGACTACAGAGAGACTATGCCCAAAAGAAAAAAAAAAAAAGAAAGAAAGAAATGAGAGAAACAGATAGATAGGCTATCACTGGCTACAAACAAAAATATATGAGTGTCAAAACAAATAATAATTTCAGTAAAACATAAAATTTTTAAAAGTACTTGTTTATAAAGATATTAAAAATAAAAGTTACTGTTGTAGGATCCCAAGGAAACAGTCCTATTTATTTTAACCCATTTATTTAAATATAGCTGCACTTCAAATCATAATGGGAAAAAGCACACATATAAGGAACCTGGAAAAAACAAGCAATACTCAAATACTAGTTAACACAAGAGAGCACAGGTAGAACCAGAACCACAAAACAAAAAAAAATGGCAAACATAAATACACACCTTTCAATAATATCTCTTAATATCAATGACCTCAATGCCCCAACGAAAAGACATAGGTTTGCAGACTGGGTTAAAAAGCAGGATCCTACAATTTGTTGTCTACAAGAAACTCACCTTTCTACAAAGGATAGACATTATCTTAGGGTGAAAGGTTGGAAGACGGTATTTCCAGCAAATGGGCCTAGAAAACAAGCAGGGGTTGCTATCCTAATATCTGACAAGGTAGACTTCAGTCCAACGTTAGTCAAGAAAGATAAGGAAGGTCACTTTATATTGATTAAGGGCACACTCTAACAGGAGGACATTACAATCCTAAACATATATGCACCTAACATGGGGGCTCCCAAATTCATCAAACAAACACTATTAGAACTAAGGTCACAGATAACACCAAACACAGTGGTGGTGGGTGACTTTAATACTCCATTCTCATCAATTGACAGGTCATCCTGGGAAAAAATAAGAAGAGAGGCACCTGAACTAAATGAGGTCATAGAAGGAATGGACCTAAAAGATATATACAGAACATTTCATCCAAAGGCTGAAGAATATACATTCTTTTCAGCAGCACATGGAACATTCTCTGAAATAGACCATATATTAGGACACAAAGCAAATCTTAACAAATTCAGGAAAATTGAAGTAATTCCTTGCATTCTATCTGACCACAATGGAATTAAACTACAAATCAGTAGCAAGAAAGGCTATAGAGCATACATAAAATCATGGAAACTAAACAATACACTACTAAATGATGAATGGGTCAATGAAGAAATCAAAAAGGAAATCAAAAACTTTATAGAGTCAAATGATAATGAGAACACAACATACCAAAATCTCTGGGACACAATGAAGGCAGTTCTAAGACGTAAATTTATAGCCTTAAGTGCCTATATTAAGAAACTAGAAAGGTTGCAAGTAAACGACCTAATGCTTTGCCTTAAAGCCTTGGAAAAAGAAGAACAAGGCAAACCAAAAATCAGTAGACGGGAAGAAATAATAAAGATTAGGGCAGAAATTAATGAAATAGAAACAAAAAAAACAATCCAAAGAATTAATGAAACAAAGAGTTGGTTGTTTGAAAGGATAAACAAGATTGATAAACCCTTAGCAAATCTGACCAAAAGAAAGAGAGAAGAGACACAAATTAATAAAATCAGAGATGAAAAAGGTAACATCACAACAGATGCCAGAGAAATTCAAAAAATCATAGGGACATACTATAAAAGCATATACTCCACAAAGTATGAAAATCTGAAAGAAATGGATGATTTCTTTGATTTTTATGACCTACATAAATTAAATCAAGATGAGATTAATCACTTAAATAGACCTATAACAAGCATGGAGATCTGAACAGTTATCAATAATCTCCCAACTAAAAAAAGCCTAGGCCCAGATGGATTCACTGCTGAATTTTACCAGACCTTCAAGGAAGAGCTAACACCATTGCTTCTTAAGCTCTTCCAGGAAATATAAAAAGAAGGAATTCAACCAAACTCCTTCAATGAAGCCAGCATCACCATGATACCAAAACCAGGCAAAGATAGAACAAAAAAGAAAATTTACAAATCAATATCCCTCATAAACATAGATGCAAAAATTCTCAACAAAATATTGGCAAACAGAATACAAGAATATATCAAAAACATCATTGACCCTGACCAAGGAGGCTTTATCCCAGAGATGCAGGGATGGTTTAATATACGCAAATCTATAAATGTAATACATTATATAAATGGGTTGAAGGACAAAAATCACATGATCATCTCATTAGACGCAGAGAAAGTATTCGACAAAATCCAACATCCCTTCATGATAAAAGTCCTACAGAGATTGGGAATAAAAGGAACATATCTCAATATAATAAAGGCTATTTATGACAAGCCTACAGCCAACATATTATTAAATGGGGAAAAACTGAAAGCTTTTCCACTAAAATCAGGAACAAAACAAGGGTTCCACTGTCCCCACTTTTATTTAATATAGTTCTGGAAGTCTTAGCCATAGCAATAAAGCAAGAGACACATATAAAAGGGATACAAATTGGAAAGGAAGAGATCAAGTTATTGTTATTTGCAGATGACATGATTCTATACATAAAGGACAGTAAAGACTCTATTAGCAAACTGTTAGAGCTGATCAAAACCTACAGCAATGTAGCAGGATACAAAAAAAAATACACAGAAATCAGTAGCCTTCCTATATGCTAACAACAAACACACAGAGGATTAAATCGGAGAATCACTCCCATTCACAATTGCATCAAAAAAAGATAAATAAATAAAGTACCTTGGAATAAACCTAACCAAGGAAGTAAAGGATCTCTACAATGAGAACTTTAAAACACTCAAGCGAGAAATTGCAGAAGACACTAGAAAGTGGAGAAACATCCCTTGTTCCTGGATTGGAAGAATCAATATTGTGAAAATGGCAATCTTACCTAAAGCAATCTACACATTTAATGCAATCCCTATCAAAATTCCAAAGGCATTCTTCATAGAAATAGAAAAAAACAATCCAAAAATGCATTTGGAATCACAAAAAACCTCGAATATCTAAAATAATACTGGGCAACTAAAATAAGGCTGGTGGTATCACCATACCTGATTTTAACCTATACTACAGAGCCATAGTTAACAAAAACAGCGTGGTACTGGTATAAAAACAGACATGTATATCAGTGGAACAGAATAGAGGACCCAGATGTAAGCCCAAGTAGCTATAGCCACCTGATATTCGATAAAAATGCCAAAAATACTCATTGGAGAAAAGACAGCCTCTTCAGCAAATGGTGTTGAGAAAACTGGATATATATCTGTAGAAGGATGAAAATAGATTCTTCTCTTTCTCCATGCACAAGAATGCACAAGTCCAAATGGGTTAAAGACCTTAACATCAGACCGGAAACTCTGAAACTGCTAAAGAAAAAGTAGGGGAAACCCTTCAACATATTGGTCTTGGCAAAGACTTTCTGAATACAACCCCAACTGCTCACGCAATAAAACCACAGATTAATCACTGGGACCTCATGAAATTACAAAGATTTTGTACTGCAAAGGATACAGTGAAAAAAGCAAAGAGGAAACCTACAGAATGGGAAAAAATCTTCACCAGCTATATATCTGATAGAGGATTAATATCTAGGATATACAAAGAACTCAAAAAGTTAAATAATAAGGAATCAAGCCAATCAAAAAATGGGCTATGGAGCTAAATAGAGCATTGTCAAAGGAAGAAATACGAATGGCATATAAGCATCTAAAAACATGTTCTACATCACTAGTCATCAGGGAAATGCAGATTAAAACTACATTGAGATTCTATCTTACTCCTGTCAGATTGGCTACCACCATGAAAACAAGTGATCATAAATTTTGGCGGGGATATAGAAAAAGAGCAACCCTTCTACACTGCTGGTGGGAATGCAATCTGGTCCAGCCATTGTGGAAATCAGTGTGGAGCTAAAACAGCTAAAGACAGATCTACCGTATGACCCAGCTAGAGCACTCCTAGACATATATCCTAAGGACTCATCTCATTTCCTTAGAAGTACCTGCTCAACCATGTTTATTGCTGCTCAATTTATAATAGCTAAGAAATGGAACCAGCCTAGATGTCCCTCAACTGATGTGTGGATAACGAAGATGTGGCACATTTATACAATGGAGTTCTACTCAGCGGTAAAGAAAAATGAAGTTATGAAATTTGCAGAAAAATGGATGGATCTGGAAAGGATTATACTAAGTGAGGTAATCCAGACCCAGAAAGCCAAGCGCCACATGTTCTCCCTCATATGTGGATCCTAGCTACAGATGATTGGGCTTTTGCGTGAGAAGAAAAATACTTAGTAGCAGAGGCCAGTTAGTTAAAAAGGAGATATAAAGGGAAGAGAAAGGAAGGGAGGAGGGTACTTAATAGGCTGGTATTGTATATATGTAAGTACAATGATTGAGATGGGGAGATAATATGATGGAGAATGGAATTTCAAAGGGGAAAGTGTGGGGGGGAGGGTATTACCATGGGATATTTTTTATAATCATGGAAAATGTTAATAAAAATTGTGAAAAACAAATTAAAAAAAGAAACTAAAAGGCACTTTCAAGAATGGAAGTGGGGGCTGGAGAGATGGCTTAGCAGTTAAGTGCTTGCCTGTGAAGCCTAAGGACCCCAGTTCGAGGATCGGTTCCCCAGGTCTCACGTTAGCCAGATGCACAAGGGGGCGCACGCGTCTGGAGTTCGTTTGCAGTGGCTGGAAGCCCTGGTGCGCCCATTCTCTCTCTCCCTCTATCTGTCTTTCTCTCTGTGTCTGTCGCTCTCAAATAAATAAATAAAAAATTAAAAAAAAAAAAAAAAAGAATGGAAGTGGGCTAGAGAGTGGGGAAAGGGCCCTGGGTCATAAGCCTCAAGATCCTTTGCAGGTCGTTCACATAGCACCAGCCTTCCCAGGGTTTGTATACAGTGGGCTTTTCTCGGGCATGCTCTGTTGCCAGTATCCCAGGAGAGGAAGGAGTTCTAGCCTTCTGCTAACAGGGACGGCTCTCATATATTAATCCTGATGCTTCTCTCGCCACATCCCTCTTCTCTTACCACAACTTGATGACCTGGGAAACCTTTGCTCTCTTCTGTGTTTCCCAAATCAACCAGCCCTGGCCTTCTTCCCAGAAGACTGGTGCAAGGGCTTTCCCAGGAGCTGGGCTGCAATGGAACCTGGTTGTCCAGCCTTTACCAAGATCGCCACAGCCTCCTCATTTATCTGATCCTTTCCTTCCCATCCTGCTCCACTACAAACAAACACCTATTTTGCCTAACACGTCGATGTGGACATTTTACTCCATATTTCACACTGATGTTCTTGCTGGGTCGCACACCAAAGTCTTCCTTTCAGCCGACTAGGCCCCAGGCTGTCTATTGTCACTCTGATATCCGTCCTCCATCTCTGCACACAAGTTCAGCCACATCGTCTCATTCGGCCTTCCTCTTGCCCTTTCAAGCCCTGGCAGGCTGTTTTCTTGGCAGAAATGCCTCTCTACCACATGTTTTCACAGAGTACAATCTCATTGCAGCCAGATTAATTTTCTGGTCTTCCCAGCAGCTAAGAATGGGTAGACTCCCTGTTGCCCTTCTCCCTCAAACCTTCTGCCAAATTCCTCTCGAATCTTATTGATTTTTGCCTGATAATTATCTGAAAATGTGACCATTCCCTATTATCATGTCTACTCACCAGATCATTGGGTCTTTTCCAGTTCACTCAAGCTATCCTCCCTTCTCAAACGTACTCACACCACTCCCTTGCTTAAAATGTTTTATTTTTATTTTTATTTATTTATTTGCAAGGAGAGAGAGTGGGGGGAAGGGGAACAGGTACATCAGGGTCTCTTGCAAACAAACTCCAGAGACACCTGGACCACTTTGTGCATCTGGTGTGGGTACTGGGGAACGGAACCCAGGCTGTCAGGCTTTGTAAGCAAGGACCTTTAACGCTGAGCCTTCTCTCTAGCCCCCACTCCCTTGCCTAAAACTCTTCAGGCAACTAATAACTTTGTCCCTGCAGGTCGGAAGAGGCGCATTTCTATGCATCAGGTGCAGAGTGTGTGTCTTAGGAACCCCCCACCCCCGTCCCCCTGTCAGCCTAGACTCTTGCTCTGAGCTCCTGTAGGGCCAGCTCGGCCCAGGAGGTATGATCCCGCCTCTGGCACCACACTGTCCCAGCCTTGGCTCAGCTCCTTATTATCTGGGTGCCCTTGGGCAAAATTTCAAATTCACTGTGTTCATTTCATCATATATACAGGTCTTGCATGAGTCATATGACCATTAGATTTCAAAATCCTCCTTAAGGATATTCAGAGCAGTGTCAAGGATAGAGCACATATTATGTCTTAGCCATTGTGTTCGTCACATCCATTTTAACTCTTGGGATAAATCTGTTTTGTTCACTTCTATTGCCTACAATAATAGCACATGACACATAGTAGGGGGCTGTTAAATATATATTACAAAATTTCCAGAAAAAAATCATAATAGGATTATATTCCAATAGCGCCAATGTAAACAGAAAATATCACTATGTCAAAAAATCATCTAGAGGGGCTGAAGAGATGGCTTAGCGGTGAAGGCACTTGCCTGCAAAGCCAAAGGATCCTGCTTGACTCTCCAAGACCCACGTAAGCCAGATGCACAAGGGGGTGCATGCATCTTGAGTTCATTTGCAGTGGCATACCCATTCTGTCTCTCTTGCTCTCACTGTCTCTCTCTGCCTTCTTCTGTCTCTCAAATAAATAAATAAAATACATATTTTTTTTAAAGAAAGCATTTAGACATGTCAGGTGGTACACACCTTTACTCACTGATGCCCAAATAGGCAAGAACACAGCATCTGACAATCCCCAGTCAGTGAAAAGATCAAAATTCAAAGTAGTTCCTACTGAACACAGATCACTTTTGCACCGTCATAAAGTCAAAACTTCATAGGTGCCCAGTTGCCTCACAAGCAGGGCACGTCCCTCCCTGACTACTATCAGTGTGGAGGTGGAGGAGGTGCCGATGCCCTTACAGCCCTGGGCCTCACAGCCAAGGCCCTCTGGACACGTTTACACCTTCCATGCCACGGCCACTGCATGGCACCACCTTCCAGACACCAGGCCACTGTGAGTGGGCTTAAAACCCAGACCTGGTGCTAAGAGGCATCCTCTTAGCTATGATTTCTCTGATGGATCAACACACACACACACACACACGAGGCCATTGAAAGCAAATACTTCCAATCCCTGGCCATCAGCAAGAATACCCACAAAGTGGACACTTGAGAACAATAGCCGTCCTAGCCAACACCAACCTCTACTAACAGAACTCCACAGGGGAGACACGGTTATCCTTACCAGAGCCTTACCACTACACATCACTCAGCCAGCACCCTTGTATTCTGCCACAGGGGAGGCCTTGCCCCACCAAAACCAGCACATCAAGCCACAAAAGCAAACTGTTCAAGTAACATGAAACATGGAAGGGGAGCTGTGAAGATGGTTCAGAGGATAAGCGCAATGATCATACAAGCATGAGGGCCTAAAAGAGCCTAAGACACCCTGAGCTCAATCGCCAACAGCAAATAAAAAGCTGGGCATGGCCACATCCACATGTAACCCCAGCCTTGTGTGGGGAAGGGGGTGTAGAGACTGGATGTGATAATTTCTGGACTTCTCTTTGTAGGAATATATTACTATGGTTTGGGATCCCTAAAAGGGGATCTGGGCACAGTTTCAATCAATTCTTGAGAGCTTAATTTTTCTTGGGGGTTGTTATTGTTATATAGCAAAAGACAATTATGATGACTGGAGCCCTGGGTTGGCAAATTAAAAACAGATGACTCAGAAGGTATCATGGTAATGGAAAGAAATGACCATAGTGCTCAGTACTGCAATATCTCTATCATACCTTCCAAGGCTCAGGGTCTAATGAAGAAGAGGTGGTGGAAAGAATGTAAGAGCCAAAGGAAGGGCAGGACTCCATACAACATGCTCCCTCCAGACACAAAATGGCCTGGACATCCATGGCCTCACAGTGCCTGACACCACCTGCATAAGACCATCATAAGAGGAGGAAAAGATCATGACATCAAAAGTAAAAGAGAGACTGATTGAGATGGGGAGGGGGTATGATGGAGAATGGAGTTTCAAAGGGAAAGTAGGGGGAGGGAGGGTATTACCATGGAGTATTTTTTATAATCATGGAAGTTGTTAATAAAAAATAATAATAATAATAATAAACATTTAACAGATTCTGTCCTGATAAGAGAAGACAAATTAACATGTGCAAGCTTTAAGAAAACTGCCATAAACTCCATTTCAGTGCTCACCACACAGGTCATGGTTACCATGTGTGGAGGAGCTATGAAAGACCCACCTTGCTGCTGCCAGTCAAGTGAGTGAAGTCAACTGGAATATCGTAAAAAGACAAAATGCTACATCTAGTTAAATGGGGTGGGGGAGTGTTTGCTTATTTTAGCAGCAAACCCAAAGGACCCAAGTTCAATTCCCCAGGATCCATGTAAGCCAGATGCAAAAGGTGGAACATGCGTCTAGAGTTCATTTGCAGTGGCCGAAGACCCTGGCATGACCATTATCTCTCTTTATCTGCCTCTCTTTCCCACCCCCCCCCTCAAATAAATAAAATTTTTAAAAAATTAAAGGGGCCATTTCTCAGATTTCTCCTTTAATTCCATCCCATCACTAAGAAAGCTAATCAATGTACCACATGAGAACCTTGGTTACCAATGATGTTTTCTTTACCCAGTCAAGTCTCAGTTTTACTAAGCTGCTCAGAAACAGCCTGAGAACTGGAGCAAGTTGCCCCTCATGAGTTACCCAAATGCACCCTGTGATAGGCAAGCCAGAAATAAGAAATCCTTCCAAACAACCAGAGCCAGGGGCTCTTCCTGCTGCTGGGGACATCTGAGCCACAAAGAATAATGCAGAGACTCCTTTACACAGCATAAGGACAAACATTTGAGGTCTGGAGAAATTGCCCAGCGGTTAAGGTGCCTGCCGTAAAGTGTAACAACCTGGGTTCAATTCCCCAGAACCCCCACATAGCTGGATGCACAAAGTGGTACTTGTGTCTGGAGTTTGCTTGCAGTGGCTGGAGGCCCTGGCGTGCCTATTCTGTCTCTCTCTCTCTTCTCTCTATCTCTCTCTTCTTGCAAAAGTAAAATAAAAATAATATCAAGAAAGAATAAACCTTTGAAAGCTACATATACAAAAACCTATAGCAACAATTTACAATATTCCTAGAAAGAAGATATATCCGAAGATCTATAATAAAAATAATCAGCCTGGCATGGTGATGTATGCCTTTAATCCCAGCACTCAGGAGGCAGAAGTAAGAGGATCTCTGAGTTCAAGGCCAGCCTGGGACTACAGAGTAAATTCCAGTTCACCCTGGACTAGAGTGAGACCCTACCCATAAACAATGGAACAAATAAATAAATAAAGTTTGCATTTCAAGGCAAAAATTCCCATCCTAAAAATCAAACATTTAATTTTTTATTTCTGAAAAATTGATCAAACTATCATTATAATAATGTAATCAAATATAAAAGGTATGTCTTATTACCTTATTGATATAAGGATTCACCTTTGAACAGGCACACAAGAGGGGAAAGTGCTCGAGGCATTTCAGTATCTTCACTTACCAACTATCTGACAACTTCCCCATTATGACATGTTGAGGAGATGTGCCACTTGAAATTCCTAACAGCTCCAATGCTACAGGCATGTCACTTCAGAAGTCCTACCTGGGAAGAGACTAAGCAGGTTGACAGGAGGCTTGTTGGTGTCAATCGTTAGCTTGTGGTTTGCAGACTTTGAAGGCTGATCTGGTACGCAGATTAATTTTAGGGGAAGTCTAAATTTACATTGGTTAACCCGAGGAATACCTGAAATTTAAAAAAAAAAGTACTTAGACAAATGATTTGGCAAAAAAATAATTTGTTGTTTGAGTAGCAATACATCTTAGAGAATAAGTCTGTTGCAATCCATTTTGTTTAGCACAAATGAAATTGTTGAAGAATTTCATGTTGTCAAGTTTGTCTCATGACTGAAAAAACAAAAAGGCACAGGGCTGGAGAGATGGCTAAGTGATTAAGACACTTACCTACAAAGCCTAATGACCTGAATTCAATTCCCCAGTATCTACATAAAGCCAGATGTGCAAAGTGGTACATGCATCTGGAGTTTAGCTGCAGTGGCTAGAAGCCTTAGCATGCCCATTCTCATTCTCTCTCTCCCTCTCTCCCCACCCTTCCACCCCAGCCATGGTGGCGCACACCTTTAATCCCAGCACTGGGGAGGCACAGGTAGGAGGATCTCTGTGAGTTCGAGGCCACCCCGAGACTACACAGTGAATTGCAGGTCAGCCGGGACTAGAGTGAGGACCCCACCTCAAGAAAAAACAAATTAGGCACAGGGACTATGAGGCATAAGACAAAGGACAGTCATTCAAAAGAAATGTGGAAAACCGGGCATGGTGGCGCATGCCTTTAATCCCAGCACTAGGGAGGCAGAGGTAGGAGGATCACTATGAGTTTGAGGCCACCCTGAGACTCCATAGTGAATTGCAGGTCAGCCTGAGCTAGAGTGAAATCCTACCTCGAAAAACCAAAAAAAAAGTGTAAAAGAAATGTGGAAAAGCCCCCAAAATGTCAGGGCAGGCATGTTTAGGATTTCAGACAGCATCCAAAGAAGAGAAAGAAGGAAAAGTTAAGCTATTTGAGTTGGAATTCAGAAAAGAAGGCTCTATGAGGTTCTGTGAGCCACACAACAAGGGAGGATCTTCTGCAAGTTAAGTACAATATCTCATTAAGGTAAAACTATTCCTCCCACTTCTTCAGCAAGAAGGTGAGGGTGGTCTCTTGACCAGAAGAGTAACTGACAGGCTCCACCAGGACCACATGACTGTTTCTCTGGTCAGAAGGAAGTGGCTCTTCCCTACAGAAGGGTGTTTGCATGCTTCCCTTTCTAATGGCACCAAGGAAGCAGGTGATGGATCTGTCCTTCCATGACCCCCACGTCTAGCTACGACAAAGTAACTATAGAGAACTATCATAATTTATATTGTTCTACTGTATGAAAAATGAAGTCACGAGGGGGGCACAGACATGAGCCTATCTTTAGCATCATATTTTTAAAACCAGACTGCCTGGACACTATAAAAGTCATTATAGTTACTTATACCCAATTACTGAGCCAAGTCTTCAAGATTTTCAAAGCTCTAGCCTTAGTCCAAGACTATCAGTTAAAATGAGAAGAAAAAAATCAGTTAGTTTCTATCAGTAACCCTCTTCATCACTATATCTCAAAAGTTATCTATCCAAGACATTGAAAACTTCGGCTGTTTTTACATATTGAATATTCAAAGTATATGAACTATTTTCCATATACTATGAACACGAAAGAACACTTACTGACCTGCTACTGAACAACATGGTCCATTTTCATACCAATACTGAAAACATTACTTTCATATAATTAAATTTTATTAGGTTATTTATTTGTGACATAAATAATTTATTCACTGTGACGTGTGGAGAAGCTCAGTCATTCAATCTTCAAATATTTTCAATACTCCATACATGCATGTTTAAGTAGGTAAGTAAATAATAGAGTTGAATTTCTCATCAGGATCCTCAAATTTTTTAAATCTATCAATATCTTTATAGAGAATGAAACTGAAACCAGCCAATTAGACCCTTTATAAATATAGAACACAGTACTACAGACTTAAATTCTCTCTGCTCTTACACTATGATTGTGTTACTGAATAAGATGAAAGACAAAAGATAAAATACAGAACTTAGAAGTGTCCTACTTCACCCAATGGTTCTGCACATTGCTAACCTCTTTATTTCACTCTAGTGGAATGAAGGAATGATGTTAAAATAGTACAATTAGAAACCTTTAGGATAAGGTGACCTGACCCTGGCAGGATCCCAAAACTACAAACCTATTTTCCAAGGCAACTGCGGCCTGGTCCTCCTTCAAGCTGGCAGTGCGCTCTCGGGTCCTCCCTACCTGCTGGGACAGGGGAGCGCATCAGCAATGCTGAGCACACTCATGCAACAGTCCGTCATCCACTTGGCCAGAGTACGTTGAGCACATTGTCATTCTGTTCACATCATCTATTATCTATCAAATTTTATCTACCTCAGTTCTTGCTCACTACCAACAGATGATAAATTCAGTGTTGGAAACATAGATACAAATTATAATTGGTGTCTTTTAAGAAAAACCCCAGGGTATTATTTCCTGACATTCTGTGAGGATTTTAGGGACATATGTACTTGTACTTTATAATGATGAAAAGTTTGACTCAAAATGTGATAGTGGTATGATCTAAAACCATGTAAAAGCCACAGCTATGAATTCTACTTTACACACACAAAGAAGTATAAACCACCCATTTTCCAGCTCTAAGGAAATGTCTCTATAAGATCTATATTGCAGCCAGGCGTGGTGTTACACACCTTTAATCCCAGCACTCAGGAGGCAGAGGTAGGAGGATCGCTGTGAGTTTGGGGCCACTCTGGGAATACATAGTGAATTCCAGGTTAGCCTGGGCTAAAGTAAGACCATACCTCAAAAATAAAAGATCTATATTGCAAAATTATATACACAGGGGACTGGAGAAACGGCTCAGCAGTTAAGGCACTTGCTTATAAAGCCTAATGACCTGAGTATGAGTTCCCAGTACCCATGTAAAGCCAGATACACAAAGTGGCACATGCACTTGAAGCTCATCTGCAGAAGCTAGAAGCCCTGGTTTGCCCATTCTCTGTGTATCTCTGCTGGGCATAGTGGCACATGCCTTTAATCCCAACACTTGGGAGGTTGAGATAGGAGGATCACAGTGAGTTCAAGGACAGCCTGAGACTACATAGTGAATTCCAGGTCAGACTGGGCTACAGCAAGATCCTACCTTGAAAAACCAAATAAAAGATTATGTATACATTGGATATGATTTTACCACAATAAAAAAGTTACAACTTCAATTAACATATACTGTTTGGAAAGAACAAGAAAATGAAAACTTGCTTGCATCTATTTAAGTGAGTATTACAAAAAATGATCTACTTCTAACAGTTCTATTTATTCACAAAGGGAAGCAATGCAGCTTCTATAGACATTCAAACACATTCAAAGCTAATGTTCAAATAAAAATTGGCAACAAACTTTCTTCTAAAAAAAAAACAACACACACCTTTAATCCCAGCACTTGGGAGGCAGAGATAGGAGGATCACTGTGAGTTCAAGGCCACCCTGAGACTCCATAGTGAATTCCAGGTCAGCCTGGGCTAGAGCGAGACCCTACCTCGAAAAACCAAGAAAAAAAAAAAAACAAGAATGATGAACAACAGTAGCTTCTTATTCCTGAGCATACACATCTGGAGACTGTAACCCTCGATCTCTAAGCACCAGAGCCAAAGAAACTGGGGAGGTGCCTATATATTCAGACATGGGAATAAATGAGCTGCAAACACCAAGAAGGGAATACTTTATAACTCAGGTTACACTCATGAGGTCAGTTACGAGAACATCACACACTAAGGCAATGGTCTGTGAGGTCAGTGTGTAAGTGTGTATTATGTGAAAACATGTGTGTGTGTTCATATGCATGTGGTGCTTGTGTATGTGTATGCACATGTGTCTTCAAGTGCATGTGGAAATCAGACATGGACGTTGGATATATTCCTCCATAACTCTTCACTTATTTACTGAGGTGGGTTCTCATTTGAATCCAGGGCTCGCTGACTCACCTAGTCTAGCAAGCCAGCTTGCCCTAGGAGCCCCTTGTCTCCACTGCCCAAGTGCTGGGATTACCAAAGGTCGCCATGCCCACAGGCATTAATAAGCGGGCTCTGAGCTCAGGGCCTCACATGAGACAGGATGCACATTTATGCTGAAATGTACACTTTCTTGAGAAACCTCAAATATACACCTGGCTTTCCACTATTGCTCTTCAGGTTGTCATCAATTCAGAGAGCCCGAAACCAAAGACTCAGCAAGGGGTAGGGGTGTGTGTGTGTGTGTGTGTGTGTGTGTGTGTGTGTGTGTAGGAAAGACTTACATGGATTTAAAATAAAGACTTGATGCCACACATGGCAACCCCAGCACTTGGGAGGTTAAGGCAGGAGGATGAAGAGTTCAAGGTCATCCTTGACTACATAGCAAGTTTGAGAACATCATGAGCTATAGGAGACCCTGCCTCAAAAACAACAAAAAATAAAAATACTTTTTCAAGGTTGCTCACGTCACAGCTTTCAACTTGGTTGAAACAGCCTAATTGAACCTAACTCCACCCACAAGCATTGGAATTTCCATCATGTCCTTGGCAGAAAGCTTCCCTATCTGGCTTATTCAACTCTGAGAGTTAAGCTGGGAAAAAAGAAAATTAAATCCCTCATTTGATTCAGATGCTGATCTGACTTTGTTCTGAAGGACACTGAGTTTAACAAATATATTCACCTCCTTCCTTGCCTCCCCTCTGCTGACCTGAAGGAAAAGGACAGTAGGACGACTGCAGTGTGATTAATTACTCGGGGAGAAAGTCCAATCAAAGCCACTCCTGACACACTTTTTCAGGAGGACGATTCTAATTATACTTGGCATAGCCAGAAGCCCTATTCCTTTCAAACAGGAATCCAAAATGGGCTTTAAAAAGAAAAAAAAGAACACACACACATCACACGTGCACACACACACACACACCGGAACACACAGGATTAACTACATCTGTATATTATACTTCTGTGAAAAACCTCAGGACTCTTTCCATTGGCCTGCTAGTACAATTTCTTGCTGAACTCAAAGAACCCCAAAGCAGTAGCAATGTCTGGTAGACAGGATGTCCTTGCCTCCTTCCTGTTACGTCTGGCTGCGCACGATGCTGCAGCTGCAGGCGTGTTTTACGCTGCCCACGTCATGCACCTTCAATGCGTAAGGAATGGAGACTAACTCTTGCAGGGCAACTGAACTTGAGTCGCCTCCTCCTTCCGGATATGTTGGGCAGAACTGCCTCTCCACCACCCATCCAGCCTGAACAGAGCACAACAATAAAACAGAGCAATCTCTGACACAGAAAAGTGTGTGTGAGGACGACGTGAGTGGAAACACATTGTGGGTTTTGTTGGATTGACAACTAGGTACTGCTGAATACTCGAAGTCTGAACCCTAAAGTTTCATGAGAATTTTAATTTTAGACCATTTGAGAAGAAATCAATCAAGCCAACTTTGCAGTGAACTAAAATTTCTTATGTTGTGATTTTTTTGTTGTTGTTTGTTTGTTTTTTGTTTTTCAAGGTAGGATCTCACTCTGGTCCAGGCTGACCTGGAATTCACTATGGAGTCTCAGGGTGGCCTCGAACTCACAGCGATCCTCCTACCTCTGCCTCCTGAGTGCTGGGATTAAAGGCGTTTGCCACCACGCCCGGTTTGTTGTGATTTTTTTTTTCATTATGCTTTGAACTGAATTTACAACGAAAGAGGGGAAGTATCTTTCAGTAGTAACACTTACTGATTCTTTTAAGCTTAACCACTTAGATAATAATATAGTATTTTATAAAATTTAATCTAAAATTTTACCAGTTACAGGCAATCTTGAGGATTACAATATAAGCTTCCACTATTAACAACAGCTTTGGATCACCTCAATTTTAATTTGGCAAGTAAACTTTGTCTTATCAAGCTAGCTAAGTGTTTATTTCTCTTAAGACATTTCTCATATAGACACGTCCTCCCTCACACACCATGACGACGCCATCATTGCTTGTTACGCTTAGCATTGCTGAGATTGTATGACTGAGTACTGCTGTCTTTGTAAAAGCACTGTACTCCAAATTTTTCTTAATAAAACATCATTAATAAAGATTTAACAATATATTCAGTCTTCATATCCAAGAGGAAGTAATCACAGTAAGATACTGAGGTGCCTGCTGACATTGCATAATTCAGAACAAGTAACTGACCATCACCTCAAAGACCTCAAACCTACAAAACAAACTTAATGGAACTCATAGAACGCATGCCACTGATCCCAGCAAGTCCAAGGTGGCCAGTCTGCCCCTGCCCATCCCACACAGGCTGAGAAACAGGTGCACAGAGTATGTAGCATGCTTATCAGACAGACGTGTAAGTCCATTTGAGCAGGCAGAAATTTAAAATTCCATGACAGACACCTTTTCCCCTTATTCTTTATTTTAGTAAAATAAAGTAATAGAACATGCAGGTAATAAATAATGACTTCCGGTGAAACACTGTCAAGGACATCTTTGATGATGTCATAACATGCAGTTCTCATTCCTAACTTCATTCTTTCTCATGACTGGAATAACTCTGTAGAAGCAGGTGTCCCTGCATGGCCCCCGTAGCAAGATCAAGCATCATATCTTCCTAAGGAAGTCTGCTGAGTTCAAACATGCTATATACAGTGTTCATGAGTTATATAATGTTCATTCAATTTATCAATCAAATTTTAGTTTGGAAATTCATTTTGTCTGAATTATCTTTCCACTTACCATCAGGATTTCGATCTGTCCATCGGAAGCAATGCAAAGGCAAGTGGGAGAGAAAGAATGCAACTAAGTGTCTGTGGTAAAGTCGCAGTGCAAACTTGACACATAGCTTCTTAAAATATCACTTCCATTTTCAAGATTATTACATATTTCCTCCAAGCAAACACAAATATTCATAATTGAAAGTGTAGTCTAAGTAAATGAAATCTGACAATAGATTTACATTCTTTCTCAAAAGCCCATAAAAGTGGGTTATTCTGGTGTAAGTATAACAAAAAAAATATTCAATATGTAAATGAAAAGAATAATATTAAGTGAAAAAACTGAGTAAAAGGTCAAAATATAGAGTTAATATTTCCAAATACTTTTCCTTAAAATAATTTTAGTTGGTTGGAGAGATAGCTCAACAGTTAAGGCACTTGCCTGCAAAGTCAAAAGACCCCAGTTTGATTCCCCAGGACCCATGTAAGCCTGTTGCACAAGGTGGTACATGCATCTGGAGTTCATTCGCAATAGCTGGAGGCCCTGACACACCCATTCTCTTTCTCGCTATCTTCCTCTCTCTTTCTCTCTCTCCCTCAAATATATAAATAAATAAATATTTTTAAAGAATAATAATTACTACTAAGGAGTAATGCCATTTGGGTTTACAAGTTTGTCTTAGAAATCTTTTATTTTATGTATGTTTTTACATTAATTCCTAATCTTGTTTCAATCAATTAACTTCTGAGCTTTCTACTTTAAAAATAACTTAAAATATTTTAAAATCTATTGGTAAGGAAGGCACAATAGCCAAAAAAGATATGTGGAACTATAAGCTCACAAAGTTTACAGCATTTATAATGTCTTTAAGTACAGTGTCTACTTTTGTTTGCCATTACTCTATTTTAATTTTTTTATTTTCCTTGACAATGAGTAACTTATATAAACTAAAGCATCAGCGATCTCTATTCTGCATATTCAACAATGTAACAAGCAAGGTGTACTAATGGCTACTGAGATACTAATGTAATGATAAGCTAACTAGAGAGATTAGCCAAATAGTTCTTGCTTCTTTATTTCAAAACTCAAAGTGGGGCTAGAGAGATGACTCCATGGTTAAGGTTAAAGGTACTTGCTTACAAAGCCTGCTGGCCCAGTTTCAATTCCCTAGTACCTATGTTAAGCCAGAGGCACAAAAAGATGCATGTATCTAGAATTTATTTGTAGTGGCAAGAAGCCCTGGTAAGCCTGTGCTCACTCACTCACTCTCTCACTTTCCCCCAGGTTCCCTTCTCTCTCCCTCCAATCTCTGTCCTCACAAATAAATAAATGTGTGTTAAAAAAAAAAAAAAAAAAAACACAAAACTCAAAAGTGGCCAGGTGTTGTGGTACATGCCTCTAATCCCAGCACTTGGGAGGCAGAGGTAGGAGGATTGCTGTGAGTTCGAGGCCAGCCTGGGAATACAGAATGAGTTCCAGGTCAGCCTGGGCTACACTGAAACTCTGCCTTGAAATAAAAAACACATTATCAGATTTGCTATTAACTGAAAATGGACAATCATTATGTACAGAAATTAGCTAAAGAGACTTATCATTAAATACTTATTCATAAAACTAATTAGAACATATAACTTTATGTAACAGGAGGAATGAAACTTCTTTACTTTCTTGCTTTACAAGATGGTGTCCCATCTTGAACACCATCGCCTCATGCAGGTAGAATCTAAAGGAACGACGGGCTTGTAAGGTTGTACACCACTGGGCGCTTTACCTGTCGGTCTGAAGTAAGAAACAACAGCATTTCCTTCTAGTTCAGATGCGGTGTAACTTCTTGCCAGATAAACAGAAACCACTGCAGTGTTCGTCACCTCTGGTTCTGTAAGTAATACAAAAGGAACAGAGCTTACACAATGGGGGCTATTGTTCTTATCAAAAGTTACATTTAAAAAAGAAAAAATCTTAAGCACTTGTTACATGGCAAGTACTGTCACTTCACAAAGAGTCACTGACAGAACCTTCATAGCAACATTACAAGGGACACCAATTATCTTCTCCATTTCTTGAGGTGTAGGAAAGCCAGAGCAAAGAGCTAAGAAGGCCGAGGATTGCACAGCTACCATCAGAGACCAGAGCTGCCCCACAGTACTGTCCTCTTTACGGGAGGATCCAGCACAAATCAACCAGAGAATTTAGGAGCAAAATAGTACTTTATCATGGCTGGAATGAAGCCAGCACGGGGAAATTTCAGAGGGCAATTAGACAGGAACACGACAGCCACAGCCTTGCAGACTACACGTGCCCTTCGATGTCAGCACGTTCAGCCTCCCACCTGTACTACAAAGCCATCAGATTTTTTAACTGGGTAAATTAACTCTTCAGAATTAGGTTTAGAAGGATCAAGTGGAGTACTTATAAAAAAAAATTAAAGAAGCTGAAATCCACTGGTTGAACATTTCCTGTAAGGGTACTTTACTTGATCATTCACTTATCCATGCCAGGAATATTTACTGGGTTCCTACTAGCTGCCAAGGATTCAATAAAGATGTGGTTATAGAGCGGCATGAATAAGAGAATGAAGGCTTTGCTAAAGAAAAGTACTCAGAAGGTAATTTGAAGATCAGTTTAACATACCAACGGCAACTTGGTTGCAAGTAAGATTCTATACAAAGGAATCTCTTAAAAGTTAACATTTAAGACATTGTATATTATTATAGATTGATTTTATAATTAGATCATTAAAAGAACCCTATAGTAACAATATTATTGTCTTCTACTTACCAATTAAAATAGCAAGCTCATAGTGACTAAAAAAGTAGGTTGATCCAAATTATGCACCTTGAAGGGCAGAAATTAGGACTCTATCTCAGGCCAAACTGCAGTCCCAATATTTATGGTTCAGATGTTACTGATTCAATAAATATGGTAACTTGAGAAACAACAATAAAGAAGACCTTCCAAGACTGGACAGGTGGCTTAGCAGTTAAGGCACTTGCCTGCAAAGCCTAAGGACCCATGTTTGACTCTCCAGATCCCACGTAAGCCAGACACACAAAGGTGAGGCAAGCACAAAGTCACACATACCCACTAGGTGGCACAAGCATCTCAAGTTCGATTGCAATGGCTGAGGCCCTAGCATGCCAATTCTCTCTCTCTCTCTCTCTCTCTCTCGTGAGATAGCACTCTTGCTCTCTCTAAAACAAAATTTTAAAAAAACCCTTCCAGGCCTGGGGTGCAGCTCAATCTATAGTGTGCTGACCTTGTACCCATGAAGCCCTGGGTTCAATCCCTAGCACCACAGGGGCAAGGGGGAAAGACTCCAAATTACAGTGCTTAAGTTCAATAATAAGTTCAACTAACTCGCGTACTTAGAAAGCTACAATCCTAAACAAATTTATGCACATAATGTCCATATATGACACTGGAAGGGAAAGTGTAAGTCAAACCACACAATTGCGGACTCGGGAGATTTCAGTCTCCCTACAGAAGTAGGAAACGCAGTCATGAAATGGCACACTAAAATTGTTTTTTAAGTCTCACACCATGGTAAGATTCATAACAAAACCCAAAGCTTACCTATGAAGTCGAAGGTAAACTGATCACAAGTCAGCGCTAACGGTGGTTGTACATAGATGGATAATTTGGCTTTGTGCAACACCACTCGATTCTGCAGCGTGAGCTGATGACAGAGATTATCGGTGGAATAAAGTTACACCTTGTCAAGACTGATAAACAATCACAACCATTTAAAATCACTGGCAAATAGTTAGGAAATTTGGCTAAAAAAGAAAATAGGTAGAAGCAAGCCAGAACATGTAACAATGCCACATGGGAACACTTTACCCAGCAGAATCGAGGCAGGGAGGAACAGAATTTGTTTTCTCCAAATAACTTAAAAAGATAAGCAATGTGTGCATACAAAGTATCATTAATTACTAAGGAAATACAAACCAAACCCACAGTGACATACTGTCAGGGTACGAAGCAACTAGAGTCTATAGAAGGCAAGTGAAAAAGGAAATGGTGTGGCTACTCGGCAATGTCTTTAAAAGTTAGAGAAATTTCCCACACTACCGCACAATTTCATGCCAAGAAACATGATAACTTGAACAAATGGTCACAGTAAACTTGACCCATGTCCACCATGACACACGGATATCCAGACGTGGTCTATCGATACAACAAACACCACCAGCATGGAAAATGAAGCCCTCACACCTGCTAGAACAAAGATAACCCCGAGACGCTGATATGCAGACGGAGAGAAATGACTCAGAACCACGTATTTAAACACCCTATTCATATGAAATGACAGAACAGACACATCCTCAAAGACAGTAGTGAGCAGTTGCTCCAAAGTAGCAGAAAGATAGAATGGACAATACGTATGGCATTTTTAAGGGGTACAAATTGTTCTCTTTTTAATATTTTATTTCTATTTATTTATTTGACAGGAAGAGGGAGAGAGAGACAGAGAATGGGCACTCCAGGGTCTCCAGTCACTGCAAACAAACTCCAGATGCATATGCTACCCTGCGCACTTGGCCAGCGTGGGTACTGGGGAATCAAACCTGGGTCCTTTGGCTTTGCAGGCAAATGCCCCAACTACTAAGCCATCCCTCCAACTCCCAAATGTTGTAAAGTTAGATTGTGGCATGGTCACCCAATTCTGTAAAGATTCAAAAAATCCTTGATGTGCATGAGTTGAATAGCTGCACAATGACAGTTTCAGTGAAGCCAGTAAAAACTTTTCTATCAGGGAGACGGCTCAGCAGTCAAAGGCGCTTACTTGCAAAATCTGACAGCCTGGGTTTGAGTGCCCAGTAGCCTGGTAAAGCCAGATGCACAAAGTGGCACATGCATCTGCAGTTCACTTACAGTAGCAGGAGACCCTGGTGCATTCATACTCATTCTCTTTGTTTCTCTTTCTCTCTCTCTCTTTCTGTGTGTGTGTATGTATGTATGTATGAATATATATATATATTTTTTTTTATTTTTTTTTATTTGAGAGAGAAAGAATAGATGCACCAGCGTCTCTAGCCACTGTGAATGAGCCCCAGACACATATGCCACCTTGTGGAACTAGCTTAACATGGGTACTGGGGAATCAAGCCTCAGTCCTTTGGCTTTGCGGGCAAGTGCCTTCACCACTAAGCCATCTCTTCATCCCATATGTCTCACTCTCTTAAGTAAATGAATAAGTACTAATTTTTTTAATGTCCTACCAGAGGATAGATGGCCCTCTCAGTGATACAGAACAGCTGCACCAGGGGATAAATGTGCTCCTGCTTGCTGTGCATGTAACTTACAGATATATGTACTACACATTACTTATCTTATCTAGCATCAATATTTTTCTTTTTACACAATATAATTCTTCTCTTACATTTTCTCCCTTTAGGTAGATCTGAACTAGTTTACATACATATCAAAGCACTACATTTTTCTCAATGGCTTCTCATAAAAATATATAACATAACTAATCATAAAAATCCCAGCTTCTTTGAATACAGTTGGATGACTTCATCACACACGGCCGGTGTGGAAAGCGGACGGTGCAGTCAGAAGTCCAGGAAGAGCCCAGCTACCTCAACTGCGTCAGCACCCCTGGGGGAAGGCTCGAGTACCGTTTAAATCTCTCCACATGGTCCTTACAACCAGGAGTCACAGGTTGCTTGAAAGTAGCTCTTCCAATGCCGGGTGTGGTGGCGCACACCTTCAATCCCAGCACTTGGGAAGAAGAGGTAGGAAGATCACCATGAGATCAAAGCCACCCTGAGACTACATAGTGGACTCCAGGTCAGCCTGAGATAAGAGTGAAACCTTGCCTCAGAAAACCAAAAAGTGAAAAAAATAAAAATAAAGTAAGTGACTCTTCCAGGTGCCCCCTTCACTAGAGAGCAGTTCAGTCCAGTTACTAGATTCTATTATGTGATGGCAACACATACGGTTATTAATTATCATCATGCCAACACAGCTTTATTTTTAAGAGCTATGGCTTTGCATTTTCTCTTGAGTAAAAGACATACATCACCAAATTCCTTAGTTATGTGTATGTGTTAATAAAATGTACAAGAATATTAAAATTTCCCTGCTAAAAGTTACATGCACATAATTAAAGTCAGTATATGTCCTATATTAATTTTAAGTGATGTGAGTACTCAATACAAATTAACACATACTAAACAAAAATGGCCTTCAAAATAAAAATTTTAAGAGAGAATTATAGATGTAAATATATATGATGAACACAGCAAATGAACAATGAATCCTTGGAGTTTTACTCAGACACCCTGTTAGTACAAAGGAAATTAGCATACAAAACTTTGTCAATGATTCTAGACACAATAAACAACATAATACCCCTGACAGGAATTATGGCAAGAAAAACTGCAAGAGGCACACATGGCCTTCTGTCAAACAGGCCATCTTCTAAGCTAACAGAACACAATTAACGATGGTTCTAGCAACAGTAGCATAAAGCTAGTCCATATATATATAATGTAAAATTAATATTAGCAACCATAACAATTTGTGCACATTATCTCACTAATCTTCACAACAGTGTGAAGATTAAAATAAACACCATCATATACTATCCTATAGGAAGAGAAAACCAAAATCGAAGTGGAAGAACTACAATTTAACTGCTGTTTGCCAAAATTCTGAGGCCATGCTTTTAACCAACAATAGCTACATAACAAAATAACTTTATAAATAAAAGTGGTCCTGATTTCCAGTCTGGAAATAAAGGTTCCAAGAAGGTAAATAACATGTCCAAGGCCACTGAGCCAGTAGGTGATAAAAGTGCTCAGAGCTATGCCCAGGAGCAGCTCGTGAACACAGTTTTAAAAGCGAAAATAAAAACTCCTTAAAACAGCATTAAACTGTGACGGAGCAGACATCCTGACTCTGCCGGTCATAATGATGTCTACTTAAACAAACAGCAATAACACAATTTTCATTGTTACTAGATGGGCATGCATTTGGATTAGACAACAATCATGACAGCTCCCATGCACAGAGTCGTTGAATCACAACAATGGGCTACACTTTCAAGACATAAATCAAAAAGATGTATCAAAAATAACTATAGTAACAAAGAATAGTTGTTTTTGAGCCAAAAAGAAAATTAAAGACTTGGCTAAGTTCTAAACCTCATATTTTAAGAGGAAGATAATTATAGAATATTAAAGAGAAAATTCAAAATGTTAATATGAGAATTTTCCATACTATTTTCTGATTCTAACAAAATAAAATATAATCCTTAGGAAATTACACACACACACATACACGCACGCACACACTCAGGTAAGAACAACCACTCTGCTTGTTGCCTAGAATAGATGGTCACACGTCATGCACACATACTCGAGGTAGTCACATCTTCATTCATTTGGAACGGATGGAAAATTTTTCTCAATTAACAGGATTTATTATGATGGAAACTTGCATGGTTATATATCTTGGCTGCTGTTGTTATAAAAGGCCATAAGGAAAGATTTATAGTAGAATTTGTATAGAAACTGTCAGACAGGGTTGAGAAATCATTGTGTCTACTGTAAAAGTCCAGCCAATGTTGTGCCTCCCTTGTATGTTACATTCTGTCTTGTGTTTTTATACTGGCAATGAGAAAAAAAGAGTTGTGATATTCTCAAACACAGGTAAGGGAGGAGAATTTTCTACTAGTCATGTTACCACTGTAAAGTGACTTTTCCACATGAGGTCTACAAATTGTGTGCGGGAGAAGGAAAGGTGATCTTCCTTACAGCAGCCATTCCTTCCTGATTGGAGGGAGAGGGTAAACAATGTTATCTGATTTAAGACTTCTTTTTACAACCCACAGTGTGCTCATTAATTATTACAGGAATACATCCAAGCAGCATCATTAATACAAAACAGATTTCCTGCGCAAATATATAGATCACTGCTGGAACCTCACAGCTATTTTTTTTTTCTCAAGTGTTTGATTTCTTGCCACTAATGCCTTTCCAGACTCAGGGTATTAATGAGATAGAACCTGGGATTGCATCGTGAGGAAAATTGGGGAAAGACCACCCTTGTTTCCAGTGGCAATAATCCAAAACAATTAGCTTAGGAAACAGTTATAAGACTGGGCTCCCATCAACTTCAACCAAACCTCTCCACACGGGCCACCCGCTAGGACCAGGGCATGGGAACACAATTGGTAAAGCCTAGTGCCCTGTCAAGTGCCTCCAAGGATAGCAACCTATAATCTGAGAAAATATGAAGCCCTGTCCAAGTTTTGATTAAGTGGATAGCCAAGATCCACAACTTCTCCTAGCTTCCAAGGTCTAGGCATGATAAATATTTTAGCTTAATAATGTGCTGACTGATTACCACACGTTGAATGCCTTAAGAAGTGTCTACATTTGGATCCTAGTTCTGATATTCTACAAGGCGAAAACGCAGCCAACACTGTATCCTTCACATTCTGGTTTTCCAGGACTACCAGTTTGTCACTACTTTGGTTATGGATTCTCCGTTTAGTATTTTCTTGCTATAAATTTAAAATATAAAAAGTTAAAGCTAATATTACAGAAGAAAATGGCTGTGAATTCTTTTCAAACACTTAAATAATTATAAATAAAAGAATGATTTCACTACATTCATGGGCCTCCCAATATCCTTTCACAATCTACTGTGAATGACGGTACAGTCTAGTGCCTGCCCTGATGATAAAACCCTTTGAACCAGACTGAAAAATAACAATTTTATTTCAAGGAAAAATAAAGAGCCTGGGTCATGTTATGTTCTTAAATAAAGGTATGGGAAATTGTAACACTTTTCATATTGTACACATATTTCTATACAGGTAAGAACAAAGGTGTTCTATTCATTACCCAAAAGTGAAGAAAGCTCACAAATTTTAAGCATTTATTTTACATTTGTATATGCTACTTATAGTGTAACAAAAGTGACAGATAGGATGAAATATGTAATATTGTCTCCACACTACAATCTAAAACCAGATACAATACCTTCACTGTGATGGAAGGGACAAAATCATTTCCAACTTCAGCATTAGTGGCTTGCTGTAAATACAGAATTGGGAAAAGAAAATAGAAAAAAAATAATTTCAGTATTATGAGCAATGAGTGAATATATTGGGTATAATAGATACTCCCTGCCATCAAATATGGAACTAACTACTAAGGGTAGGTCTCTCTAACGACAGGCTAAACAAGATTTTGTGACTTCACATGCGAGGTCATAAGGTAACATTCAAAAACCATCAAAACTATCAGAAAGGAAAGAAGGAATCACATATCATATCAAACCATTCTGCTTAAATGTTCAAAGTGTAACTCCTGGCAACTTGTTCTCTGTATTATATGGAATAGTCTCTTCTTGTAACTCCCAGATAAACGTTATGTGACACCATTATGTGGTAAGCATTCTTTACTCAGATTAGTAACTTGTGCCTAAGTCATGTCAGTAATGACATATTGAGTGGTCACACACCTGGAAAGTAAAAATAGAAGTGTACTTTTTTTTACCAGTGTACTTCATAAACTACATCATTTGGTACTCTTTCAGTATCAGTTTGGGTTACCTGATATTACCTCTCAAAGAACTCACAGTTTACAGAATAAGGTAAATATTTCCTTGTAATTTGGTACAATGAGAAAGAAATGCTCACTTTATGGCAAATGAAGACCAAAGTATAAACCATTCTCTAACAATCTACAATATGAATTCCCATGTAACAATTAAATCATATCTGTATCTAATGAGTAAAACAGACTCACTGCACATGTTCCTTGAAATGCTTACAGTCAAAAATATGGGATAATAAGGCTTGTCTTCTCTACAAAAGAGTCTACTCTATAGAAATTATATTTCTGTTTTAGGGATTTGTACTTTCATAATAAAGATTTGAGATAAAAATTAATTCTGCTTCATTGGTACAGAACTATGCTACCTAAAATCCAGAAAATATTTCATACTTAGCTACTCACAGGTCTAGAAGGAATCATCATCTTCCATTTCCTGCTCTTTCTAATCCATGCCTAAACAACTAAATAATTCAATAATGTAATCCTTTAGGAACACAAAATTGTAGCCAAGGAGAAGTGGCTATAAGAAGACATTACAGCACCATAGCTAGATAAACTGTTAGGCTAATGTTGTCCAGTGAAACGAATATGATATTCGTAAGAGATCTCTTAAGAAGGAAACATACAGTAAGACAGATAAAATGAAGCAGGAAAAAAAAAAAACAACACCTACTTAAGAGGAACAACACTGAAAGTTACCAATAGGGAAAGTATATTACAATATAACACTACCGTGTCAGGTGTTGTCCCACAAAGACCAAAAAGATCCCCAAGAACTGAAAGGAAATTCCTCATTCCGAACAGCCTGTGTTTAAGAGAACCTAGAAAATTATATAAGCTGCCCAAAGGAAAAGTGGACCCTTTCCACAAGAAGAAAATGTGTGTACATTTGTCAAGTAAGCGGAAATGCTCCACTCAGATGGCATCCTGCAGTTAGGCTGAGAAATGGTATGCACTGAATGGCAAACGTTTGAAGCCATGCCTCCTGAGGTGACTGAGCTGGCTAAAAGCTTCACGTGTGATCCTGGCTTTTGAGAGTGCATTCAATTTACCACAGTATAGCAATGATAACATGATTCTTATCACATTTTGGATTGGCTAGTTATACTAAGATTAATGATGACAACTACTTATTATATTATGACCTAATACTAAATATGAAAGACATTTCCAGGTAGTATTACATGATGACATGAACTAAACTCAGTAATGAGAACATTCAATCATGACATTTATCCATTCTTGAGAGAGACACAGAAATTTAATAGGTATTGTATATGCCTCAGAATGAGACAAAGATAATGCTCAAACAAATATTTTCAGAAGCATAAAGGGACATGTAGTGATATAACCAAAAATAGCCCCTTTTATCCTTCCTGATTCTCCACTTTATTTATCCAAAAATTTAAAAAAAAAAAAAAAAAAAAGCTATTAAGCACTCATTCTACAGCAAGCCCTGAGGATATAGCCATGAATTAAAAAAGTACCGGGAGATTGGAGATGCTGGCTTTGATGTTGGGAAAAGGAAAGTGTACTTGAATGATGGCATCGCCCTATAGTTCAATCCAGTGGATCCGAGCAGAGGGAGAGGATTCCAGAACCAACTGTACATACACAGAAACTCCTCTGCCCCACTGTCTTCATCACCCCCTGCATGCAGCCACTGATAACAAAGACTGTAAATCACCTAGGCTATTTACAAATATTAGTTCACCAAATTTCCAAAAACTCTCATGGGCAACAGATTTTTGCCATGGATCAGAACTGTCTCAATATCATGATACTGAGACAGTTTAAAAATAAAAAGCAGGCTGGAGAGATGGCTTAGAGGTTAAGGTGCCTGCTTGTGAAGCCTAAGGACCCATGTTTGACTCTCCAGATCCCACGTAAGCCAGGAGCACAAGGTGACGTATGTGTGAGGCCTGGCAGGCGTGCAAGGTGATGCATGCATCTGGACTTCGATTGCAACAGCTGGAGGCCCTGGCATGCCAATTCTTGGTTTCTCTCTCTCTCTTTTTTTCTCTCTCTCATATAAAAATAAACAAAATAAAAAAAGCAGCATCAGAACAAGGGCAAGAATCTACTGCTCCTCATCCCTCCTACTTGCTTTCACTTGTAGCATGTGTGGTGTGCAGGTGTGTGTGGTACGCGTGTGTGTGCTGTGCACATGTGTGTGGTATACATGCATGTGTGGTGTGCATGCGTGTGTGGTGTGCATGCGTGTGAGGTGTGCATGTGAGCATGCATGAGTATGTGCATGGGCACATTGCAGAGTAAGTTCACACGCACATGTGTGGAGAGCAGAGGTGGAAACGAGGCATTGTCCTCATTTAGGCTCCACCTTATTTATTGAGACAGGCTATCTCACTGGACCCAGAGCTCTCCCACTTGCACAGTCCAGCTAGCCAGCTTGGCCTGGGAATCCTCTGGTCTCCACCACCTGGGCCGTGGGCTGACAGGCATAGACTTCCATGTCAGCATTTACATGGGAGCTGGGGATCTGCTCTCAGGTCCTCAGGCTCAAGCAGCTTTACCAACTGAGCCAGCTCCCCCAACCCCTCATTTCATTTTTTTTAATATATTTTATTTATTCATTGAGAGATAGAGAAAAAAAAAAAAACAGAATGGGCACGCCAGGGCCTCCAGCCACTGCAAACAAACTCCAGATGCCTGCACCCTTTGTGCATCTGGCTTATGTGGGACCTGGGGAATCAAACCGGGGTCCTTTGGCTTTGCAGGCAAGCACCTAAACTGCTAAGCCATCTTCTCTAGCCCCCCCCCCCCAACTTCTTTTTTAAACACAAATACAGCCCAAGAAGGTCATGGATGACACTAAGAAAAACATAAATGTTTTTATCTAGAAAGTAACAAAGCTGAAAGTTTCTTATCATCCGTGAAGTTTCTATTGGGAGGCTAGAATTTAAATCAATATATGTTATCCCAATTTAAAGCAAATAAATGTACCTACAGATACTGAGTCAAGGTTAGGAGAAACTACAGCAGAGATTCTCAAGTCTTCTTCTCTCTCAGTCATGGGCCAAACACCTGGAATGTAAAAAAGAAAAAGAAGATATTTAATCATCCAGCAAAGCCTGCTGCACATAGTTTATATTTAAAGGTTTGCCTATAAAACATATCAAAACTCTAGCCAGGTATGGTAGGGCAGAGCTTTAACCCCAGCACTTAGGAGACAGAGGTGGGAGGAATGCTGTGAGTTCAAGGGCACCCTGAGACTACATAGTTAATTACAGGTCAGCCTGGGCTAGAGTAAGACCCTACCTCGAGGAAATAAAAAAAAAAAAAAAAAAAAAAAAAAAGTCCTTTAGGCACTGAGGGCACTGCTCTCCGAAGTAATTAATATAGTTTCCCTGTTACCAGATTTTACCTAACAAGAGAGTTTTATGAAAAGGCTGTTTCTTTACTGTGGCTTCTTATCTTGTCATGCATCTACGCCCTCTCACCCTACTTCCGCCACTGTGACGTCATCTGTCACAAAGAAATTTACTAGAAGCAAGCCAGTCCTCAGTCCTGATGCCACATTCTTGAACCTAGACTAATGAACCTTTTTAAAAAAAAAAAAATACCAAAATTCATGTACTTTGTTACAATAAAAACTGGACTAACAAGTGCATGCTAGTATTTTAATTTTTTTTTTTTTTTTTTTTTGGTTTTTCCAGATAGGGTCTCACTCTAGCTCAGGCTGACCAGGAATTCACTATGGAGTCTCAAAGTAGCCTCGGACTCACAGCGATCCTCCTACCTCTGCCTCTCGAGTGCTGGGATTAAAGGCGTGCACCACCACACCCGGCTTAAATTTTTATATTTTTATAATGAAACATGATAAACAAGTTGAACCTAAGAAAACAGAAAATATCAATTATTTTTAGGCATGTTTATATTATACCTATATGTATTTACATATGTATATTTAAACATAAGTGCCTAAATAACACATCTTCACTAATAAATACATATGCACACAAGTCCTTATTTCAGATAGTTCATTGCCTGTCTACTATCCATTCTTACTGCCTGGAATCGAGGGTCAAGGCTAATCACAGTGATTCCATTCCTTTACTTATTTCCAAAAGAGCATGAGGCGAGAAGGCTGGGGCTGGGAAATGCTGGCATATACTTCTAGAGATCACTCTATGCTTCCCTGGAATCCTATCTGCATCTAAAGCCTGGAGCCAGTAAAGTCACCCAGGATCTCAAGAGAAAACATCCCCACACACTGAGGATGGGTGACTAGAAACAGAGACAGCACTGGGACAGTGTCAGTGAATCAGATGTCCTGGAAGAGAAACTCTCTCCAACTGCCACCAGGCATTCCCACCAACACTGCCAAATCTGCACAGGACATTTTGACCCTAGTGAGAATGCAAGACTGCTCACTGGACAGTTAATAATTAAATTAAATAAATAATTAATAATTAAATCTTACAATTCTCCACTAAAAGTGCAGCTTTATGCTCAGCAGCAAAATACTCAGAAACACGATTTCCCAGCCGGCAGCCAGTCTGCAGCTTGGGATGGCTGGTGAGAGGTGACAGGAGCTATCTCAGCTGCAGATCTGCGGGAGGCGGGGTTCCACACGCCATCCTGGACCCACGAAGACCCGGGCATACAAGGAATCCGAACCCGATGGCTGCGACACTGGCACCAAACCCTGAACTGCCCATCACTGGGACTTTTTTTTTTTAATTAGATAGAAATAAAACTTTTTCTTTAAGCTGCCACATTAAGTATTCTGTTATATGCAGTAAAACAGCCCTACAGGAACAAATTACCAAGTTCTATTGTTCTAGTACTCAGTGGTAGCCTGAACTTACGCATCCTAGATATTTCAAATGGGTGCAAACTCACTTAGCTACCCGTAGTTGTCTGCTCTCCTTTCCTGAGGGACCACTAGGGCTCTCTTGTTCTCCTCCTTCCTGAGGTGCACCTCTAAGGGCCTCTCTGAAGCTGCACCCAGGGCTCTGTGATCATCCTAGGTAAAGAATGTGATGAGTTGTCTGAGTCAAATGGAAACTCCAATTCTGAAAGTTCCTGCTGGAAAATATTGTTGAGTTCTGACAATGAAAACGCTTAGCAGGACCCACCAGAGAAGGAGTCACCAGTGAATAGAATCAGAGAAGCCTTAGAATCAATGTAGAAATGATTATTGGAACTTCAGGCCTGTATGCTACATTCTTCATGTAACGGACACACATAAAAGCCAACTTCAAAAATGCCTGCATTGCAGCAGATAATATACTCCATGTGTACAACAAAATGTACTCTTTAAGCTGGATTTCCATTATACTATAATCCTTCTTTTAAAAGATTTTTTAAATCTTTAAGTGTGCAACATAACCCACAAGACAGAACTATTTTTTTTCAAGTTAAAGCCACTGAGATGAAAACAACTGCTATTAAAATGAATTATGAGGTCACCCAAATGTTATAAGTTTTGACTTTTCATAATCTATAATGAAATAATTTGGTACTTTCCTATAATTACAGATATTTTAATAAACAGAAATACCAAAGTTTTATAAGGGATCAGAACAATAAACTTACTTCTATATCTAGAAATAAAATGTTTTAAAAGATTCTCTTTTTTAAAAGTTTCCTTTTATTTCTTTTTGAGGAATAAAACCAAACAATGGTACCATTAAGGGGCCTGAGAACTTCAAACAACCACCAAAATTTGAGATTATGTAAAAAATGAACTTTGAGGGCCAGAGAGATGGCTTAGTGCTTAAGGCGCTTGCTTGCCTGCAAAGCCTGACTCATGTTCGACTCCCCAGATCCCACTTAAGCCAAGACACACAAGGTGACACAAGCACTCAAGGTCGCACGTATGCACACGGTAGTGCGCACGTCTGGAGTTTGAGGGCAGTGGCTGAAGGCCCTGGCACACCAATTCATTCATTCATTCTCTCTCTCTCATAACAATATCAAAAGTGGCCACGTGTGATTGTGTATACCCTTAATCCCAGCACTCAGGAGCAGGGACTGCCCAGAGTTCGAGGCCACCCTGAGACAACACAGTGAATTCCAAGTCAGCCTGAGCTCAAGTGAGACCCTACCTCAAAAACAACAAAAAGGAAAAGAAACTTTGAATTCTAGCCTATGGGTATGTCCCTACCTTAATTAGAAAATACACAGAAGTATCAAAGCAGTGGCAAATATAGTAGCCTGAATCTTCTTACTAAGGCTTTCAGCAGTAGGGATTTGCCAAAATATTTCATATGTAATTAATGTTACTCAAACTACCATTAGCACACTGCTAAAGGAAAGGGCAAAATCTCAAGGTACAAACTTTGCAGTAAAAACCACATGTGGAGTAAACTCAAGAAAACATATATGACACTTTCCCAGTTACATTTTTTTTTACTTCTTTTAATTTATTTTTATTTGAGATACAGAGAGAGGGAGAGAGAAAGAGAAAGACAGAATGGGTCTCTAGCCTCTGTAAATGAACTCTAGACACATGCACCACCTTCTGCATCTGGCTTATGTGGGACCCAGAGAATTGAACTTGGGTCCTTAGGCTTCTCAGGCAAAAGCTTTAACTGCTAAGCCATCTTTCCAGCCCGTTATATTTTTAAATGGCAAAGACCCACAATTCCATTAACACCCATAATACTGATCACAAAAAGTTTAAAAAAAAACAAACATGTGCATTGTTGTATGATGGTTCCAATTGTTACCTATTTTCTACTTGACATGGAAATGCTGACAGTGTTGGGGTTTTTTAAATACTTATTTTATTTATTTGAGGGTGAGACAGAGAGAGAATGAGAGACAGAGAGAAAGAGAGAGAGAGAGAGAGAGGACACACACCAGGGTCTCTAGCCACTGCAAACAAACTCCAGACATATGTGCCTCCTTGTGCATCTGGCTTAAGTGGGTACTGGGAAATCAAACCTGGATCCTTAGGCTTCACAGGCAAATGCCTTAACTGCTAAGCCATCTCTCCAGCCCAATGTTTGTGTGTTTTTTTAATTTTTTTATTTCATTCATTTGTTTTTTAGAGAGAGAAAGGGGCAGATAGAGTGAGAGAAAGCAGGCATGCCAGGACCTTCAGCCATTGCAGATCAACTCCAGAAGCATGCATCACTTTGTGCATCTGGCTTACATGGGTCCTGGGGAATTGAACCTTATCCTTAGCCTTCACAGGCAAGTGCCTCAACCACAACACCATCTCTCCAGCCTGACAATGTTTGTTTTTAAGTAACTGAAGGTGCTTTACTTTAAGGACTTGACTCTTACTGGTTCACTCTCAAAAGTTTCCAGAAGAATATGTGAAGAAACACATAACGAGCTCACTTTCATACTGACATTGAATATATAATCTCACCTTCTGAAAACCAGAGGACTAGGGTCCTAGTAATGTAGACTCAAAAATTCATAGCCCAAGTGAAGTGAAGAGGTCAAGATTAAGATTGGCTCTGTGATTTTGGCTGGATGGTCTGTTTCTGCTTTTTTTTTTTAACGTTTGTTTTATGTGAAAATAGTCCATATTTTTTCTGATTAAAAAAAAATACTTTTACCTGACCCTGAAAAGGGAACTTAGAGTAATGTTTTTCATATGTCCAACTCAAAGTGCAGGACTGGTGTTTGGTTTCTCCTTTTAATTTACAATAAAATTACACCCTTGTGAATCCCAAAGTAAGATAATATTGAGTTATTCAAAACTCAGGAACTGAAAATATCATCAGTCTCTGAGTCATCAGAAAGCAGCACAGCACAAACTATACTCCAATTAGATGGCTAATTAACTCCAAACATAAATTATATCAGCTGAGCTGCAAATCACCACATTTTTCAGTAACAAAGGGGTAACCCATGCACTACTTTGGTTTCTTTTAAAGGAAGCAGCTAAACCATGCTCAGGGTATTACAAGCTAATAAATGACTGCTATAGCTTTAATGCTCTTCTCAAAGCCTAAAGTCACTACCAAGAAAGGGGCCTATTACAGAGCAGTCCTCAAGCCCATGAACAAAAGTGTGGTCTTAAACACAACTAGTATTCAGAGGCAACAACACACGAATTAAACACAAAGACCCTGAGAGGCAAAGAGCCCCCCTTTCGCAATGTGCTTCCGGGAAGCCCCATGGAGAGGACGGCGAGTATGTGACAACAGCATCGATCCACACGCTGCCCTGAAGTTCACAGTGAACACCAAAATAATTAAAAAAACAAACTGTAAGTGAGATACCTTGTGACTTGACATCTCTGATGATTTTCTGAAGTTCCTTCATTTCTACATCAAGCTCATCATAGTTCAGTTCTCTAGACTCAACTTTCGGAGCTTGGAACAGAGAAGGGTCTGTCCCCAGGTAGGAGCACTGCAAGCGGCCATCATCACTAAGAGTGACGATCACTCCCTTTAAGTCACTATGAGAAGGAAGAAAACATGAGACACACTTAGAATTTTCAGTCTGGACAAATGACACTGTGACTTCACTCAGCCTTCACATACCATTAACAAAATGACTATATAAAAAGCCTCAATTAAAATGTGCTGAACATTATTTATAGACATATTGCCAGTGTTAGGATTCATTATAACAAGGGAATAGACCTTAGCAATATTGTATTAGTCATCAAGGGGACCTAATGACATGATCTCTTATTCTGAGTACGGATCTGAAATCCACTCCAGATGCCATGTCCCTCATATCCAGCAGTGTGGCACATGCGGCAGAAGGAGGGGCTGGGCTTCTGGGTAGATAAAGTCAACGGATGAGCTAGGGGAGCCAGGTCAGACAAGCAGGGTAGAGGTGATTAGAGAAACCCCAGAAGCCTTAAAGAAAAATGTGCTCCCTTCTCTTTTCTTACCCTCTGTCTTCTCTACCCTTGGAGCTGACATTGACCTTAGGACTAACCCTGACCATCTTTCCATACATCCATCCATCCTGGCTTCCTTCACACACACTCCTACCCAAGTATCTCTCTCTCTCTCTCTTCCTCTCCCTCTCTCTCCCTCCCTCCCTCCCTCCCTCCCTCCCTCCCTCTCTCCCTCCCTCTCTCTCTCTCTCTCCCCCCCGCCCCCCCCCCCCGCCCAGTCTTAGGTAGAAACAACACAGTGTCCTGCAAAATCGCCCTTTCTCCATCACCCTAGCCATTCATATTCTTTCCCTCCCAATCTGCTATAGCTTGAATGTGTTGCAAAGTTAATCTCCACCTTCACTGATGGGTCAATGGTGATTATAAAAGAGCTTGGAGAAAGAAAATAAAAAGGACAATGGACTGGGGAAGACGGCTCAGCAGCTAAAGACACTGCCTACAAAGTCTGACGGTTGATGAGCAAAGTGGTACCTGCATCTGGAGCTCACCTGCATTGACAGGGAGCCCTGGGGTGCCTATTCTCTCCCCCTCTCTTTCCTTCTCCCTCTCCTTCCCTTCTCTCTGTCTCTCCAATAAACAACAAAAATGAAAAACACTTGCTTCAAACTACAAAATGAGTTTCTTGTTCTCTCACACACACGCTGTCCTGTCCTCACACCTTCCGTCCTGAATTGCAATGAAAAGAAGTTCACAGAAAGGACCCTCAGAGTTTGGACTCCGCAGCCTACAAAAGCATAAGCCAGGTAATGTTCTTTATAGTCTCTGCTATTCTGTTACAGCAGCACAAGTAACAATGACACCATCTTTTCACTCTTGCTTCTCATAGGCTCCCTTACCTCTGTCTTTACCTCTAGAATTTAGCCATAACACATAAACTGTGGGGGATTTTTAACACATCATTTAAAAAATTTATAAAGTACTTCTGAGATTATTATAAAAAGTAGTTGAGAGGAATATTGTATTTGATTCCTCCTTAATTTTCACAGAAAAAAAATCAACACTAGCTGATGCCAACTTGAGTTTATACATAATGGTTTACTTGGTTTTTCTTGTATTTTTAATAGTACTCTTTGATCTGACAAAAATATGTTGCCCATGTCTTAACATTAACTATTGATTAGTTATATTAGAAAATGTGAGAGAAAAAGAAATTTTAAAATGACAATATTCATTTGAAGAACTGAAAATAAGATCTGGGCTTACTTGGAATACATAAAGAATTTTAGAGCTCTCCACCTCTGGCTCATCGCAAGCTGTCCCACTGTTAATGTAAAGGCTCAAGAACTACTGCTCAGTCCCTCCTACAAAGTGACCACAGCAACTATTTTGTCACCTGTCTGAAACACATCACCCCTAGATAGCCAAGGCAAGAGAATCCTGAGTTCCAGGCCAGCCTAGAATACACAGTGAGACTTTGTCTCAAAATATCAAAAACAGCAAAACAAATAAACAGATGAAATCAATGCTATTCCTAGACATTCCAGACCTTCTTCCAGGGATCAGATGCAGTTAGTGCTGGAGAACCTCATGCTGCGATTCCACATGCATGAAAAAAAGATCCTGACTCTGAACAGCTCAAGAAGCATCTGACTGCAGAGCACACTGGGGGAGGGGGGCAGTAAAGAATACTAGGGAGAACCAGGATACATCAACCCATCAAAAATAGCCAAGTATCTACCATGAGATGGGTCACCTCCACCTCATCTGCCTGGGCCCAGAAGTCATTACAAAGGAAGCAGTGACACAAATAGTGCTCTCTCTTCTAGCTTGAAAATAAGTTAGCTCCAGGGAGGTGGCGACAGGCGCTGTGGTCACTCCAAACTCATCAAAGCAGAGATGCAGAGGCTAGAGAGAAAGGAATGCTACATCAGATCTCTATGTTGCCCACCAAGGCTTAGGACACATGGTGGGAACAGGGAGCGGAAAGGTTGTAAGGGCCTTAGGGTGGGTGGGAACAGCCTGCGACGCTGTTGTTAGCCAACCCCCAGACTGACTGACCCACTTGGTCCTCACAGTATCAATAAATAACCTCACCAAAGAAGACCCCCAGCAGAATTGGGATGTGGTGAGGGGCTCTGAAAATACAACTTTATTTTAAACATCTATTTTAAAAGTTAATCTGAAAAAGTAAAATAGAAGAGAGACTAGTTGGGAAGAAAAGGGGATTCAGTGGAGAGGGGATTCATGGGGGGAGGGGGAGGAAGAGGGAGGAAGGATTGCGGTGACTATGAGCATGTTATTGTTTATATGTATAGACGTTATCAATAAAAATGATTTAAAAATTAAAAAAAATTTTAAAAGACTGATGTTATACAAATTGGCTGTGTATCTACCTCACAAAATAAATCCCGCCCAAAATGGAATTAGTTTCCTATGGTAAAGTGTGAGAGGCAGCCCCACACTATGTCTGGGCTTGCATCTTTCTTTGCAGGCAACTGAAGCTGCCTAGCACTATAGGAATCCTAACTTCCAGCTGACTAGAGTCCATTTCCTGAAGGCGCAGCCTCCCTCTTCTGTTCTCCACTGCACACAGCCCCATAAGGTCTGGGAACCCAGAAGTCCTCAGGAAACTCTAGAATGTTAAAAGGCAGGCCTTTGGCTGACTTTTTAGTCAATAGCAAAATAATCATTCACTGAATTCAAACAGGTATTTACATTTCACTTTCACCATCTGACAATGTGGCCCATAAAATAGGAAACTTGGCACAGCCCAGTATAAGTATTCTTTCTTCCTTACTCAAATTTATTTAGTCTTTAAACTAGATAGTTGATTACTAATCAGTTTTATTCCATTGTTTTATGTAGCAAATAGCTGCCAACTAAGATATGTTATTTATTTAGAAAATTGTATCTAATCTATTAAGCTTCTGAGGTTAGATAGAGTTTAGATAATGAAGAATGTATGTATTTATTTAGTCTCTTTACTTTGTATGTATCCAAATGAAAAAAAAAAAAAGGAGCAAGGGTATTCTCTCACTGGAAGAATTTACCTAAATGTCACCAGGATGTCTTGATATTTAAAGTAATTACAGAGCTTGAACAATTTAATTTTTTTCTAACCAACAGCATTAAACCACTGGATATAATTTATACTAAATAATGGGAATACAGGCTACAGACTCATTATTTTAACATTACATTTTTTATTTCATAAGAATGCCTAGACAGGAGCTAGAATGGTGGCTCAGTAGTTAAAGGCACTTGCTTGCAAAGCCTGATGGCCTAGGTTCAATTCTCCAGTATGCACAAAGTGGCATCTGCAGCTGGAGTTCGTTTGTAGGGGAAGGAGGCCCTGGTATGCTCATTCTTTCTCCACCCCCACCCCCGCCGTATGTGTGTATTTGTGTCTGTCTATCAAATAAATAACTAAAATATATTTTTAAAAGAGTGCTAAGATAAGCTTTACAACCCTAGTATCCATTAATGAAATTTCCCAGTAAAATACCTATGATGGATGGACTCACATTAATCCCAATTAGCTATAAAGAGAGATGGCTCAGAGGACAACACCTCCCTATGAATGTATGAGGGCCTGAGGAAGCCTGAGAGAAAATTAAACTTTGAACCCCAAGACCCACATAAATACCTGGGCAGGTCCACTTGCATCTGTAACCCCAGTCTCTTAGGGAAGCAGAGACCAGAGAATTGCAGGATTTCACCAATAAATCAGTAAGAGACACTGGCTCAAATAAGAACAAGTAAAAGAGTGATGGAGCCAGACAACCGCTGTTACACGTCTGCCACAGCAGATGAGGGCATCTCACCACAGGCGAGTGTGGGATGATACATGGGCACACATACATGCATACATCACACTGTGCACACGCACGCGCGCGCGCACACACACACACACACACACACACACACACACAGGGTAGATAAAAAAACTCTTAATAGGTATTTTATATAATAATATTGCCTGTTACAAGACAAGGTTCTCCACTGGTGCCAAAAAGAAGCCAGCAACTCAGTCCATCACTGTGTACAGTACTACTTCCCACTGCATCGCAGAGCTGACTAACTGATCTCTGGTTCTGAACACCTATCAGCTAATTCAAGACACTTTAATGGGCTATATTAAAGATGCAATATTCCTAGCACATATAATTACTTTGTGATTTTGGCAATAGGACAAGAAATTAACCAAGAATTTGGCTCAGAAATCTGAAAGTAATTGTTTCATCATTCCATAAACAGATCCCTGCCTTAACGATACATTAAAACAAGCCTCCAATTGGATGCTGAAAGTTAAATGTTCAAATGTGAAATTGAAAACTTATTTATCTTCTGTTAGGACAGGAAGAACTTTTGCTTGACGAATGCAGCAGAGGAGAAGAAGAAGGAAAAGGGTTCTGATTTAACCACATGAAAAGCTAGACTGATCGTATGCTTAAGAAAGCAGCCAGGGCGGGGCATCTCAGCGCTGCAGACGGGCAGAAAGATCACTGCGAGTTCAAGCCAACCTGGTCAGCAGAACTACAAAGTCAAACCCTGTCCCTAAAAAGTACACAAAAGACAAGACATGACCAGGCTAGCGAGGTGGATTTGTTGAATAAAGTACTTGCTGCACAAGCATGAAAAAATGAGTTTGGCTCCCCAAGACCTATTGTCCAGACATGGCTACCCACATCTGCAATTCAGTGCTCCCAGGATGGCATGGAAGCAGAGACAGGAGACTCTCCAAAATCTTGTGCCAGCTAGCCATGCACAGGCAACAGTGAACAAAGGAGACCCTGTTCCAAACATGGTGGAAAACGAGGACCAGCACCCAAGGTTTTTTCATCTCCATACACATGTGCGCCCCCACCTATACACGTAAATGTGTGTGCGCACACCCAGGCTTAAAAAAGAGAGACGACATCAAAAACATAGTTGAACTTGGAAAACATTGGCAGCTAATATAAAAATACTGATTGTACATTGAAACATGTGAAATTGATCAATTATTTTTGATCTATTAAGGCAATTTTATGTATTTAACATAATCTGTAAAGAATTCTTAAATTTCAACAAGATTAGAATTCAACAGGAAAAGGTCAAAGGACTATACAGACAATGTACACAGAAAAACAATACTCAGTAAATAGACGGAAAAACTTAAAATCAAAGAAGCCTACATACTAGACTGCTCTCTAAGTACTACACCAGCTTGACGCCTCAAACTCAGGCAACTTTGTATTCAAGGAGCCCTACATGCAGAGGTCACAAAGACAAAAATGTATGTACACTCTGGGTGCAAATAAAGCTTTATTAAAGTCTTAAAGAAAATTTTAGAAATATGGATCAAACTCTAAAAATAGCATTGCTTTGTTCGGAGTAAGCTGCTTCCGTAGTTATGGGGCTGGAGTTGATAAAGTGCTTGTTTCACAAGCATGAGGGCCTGAGTTCCAGCCCCAGCAGCAGTGTAAAAATGATGGGTACGGTGTGATATACCTTCAATTCCAGTACTGGGAAGGTAGAGAGGATAGTCCCTGGAGCTAGCTGCCCAGCCATTCTAGGCTAATTGGTGAGATATGCTGTCCCCTCCCCTCAACCAAAGAAGTGGACACATTCCTGAAGATGACATGCAATTTCTCAGGGTTTCCACATGCATGCACCCTCACATGTGCAAGTGCACCCACACACACATACAAATAGACTCATTTCTCTTTCCCCTTCATGTGTTGTCTCAGATAACAAGATAATGAGACACTGCAATGATAATAACACAAAATGAAATTGCTGTTTGGAAGGAAAAGACGGTTTCAACAGCATGCTGGCCTTACCTTCTACAGATTCACTATATCTATCTATCTATCTATCTATCTATCTATCTATCTATCTATCAATCATCTATCTATCTACCTACCTACCTTTCTTTCTTTCTCTCTCTCTCTCTCTCTCTCTCTCTCTTTCTTTCTTTGATTGGGGTAGGGTCTCACTCTAGCTCAAGCTGATCTGGAATTGACTACATAACCTCAGAGTGGCCTTGAACTCACAATGACCCTCCTACCTCTGCCTCCCAAATGCTGGGATTAAACGTGTGCACCACCACAACCAGCTCAAGATTCACTATGTATTTATTTAATAAAATAAATTATCTTTTTAAATCACAATCACCTATCACTTTAAAGTTTCTTAACTTTAGATAATTCTTCAAAAATTAATATAATGTATTTTATTAAAAAACATTTGTCAAAAAATGCATATGTCAGCTGGGCATGGTGACACATGCTCATGAAGCTGAGACAAAAGGATCACAAGTTTGAGGCCAGCTTGCTTAAGACCCTGTATCAAAATAAAAAAGTCAAATGTATTACTTCCTCATGAAATGACAAAACAAGCCTATATCATACTACAGTAATCAGTAAGTGCCTAGCAATCACCTTTTATGGTGTTCTAGACAGAGGGGAACAGACCTACCTTTTCCTTCTCTCTAACTTTCCCTTCACACATATAGGAAAGGAGAAACCTGTTAATTCTCTTTACCTCTCCTGAATGATTTTCTGTACTAGTTATCTTGTCAATGCTGGATAAAATCCATGAAAGAAATTAGTTTAAATGGGGAGAGGCTTATTCCAGACTACAGTTCCAGGTTACAGTCCATCATGGAGGGGAGACATGGCAGCAGAGCTGAAGGCGGCTGCTCGCATTCTGTCCACAGTGAGGAAGCAGAGATGACGGACGATGGAGCTGAGCAGCTCTCTCCTTGTTGTGTAGTCCAGGACCCTGGCCCATGAAGTGGGGAAGCAGAGATGACGGACAATGGAGCTGAGCAGCTCTCTCCTTGTTGTGTAGTCCAGGACCCTGGCCCATGAAGTGGGGAAGCAGAGACTGATGGGTGATGGAGATGAGCAGCTCTCTCCTTGTTATGTAGCCCAGGACTCTGGCCCATGCAGTAGGCCATGTATAGCTAAAATGCATCTTCCCACCTCAACTAACCTAATCAATATAATTCCTCACTGGGTATGGTGGCACACGCCTTTGATCCCTGCACTCAGGAGACAGAGGTAGGAGAATTGCCATGAGTTTGAGGCCACCCTGAGACTACATAGTGAAATCCAGGTCAGCAACTGAGCTAGTGTGAGACCCTACCTTGAAAAAAAACATACATATGTAGGTATGTGTGTGTTCTCTCACAGTCATGTACATGTAACCTAACCTAGGGAATCCCTCACAGGCAAGTCTAGGTCCTGACAAGTTGGCTTTCAATATAAGCCACCATACTTTGTCCTATATTATTATATTTCTTCTGATAAGAATACATGTTTGCTGGACATGGTGGCATATACCTTTAATCTCAGCACTCAGGAGATGGAGACATAGGAGGATAACCATGAATTCAAAGTCTAGGATATACAGGCACCTGTGTGTATAAAAAAATGTGTCAGGGCTGAAGACATTGCTTAGTGGTTAAGGCACTTTCCTACAAAGCCAAAGGACCCAGGTTTGATTCCCCAGAACCCATGTAAGCCAGCTGTACAAGGTGGCGCATGCATCTGGAGTTTGTCTGTACCCATTCTCTCTTCTTCCCTTCCTCCCCCACCCCTCTGTCTCTCAAATAAATAAGTTAATTAAAATAAAATATTTTTAATATCTACAGAAGCCAGATTGCCAGTGAGTTGACATTTTCAAAGTGCTACAAGAATATAACTGCTCATCTAGAATTCATACACAGCAAAACACCTTGTAAAAGTGAACATAAAGTAGAGACATTGTTTTCAGACAAAGAGAACCTGAATGCTTTACTTACTAGTAGACCCAAAATAAAATAAACAGTTAAGGCTGAAGTGATGGAGCAACACTATCTCCAAGAAAAACCAGCACATGGGAAGCAGAGGCAGGAGGATTGCTGTGAGTTCGAGGCCACCCTGAGACTAGACTATACATAGTGAATTCCAGGTCAGACTGAGCTAGAGTGAGACTCTACCTCGAAAAAGAAAAATGGGGGGGGGGGGGCAGGAGTACAGCTCAATAGTAGACTTTCTAGCTAGAATGAGGGAGGAAAAGAGGGAGAAAGGTATGACTTAAAGAGTGATGGGGGGGTTAAGTGGAAAATAATCTCAGAAGCTTAAAGACTTAAGATGGATGAAGACTAATGAGAAAGGTAAAAATGTGGCTATTCCTAAATTAAATGTTATTAAATGCCTAAAACTCATCACTGTTTTGTGAATCCCTGTGAGATCCACCAAGAACAAAAATAGTGTTAATAACTGCTATTCAGACTTTTAAAAGGGGAGCCAGGCATGATGGCACATGCCTTTAATCCCAGCACTTGGGAGGCTGAGGTGGGAAGATCGATCACTGTGAGTTCAAGGCCAACCTGGAACTACAGAGTAAGTTCCAGGTCAGCCTGGGTTACAGTGAGACAAGAAAGGAAGAAGTTAGGAAGGAAGGAAGGATGGAATGGAGGAAGGAAGAAAGGGAGAGAGGGAGGAAGTGAGGGAGGGAGGGAGAAAGAGAGAGGGAAGAGAAAGAAGAAAGAGAGAGAGAGAAAGAGAGGGAGGGAGGGATGGAGGGAGAAAGAGAGAAAGAAGAGAAAGAAGAAAGAAAGAGAGAGAGAGGGAGGGAGGGGGACGGATGGAGGGAGAGAGAAGAGAAAGAAGAAAGAAAGAAAGAGAGGGAGGGAGGGAGGATAAAGAAGGAGAGAAGAGAAAGAAGAAAGAAAGGAGGAAGAAGGAGAGAGGGAGGGAGAGAAGGAAAGGGAGGAAAGAAGAAGTGTATCCAAAGTTAATTTGTCCAAAGTCCCAAGGGCGTTCCTTGCAGCTGTAAGGAGAGGGTTTTGGTCGATGTTCTCTTTTCCATAATTGGAAAGACAAAGTAAAATATTAAGACTAAAAAGGAGGAGGTCAAAATGGTCAGAGGCAGATGCTTTGACAGTCAGAAACTATTTTCTCAGTAATGCATCTGCAAACAGGATACCTTCTGCTTCCTTTGCAAATGTCCATCTGTTTCCAATCAGCTCTGGCGAGAGAAGGTTGACCACTGTATGCAAGGGTCCCTTTTCCTTGGGCTGGCAACCGAGTTTAGCCAAGGGGGACTGCCGACAAGACAGGGAGAGAAGAGGAGCATGGCATCCAGGCATTCATTGCATCAACTCCCTCCAATGTCAACAAGGTCGGTTAAGCACCTGAACCTGAAGCAAGCGCTCCTGTCAAGTAGCCCTCCCCTATAGCTACACTGCTGTTAGTGTCCAATAAGGAATCTTCTCTTGGTCCTTCAGATTTAAAGGACAACAGTGTTATTGTCATCAAGATGCTTCTCCATCCCCTCTATCCTCTCTCAACCTTGTCCAAAGTGACAGTCTCAATTACCCCATCTAAGTGTGTGGTCTACTTGCTTCCAAGACTTGGCATATCAATTTATAATATGGAGGGCAGTGAAAGTGAAATGGAGAACAGTAGCCCAGGTTCCAAAGTCAGAAACAAGTACACATACACGTAAAACTGTGAGTGAAAGAGCTTACTGGCTTATCTCAGGCTTTCTCTCTCATCTTCAAAACAAAAACAATTCATAACAGCCTGCTTCACAAAAAACTATTTTATGGGAATTATTTTAATATGCACATTTTATTGACACATAAAAGAATGCTTATTTGGGCTGGAGAGATAGCTTAGCAGTTAAGGGCTTGCCTGTGAAGCCTAAGGACCGTGGTTCGAGGCTCAATTCCCCAGGACCCGCGTTAGCCAGATGCACAAGGGGGCGCACACGTCTGGAGTTCGTTTGCAGTGGCTGGAGGCCCTGGCACGCCCATTCTCTCTCTTTCTATCTGCCTCTTTCTCTCTCTGTCACTTTCAAATAAATAAACAAAAATAAACAAAAATCAAATTTAAAAAAAAATAATGCCTATTTATGGGGCACAATATATTTTGATACATACATAAAGTGTGCAATGATCAGATCTAGGAAATAAGTATAGCCACCGCCTCAAAAAATTATTTTTTCTTTGTGTCAAGACTATTCAAAATTATATTAGCTATTTTTATGTGTGGAATTAACTGCTGTCAACTACAGTGATCCCACTGTGCTATACGGAACATCAGTACTTATGCCTCCTGTCCACATGTGAGATACACAGCACAAACAGCATATCCTAGTAACTGGTACCAAGGATAGGTTCCATAAATATCAAATTATTATCATTATCGTTATTGTCATCATCATAATTATTGGTTGCTACTTACTTGGGTAGTTAAAAAAAACTGACCACATAAGTGTGGTGATACACATCCCACTCTGGCTTTTTATTTTGATTGCTGCTTAATAGATTAAGTTGCATACCAGAGAACCATGTCAAAGGGTAATCTATGCCTCTTATACTACTTTGCTTTGCCAACCACAAGATTAAAATGCAACTAGTGTCCATAAATCTTCTGCTGTGTAAACAAGCACTGTGAACTTTAGAAGAGAGCGTCTGCACAATAAGCGGTTTGGCCCAGTTCAGCATTGCTGGGAAAGCCAGGGGCATCAATTCAGCTGAACAGCACTTCTGCTGTCTCTGGGCTAAAGTCTCTTTTAATCGGATCAGGTCAGCGTAAATCACTTCGGTATGTCACACACTTGCATGATTGTGCTAAGCCCCACCCCACGACACAAGGACGAATCACACAGTGACCACAAAGTTCTGATCAGAAAGACGGAGAAATAAGAGCACCAAATAGCACTAGTGACAGATGAAAGAAGAAGAAGAAGAAAAAAAAAAACAAACAGTAGCCTGGGCAGGAGAGACAGCTCAGCAGTAGAGGCATTTGCCTGCAAATTCTAAGAATCTCAGTATGATTCCCCAGCATCCATGTAAAACGCCAGATGCACAAGGTGACGCATGCATCTGGAGTTCATGTGCAGTGACTACAGGCTCTGGTGCACCCATTCTCTATCTGTGATTTGATTCAGGTGTCCCCCATAAATTTAAGTGTTCTGAATGCTAGATTCCCAGCTGACGGAGATTTGGGAATTAATGTCTCCTGGAGGGAGTGTATTGTTGGGGGCAGGCTTGTGGGTGTTATAGCCAGTTTTCCCTTGCCAGTGTTTGGCACATTCTCCTGTTGCTACTGTCCACCTTATGTTGGCCAGGAGGTGATGTCCACCCGCTTCTCATGTCATCATTTTCCCCTGCCATCGTGGAGCGTCCCCTCAAGCCTATAAGCCAAAATAAACCTCTTTTTCCCAGAAACGACTCTGGGTTGGGTGATGTCTACCAGCAATGCAAACCAAACTGCAACAGTAAAGTGGTACCGAGGAGTGGCTGCTAGACAACTGACTGTGTGGCTTTGGCCTTTTGGAGCTGATTTTCAAAAGGACTGTGGAAGGATTTGAAACCTTGGCCTAAGAGATGCCTTGCAGTGCTGTAAGTACAGCTTGATGGACTATTCTGGTCTGAGCTACAAGACCTGAATGCAGTAAGAACTATGGGCTATGAGGTTTGGCTTATGAGGGTGAGAAAGAGCTTTGCCTGGACTAGGCCAGCAGTTCGTGTGAAAAGCTTGCTGTAATGCGCGTGTCCTGAGTTGTGCAGGGTTGCGTTGCGTAGAATGAACTGGTGTAAGTAGTGGAATATGGCAGAGAAAAAATGAAATCTTTGGCCCTAAACTGCTGCCCATTCACCTGAAAATTGTTTGAGAGATTACACCCATTGAGATTGGGCCAACTGACCTACACTGGGACAACAGGAAGAATGTAGACTCTTTTAAAGGGGCCTGAGTGCTCAAGGAGTGTCTTGTTCTTCAAAGTCTGCTTTATTCCCCCCCCGGCTTAACAAATTGGCACCCTACCTGGTATTGTGTAGTATAAGAAATGCCAGAGAGGGTCATTGAGTTTGCAACACGGTCTTGTATTTTAGAAATGGCCATGGGCAGTGTGAAGCAGATTTGCTGGTTGCCTTCATGGAGACCCCATGGGGCCATGAGGATGAACCGTGGCTTGCAGTGGAGACCCAGTGGAGATGCCGGGACCATGAGATGGCTGCCAAGGAGCTGCCGGCCCCGATGAAGTTTCCCAGGACTGTGAGTAGCCTAGCTGGAGGGGCGGAATTGGAATGCCAGGGACTTGTTGCTGGTTAGAATTATCAGACTTGGGAGACTTGTCACTGACTAGAGTTGTTGGACTTGGAATTTGAGTTTGATGTTTGCCCTGGTTGTTTTAAATCTGTATTGGTTGAATGTTTCTTTGCTATGTCCAATGCCATCTTTTGAAGTATGAATATTTATTCCGTGCCATTACAGGTTTGGGGGGTTATTTTTTGGTATTTTGCCTCAGTAAAAAGATCTTGGACTATGGGGATGTTTGAACATCATTGGAATTGATAAAAGCTATGGGGACTTTTAAACCTGGATTGAATGCATTGTATTTTGCATCATGTATGGATATCAGTTTATGGGGGCCAGGGCAGAATGTGGTGGTTTGATTCAGGTGTCCCCCATAAACTTAGGTGCTCTGAATGCTAGGTTCCCAGCTGACGGAGATTTGGGAATTAATGTCTCCTGGAGGCAGTGTATTGTTGGGGGTGGGCTTATGGGTGTTATAGCCAGTTTCCCCTTGCCAGTGTTTGGCACACTCTCCTGTTGCTATTGTCCACCTTATGCTTGCCAGGGGGTGATGTCCACCCTCTGCTCATGTCAACATTTTCCCCTGCCACCATGGAGTTTCCCCTCGAGCCTATAAGCTAAAATTAACCTCTTTTTCCCAGAAGCTGCTCTTGGCTGGGTGATTTCTACCAGCAATGCAAACTGGACTGCAAGTCTCTCTCTCTCTCTCTCTCTTTCTCTCAAATAAATTTTTTTTTTTTTAATTTTAAACGCAGTTGCCATCCTTAACATTGATGTTGTGAATATCTCAGTATAGCTGTGACTGGAAGTTCAAAGATCAAATATAGCCAGCAATGGAAAAGCATGACAGGCAGGCTGGCCACATGTCCTTTGAACACAGCTGCTGCTGCAATCTGCAGGGCCTGCATCATAGCAACTGCTTGCAGCAATGATCAGCTGACCACCTCCCCAATTTTCTCTAAGTGGAAAACAGTATCAACAACAATGAAATTCTGCCAACTGCTGTAGATCTCATCAATGAAAATATTTTTTTTTTCCAGGTTGGCCATGGTACTGATTCAATGAGAAGGAGAAAAGTGGAAGCTATTCATTTGTGCTGTGAGTAATAAGATAAACACAGGAGTACCACGCAACTAGTACTACATCTATTTCAGCTATAGCTGCTATTAGCTTGGGTACATTACAAGATTAGCTGATTTTCCTTTGAGAGCATATAACTATGTAGAATTAACTGTCTTATGGAAAAACAATTGTCCCTGAATGATAGCTCTTATTAACCCCCATAACAACCCTACATGATAGATGCTGTTATCATACTCACGTTATAGAAGGAAGGAGCTGAGGCACATAGAATTTAAATACCCTGCCCAAGGCCACAGAGCTAATGAGTACTTAGTGAGCCCACATTCATAGTACTCTGCTTCAACCACTATGATACCCTCATACTAAGAAGCAGCTTTTATGAAACTTCTGTCTGGTACTGAAAACGTAGTCAAAAGCCTGTGGCTGAGAAAGCCATGAGCCCTGCAGGGAGAAACTGCTTCTACTGTTTGCTTAATGGGTTTGTTGTATCATGCAGCCTGGGCTACAGTATAAGCTCCGTGTCATCCTGGGTTAAAGTGAGACCTTACTCAAGAAAAGAAACACAGGAAAGAAAGGAAAAGAAGAGAACAGAAAAGGATAGAAAACGTTTGCAGTGGCTAGAGGCCCTGGTGTGTCCATTCCCTCTCTATCTGCCTCTTTCTCTGTCTCTCTAATGAACAAATAAATAAAATATTTGTTTAAGAAAAAGACAGAAAAGACTGACTGTAACTGGCAAAATACATCAATTGCAGGCTGTAAAGTTCTGTAAATCAAGTCCCCCACTATGACAGACTGGTCAACAGTTACAATTTCTCAAAGCAATGCTTCCATCTTTAGTCCTGTAGACACTTACAGCACAGCACCTGAGTGAGTCTTCAGCACCACTTTGTCTCCAGAGCAGTGGGGTCATTGACCTGAGGGCTCCTCTGGGAAGAAAGTGAGTTCCTAGGAACAAACCTGCATAGGAAACTGGCCGCCTCGGATACGTGCTGAAATTGGAGTGACTCACGCAGGCCCCTTCAGCCTCTCCTCCCCATAGACTTTCCTCCGCTTGTTTTCTGAAGCACACATCCTAAAAAGTGGGAAGTTCTCCCTTTCACATCACCAACCATTTTGTTACAAGTCTTTTCTCTATCAGAGACAGAACTGTACTTCACTGACATTTTCTTGTTAACTATGCTTAAAGTTCGTAAAGATAACCAGACTCAGACAAAAACTCCTTTAAAGAGTAAATATCACTGGCATGCAGTCATTTTTTTTCAGTTGTTTGTGACAAAGTATGAAGTCCTTGGATTTAAGATACACTACTGAATTCTTTTCAGTTTCCTCTGCTAAACAAACCACAATTGGAGGTGCTAAATTAATTCTGAACAGATCTGCTTCAGGGCGCATACAGGGCCCACAGATCTTCCATCGCCACATACCAAGAGGCTGATTCACCTGTGCGGGAGAGCCACGCACTCTCAGATGTAGAAGTCAGTCCATTAAGGGGGTATATGGGGAAGAATCTCTCAAAATAATGGAAGAGAGTAACGACCCAGCAAGCTGAGGAAACCACCAATTTTGGGTCAAAGGCCTAATTTCACTAGGAGGCCCATATTGCTCCTATAGATTATTAACATGCCAATAAAGCGGGTGACTTAAAAAAAATTCCAGGATGGAAGAGACGGCTCAGTGGTAAAGCGCTTGCTTGCAATGCATGACGATGGCCTGGCATCAATTCCCCACTGCCCATGTATAAAATCAGAGGCACAAAGTGGTGCATGCATCTGCACCTCATTCATAGCAACAAAAAGTCCTGGTGCACCCATATATACACAAACATATATTTTCTCTCTCTCTCTCTCTCTCTCTCTCTCTCTCTCTCTGTCCCCCACTTTCCCTCTTTCTCATATGTGTGTGTGTGTGTACATACGTAATACAAAAATTTTCAAATAGAAATCAAAAGTGAGAGCACGACAAATAGTGTAATTTGTAAACATAATTGTGTTAAATTAATTAGGTATCATATTACAATCAAATGATGTCTATTCACAAATTAAATTCTAGTGACACATATGTAACACTTAAAAAGAGCTAGCCAAAGCTGGAGAGACGGCTCAGTGGTTAAGGTGCTTGCCTGCAAAGCTTAACAACCTGGGCTCAGTTCCTCAGTACCCACATAAAGACAGATTACAAAGTGACTCATGCATCTGAAATTTGTTCCCAGTGGCTAGAGGCCCTGGCACACCCATACATACACACTCCCTCACTCTCTCTCTCTGCTTACAAATAAATAAATTACTTTTTATAATTTAAAAAAGAGCTAACCAATTCTAATATGTGTTCAAAAAACTATTATCAAGAGACACCAATGAAAGAAAATCTGCATATACCTGATCTATGTATATACACAGTGTCACTCTGCAGCACAGGCTGGTCTCAAACTCATGATCCTCCTGTCTTTACTGTGAAATGCAGGGATTATAAGCATGTGATGCCACACCCAGATCCAACTGTATTTTCTAAACTACTTTTTCAACAGTCTGAGATCAATGCTATTAATGTAGTAATTAAATTCCCTTGCAGTATGTCTAGATGAATTTTTCTTGATTTACCTGCCTACTATAGCAGTGTTTTAAATTCTCACAGCTTTTCTTCAATGGTAGTAGTCTCTGAAATGGGAAGTTACTCCATTTCAATATAATATGGAACAATTTTTTAGTCCATGCACTCAAATGATACTAGTATAATTAATATTGAATACTAATTGTAAAAAATAATGGGATTCATTATGATATTTTCATAAAATATATAATAAACGTTGATCATACTCATCCCTCCACTGCCCCCTCTTCTTCCCCTTCCAGTGCTCTCCTATCTCTTCCAAAACAGCTACCTTTGCAAATGCATAAAGTAAAATAGAAAAAAAAACTGTACAAATTCAAAAGCATCATAAAAATTGGAAATCTTATCAAAGAGTAAAAGTTCAAAATCTAGGTATTATATAAAATGTTATTTTTTAAAATAATGTTTCTGACATTTGTCCACTGTAAGACTTTTTCATTAACTGACCACATAGCAACATTATCTGTATTCTTTAGGTATCTTTTTGTTGTTGTTGTTGTTGTTGTTTTTGAGGGTTTCACTCTAGCTCAGGCTGACCTAGAATTCACTATGTAGTCTCAGGGTGGCCTCGAACTCACGGTGATCCTCTTACCTCTGCCTCCCAAGTGCTGGGATTAAAGGCGTGTGCCACCACGCCCGACTTTGGGTATTTATTTTAAAAATGCTTTTCCGCACTTTCTAACCTCAAATTTATAATTGAATACCAAAAGTTATGTCCTAATAAAACAAGAGGGAAAGGACCAGTGACTATTGCGGTTAAGACTTTTGGTTTCACTTGGTGAGACTGGGCCTCACCATGCTTCCAATCTGAAGTCACAACACCCTGCTTCTACTGCTTAAATTCTGAGGTCACAGGCACGCACTACCACACCTGACAAGGAAAATTCTACCTCAAACATCTCGAAGCACTTCATATCTCCCTTTAACATTATGAATAATATAGAATCTGAACGTGTGTCTCACTGAATCTAGTTTCAAATCTGACATCACTTAAGTATAAATTCCAACAATGTATGCCTTAATGGCAGTCATCTGTGATATTATGCAATGTTTCTGTATATTGTTGGCCTACATACATTCTAAATGCTTAATGTGCCCATCAGATTGGAGTGACTAAAGAAAATGTCCCCAGAATGGAGAGATGGCTTAGCGGTTAAGGCGTTTGCCTACAAAGGATCCCAAAGCCAAAGGATCCCAGTTTGACTCTCCAGGACCCACATAAGCCAGATGCACAAGGGGACGCATGCATTTGGAGTTTATTTGCAGAAGGTGGAGGCCCTGGCATGCCCGTTCTCTCCCTATCTCGCTCTCTTTTTCTCTGCCTCTTTCTCTCTCTCTCAAATAAATAAATAAAATATATATATTTTTAAAAAGAGCCGGGCATGGTGGTGCACGCCTTTAATCCCAGCACTTGGAAGGCAGAGGTAAGAGGATCACGGTGAGTTCGAGGCCACCCTGAAACTACATAGTGAGTTCCAGGTCAGCCTGGACTAGAGTGAGACCCTACCTTGAAAAAAAACAAAAAAAAGAAGAAAAGAAAATGTCCCCAATCAAATCAAATGTCTAAATGAAAGATCACTGTGGTCTCATTCAGTGAGCAGACTTACTTCCCGCTCGAGTAAGTTCTACTTGAGAACAGAGAGGATACTTGAGAAAGCATTAGACAAAATAAACCAGATATCAAGAAAGCCACTTGCATCCAAGTATGGAATATCACAGCACAGCTTGCTTTTTGACTGCATCACTTTTCACAGATGAATACTAAAAGCAAACATTTGGATTTAGAAAATCAAATTTGGCCTCATGAATATAAATGCATCTTAGTGTTTATCAGGTTTAGACTCTTGAACATACAGACATGACTGTGAGTGTATGAAAGCTTCTGAATGGGATTTATTTAGTAAGAACATAACTGTAAGGGACTGCATTAAGGACTGACAGTTACAGCACAGGCAACCAGGAGCTAAAAGGGTCAGCTACATTATAAAAGTGAGAGTGCAGATTCGGCCTGCTAAAAAATCCCCACCACCTTAAGCCAGCAGTAGCCCCCAGCCAAGGCCCCTGCCCTGTTCCTCTCTGACACTGTCAACCACACCCAGTCAGCCAAGAGGGGGAGAAACATACATCCATACATAAGTGAGTGGATGGAAGACAGACAGCCAGACAGATGTTTGGGGAGGGGGCAGTATAAGGGAGAGAATTTTTTTTTTTAAGCTACTAATAAGACTAGGAATGGAAAACCCTGAGGGGAAGCACTGGAAACAATTGGTAAGACGATGCCTGACCATGATATACTGAGAATCAGTTACCTGTGCTCCTTCCAAGAAAGTGTACTGACCCATGGCTTCAGGATGATGGTTCTATGCTTTCCAATCAGAGAAAAGACTTTAAGATGCCCCTACATCACGGCAATGTAGCTTGTATTCCACTGAAAAAATGAAGTTATATGGAAATACTTCTTTAGGTGAGGGTAAAGCCACATATAAAGTGTTGTTCAGATCCCTTCTACAGGAAAAACCTAAGATTACAAGATGCAAAACTTAGGTGTGGTATCTATAGCCTATAGTCTCATCACTCAGGAGACTGAAGAGGATGACCATGAGTTCAATGTAAGCCAGGGCTACAGTGAGATTCTAACTTAAAAAAAAAAAAAAAAAAGAGATGGCTTAGCGGTTAAGCGCTTGCCTATGAAGCCTAAGGACCCCGGTTCGAGGCTCAATTCTCCAGGACCCACGTTAGCCAGATGCACAAGGGGGCGCACACATCTGGAGTTCGTTTGCAGTGGCTGGAGGCCCTGGCGTGCCCATTCTCTCCCTCTCTCTCCCTCCCTCCCTCCCTCTCTCCCTCCCTCCCTCCTTCTCTCCCTCTCCTTCTCCCCCTCCCTCTCCCCCTCTCCCTCTCTCTCTCTGTCTTCCACCCCCCTTTGTCTGTTTGTCGCTCTCAAATAAATAAATAAAAATTTTTTTAAATGCGGAAATGAACATGTAACTTGGTGGTCAAGTACCTGCCTAACATGACGCCCAGGTTCAACACTAAGCAGGGAAAGTACGTATATGAATACCCCTGACCCAGAAGTCTATGGAACAGGTTCTGCTTGTTGATCACAGGAGACACAATACTCTTCAGACAGGAGAAACGGAGGAAGGAAGAGATAGCCAACATAACACACTATCCACGGCCTTACATACCTCAAAGATACTTAGCTTGAGAATAATTTTCTTATAATTGCACTTTATCCCAGATGAAATTGGATAAGCCCAAGAAACAACATTTCACGCCTGGGTCTGCAGGGACAACTGGTCAAGTCCATGTGCCAATGACAGAACTCTAGTGAGTTCAAGGAGAAGCAAGGAAGCTTCTCTGGGGACCTGGCCCAAGTTGCCAGTAACTTCTAACCTTAAATTTCACTTATGAGCTTATATGGAAAAATCTACACTTTAAAAAGAAAAAGGGAGCCAGGCGTAGTGGTATATGTCTTTAATCCCAGGGAGGCAGAGATAGGAGGATCACTGTGAGTTCTGAGGCCAGGATGTAACTGGGCACTAATATACATAAGTGCTTAGAGAGCAATTTAGTACAAAAGCCCAAATTCTTAATGGCCATGTCACAATAGGCTCTTGTCTTCCTACTTCTTTTCCAATTGGATAAAACTTCCCTCATGCCATACTGACTATAATCTTTCCCATTACTAACCAAAGACAATTGTTAGAACTTGTTAACCCAAATAACTATTGTATTCCAAGATTTCTCAACAATACAGGACCTCAAGTCTCACAGACTTAATACTAAATCCAAAGGAAGTGAAAAGCTCCTGATATTATGATCTGATAGGACTGGAGGGACCCAACAAAACAGACAGCCTGATGCCCAAAGAGTTAACCCATTCCCTCCATAGACAGCCTGATACACCCAAAGAGTTAACCCCATTCCCTCCAAGGAGAGACAGAGGTAAACAGCTTTCACCCTGACAATGTAACTTTGTAATTGCTTTCATATGATTGAAGGATATTCTATGTTTAAAAAAAAAATGGGTTGGACAGATGGCTTAGCAGTTAAGGCACTTGCCTGTAAACCCTAAGAACCCATGTTTGACTCTCCAGATTCCATGTTGGCCAGATGCATAAAGGTGAGGTAAGTGCACGGTTGAACATGCCCACTAGGTGGCACAAGCATCTGAAGTTCGATTTCAGTGACAAGCCCTGGCATGCCAATTCTCTCCCCCTCCCTCCCTCCCTCTCTCTCTCTCTCACACTAAAAAAAATATATATATATATATTCAGAGGCTGGGAGATATCTCAGTGGAAAAGAGTATTTGCCACCCATAGTGAAGGCCTCAGAGAGCTCAAGAGCAGCCCAAGTTTGATCCCCAGAACCCATGTAAAAAGCTGGGCCTGACCACACACTCCTGTGACCCAATTCCAAGGTGGATCAGGGAGAATCTGCGGGACTTGCTGGTCAGTAGGTTTGTTAGAAAACAGTAAGTCCAGGATCCATGAGAAACTATCATGATAAAATAAGGCTGAGAAACAGAGGTAGGCACCCTGTAAATACATCTGGCCTCCACATGCACAAACACGGGGTGTATGCATCTGCACACACATATGCCATACACCATGTCACACATACTACACATACACAAAAGAAAAAAGAAACCCTTATTCCACCAAGAAACACCAAAGTAACTAAAAGTAACTTTGAGTTACAATACTTTCCATTCCTTTTTATTGCACATAACATCATTACTTTTATTTTTCATTTCTTGACATGTCAACTTCAGATGTAGGAAGGGGTTGAAGGGAGTCAGGAAGCTCTGTTAGGTAGTTTAGGGTGACTGGGCCCAGAAATTAAAAAGCAGAAATGTCCTTAAGTCTGTCCTTGAAATCTCCACTTTACTAGAGATCAGAGAAGGGTCTCTTCTCTCTGTACCTCTTGACTAAAGGAGTTCCCTAGACCGGTTTTCCTACAAACAACCTGAGCCCCTCCTGGGAGGGAGAGCCCCTTTCCTAGAATTTAAATCTGATCCTGGTATTGTGGTTTATTAAGCTCAGCTCCAAAATTTGGTTTAAGGCTGGCCTCCTCCTGAGCTGAGGGAGTCCACACAGTCAGCTGTCTCTCACACTGGCCGGCAGCTGAGGATAAAGAGCCCACCTCACACAGGAGGATTATCCATAGTTCCCACCAGGTAGGCTCTCTTTATTTTTGGCTATTCATCCCTCCTGAACTGGCAAGTTCCTGTCCTGGTAAGCCCCTGCTACTCCTTCATGGCTCCTACCCTCTCCTCCTCCCACGAGATAGCAGCTTTTCTCCCGGAACCCCTTTTCATGTTTGAGGCCCCTGCTCACTTCCCACATGGTTCTCAGTTCACAGGCCCTCCCTCTCCCTTGTATACTCCTGAATAATCTTGTAAGGGTTCGTGAGTTATCCTTCTCAGTCTGAATTATCCAATTCTTTGGTTAAAAACAGATACAAACCCAGTGCTTAGAGTTCAGGGACTTTTCCTGAACCTCTAAAACCCTGTTACAGAGTGTGAATGCAAGTCTTAGTGAGACAGTTTAGGGATAGCGGGGCCCCCAAAGGTAAACTAAGGGAGAAATATCCCTGAACTTGTAAGAGTAGGACGAGGATTTTTCCTTATCTCTTTTTACTAAAACTGGTCACAGGATGTAAGATCACCAGGTACCTAAGCATTCTCAGCCTGGGGTCTTGTGTTTCCTGACTGCTACTTCCCTAAAGGAGTTCCCCTTCCCCAGAAGACTGAATGGAAGATGTGAGTGAGTTTACAAATTGCCTGGACACTTGACATGGGAACTTGACTGACCAGCTCAGCCCTCCTCCAGTATATTCCCATGAAAAACCCCAACCAGGGTCACCAGATGGGCTTTTCCACGTCCAGGAACTTCCTCCTGCATTGCTGCAGGAACTCTACTTTCTTGCCTTCTTTTAAGCTCTATCATAAAATTTTTTTAAGCTATACTCTCTTTGTGTGAGAAAGAAAGAACAAGATAGAGAAAAAGGAAATGGGTGAGTCAGGGCCTCCAGACACATGAGCCAGCTTGTGCATCTGGTTTATGTGGGTCCTGGAGATTTCAACCATGGTCTTTTGGCTTTGTGGGCAAGTGCCTTAACCACTAAGCCATCTCTCCAGCCTGAAGATAATTAAAAAAAAAAAAAAAAAGAACGAAGCAGGTTTAAAAAAAAATACTTAGAAGCCGGGCGTGGTGACGCACGCCTTTAATCCCAGCACTCGGGAGGCAGAGGTAGGAGGATCGCCGAGAGTTCAAGGCCACCCTAAGACTACAGAGTTAATTCCAGGTCAGCCTGGACCAGAGTGAGACCCTACCTCGAAAAACCAAAAAAAAAAAAAAGTGTTTTCAAGACACTGTCCAGTTTTCCAGAACGCAGGTTCAAAGCTAACCATGAGTACAAACCTGACTGGCCTATTGCGCTTCGCAGGGTCACATGCCCAGCTCCTGGTTGGGGTGGGGGGGCAGATGGCCCCTCCCAGACACTGCAGCATAACTGAAGAATCCTATACGTGGCTTTGAAGTATACACTCAATGTTCTAAATAACATCATCTATGAAGCTTGACAGAATATTGTTCCCAGACCCTGGCTGAGATTTTCAATTCCTAAACATAATCTGAGTTGCTAAAGAGCTTTATAAGGTCTTGTCTTTTATACTAATGACATTGAAAAGATCATTGCTAAGGTTGGAGAAGTATGATCAGTGGATAAGGGGCTTGCTTCTCAAACCGATGCCCACAGTTCAGATCCCAGACCCCATGTAAAAGACAAAAAGCTATGGCTTCTATCGACCCAGCTTGACAAGATGGGACAGAAAGGAGAACTCTAAGAAGTGCTCAGACCAGCTGGACTGGTGAACACAGCCATGAACAAAGGAACAACAAAAGACCCTGCCTCGAACAAGGTGGGAGGCAAACACTAACACCCCAAAGTTGTTCTCTGACCTCCACCCATGTGCCGAGGCATGTGTACCCCTGTGGGTTTACACAGGCACACACATGTGCACACACACACTGAGAATCATGTCACAATTCTCAGGCTTGATACACTGTGTCATGTTAAGAATGGGATGCTCTTAAACTAGGTATGGTATCACATGCCTTTAATCCCAGCACTCAGGAGGCAGAGGTAGGAGGATTACCATGAGTCCAAGGCCACCCTGAGACTACACAGTGAATTCCAGGTCAGGCTGGACTAGAGTGAGACTCTACCCCACAAAAAAAAAAAAAAAAAAAAAAAAGTGGTGTTCTAGGGCTAGAGAGATGGCTAAGCAGTTAAGGCACTTGCCTGTGAAGCCTAAGGACCCAGGTTCAATTCTCCAGGACCCACATAAGCCAGATGTACAAAGAGGAGCAGGCATCTGGAGCTCATTTGCAGTGGCTAGTGGCCCTGACACGCCCATGTTTGCTTGCTGGCTCTCTATCTACCTGTCTCCCTCACTCGCACGCTCTCTCTCTCTCTCTCTCTCTCTCTCTTTTCTCTCAAATAAATTTTAAAAAAGAAATAAATAAAAGAATGAGGTGTTCTCACTCAGGTCTAAACTGCGGAAACATTGCTGCAAGCAGCTCTTCATCAAGTGACATTACAGTCTGAAACTAGTTCCAGAATTACAAACAGATAGAATGTTCTCACTCTGTCAATGAGTGGTCTCTAAAGAAGAACCACCAAACGCTGGAAGACATCCTTTTAAAGAAATAATCTTGGGCTGGAGAGATGGCTTAGCAGTTAGCGCTTGCCTGTGAAGCCTAAGGACCCCGGTTTGAGGCTCGATTCCCCAGGACCCACATTAGCCAGATGCACAAGGAGGCACACGCATCTGGAGTTCGTTTGCAGTGGCTGGAAGCCTTGGTGTGCCCATTTCTCTCCCCTTCTCTCTCTCTCCCTCCCTCTCCCCCTCCCTCTCTCTCTCTCTGCCTCTCTCTCTCTTTCTCTCCCTGTCACTCTCAAATAAATAAATTAACAAAAAAAAAAAAAAAGTTTAAAAAAAAAAGAAATAATCTAAGCCAGGCATGGTAGCACACATCTTTAGTCCTAGCACTCTGGAGGCAGAGGTAGGAAGATCGCTGTGAGGTCAAAGCCAGCCTGAGACTACATAGTGCATTCCAGGTCAGCCTGGGCTACAGCAAAAAAACAAATAAATAAATCTAACAGAAAATTCATTACCTTGGTATCCACAACAGTTTTCACCTTTAGTTTAAAAGGGATATCTTGTGAAAAATGTTAAGTGAAAATGATTAATTGTACTAATTAGGTATCCTTTTCCAAGAAGAGTTAAATTATTTCCACTGTTAACATTCCTACTATAATACCACGTATAATGTCCTAGGGGACTTACTTGTCAGTATGTTACAAAACTTCTGCAGAGTTCCTCCTTGACTATGACTCTTTAACAGGAAACAAGTGTGGTGGCTATCGTGAAAGGACTGAGAGTTCAAAGCCAGGCTGGGCTGCAGAGCAAGATTAGTTCAAGAAAAACGAAACTCAACTAAAATCCTACAGTGGAACTGTTGAGTCACTTACTGCAAATTGCCCACTCTTACTGCCACGGGCACGTGGGGCAGCTGCGTGGCCCACTTCAGCGTCACATCCTGATAAATGTGCAACAGGCTTCTGTGGTTCCCGATCAGAATATTGGTTGTTCCTTCAGAAACTGCAGGTTGAAGACACAGAGGACGGTAAGAACACAGCCATCTCACACAGCATGTCTCTGCAGGGCTTTATGACACAAACCAGTTCTAGTACCTCCCTTTAACACAGAGAGACTTTAAGAAATTAGATATTTGTTTCCAACCTCAATCCACCAATATCAAAAAGAAACAAATAGCCGGGTGTGGTGGTACACACCTTTAATCCCAGCACTCGGGAGGCAGAGGTAGGAGGATCGCTGTGAGTTCGAGGCCACCCTGAGACTACAGAGTGAATTCCAGGTCAGCCTGAGCTAGAGCAAGACCCTACCTTGAAAAAAAAAAGAAAAGAAAAGAAACACTTTATAGACATGGACTTATAGACTTTGTAGACATGTAGCCAACATGTTTTCAATTCATCTAGAAGGCACACACTTCACTATGGTGCAATATATTTAAATTACTGATTCGTTGGGCATTCGCTTTGGAAGACTTATTCTGTTGGATAGTGTGATTCCTGTCCTTAGAGTGTGTTCTCTCAAAAGCATCTCCATCAGTCATGTGATGGAAGCATTAGTGTGCTGAAGCCACTGAGACAAGTGACTTCCTACCATGTAGAATGACTGACAAAACCAAATCTGTGCTTTATGTCAAATTTCTATCCAAACTTTGAAAGTTACAGTTCCCATTACATAGTGAGTATAAAGCTATTTTCCTAGATGCTTAAAATATGTGTATGAGTGTGGCTTTTTATGATATGTATAGCATGGCCTTGACATGTGGGAAAGGTCAAAGAAAACCTTCCTACCAACCTGAGCAATATGGGAGGAAGCAACTTGGGCTACAATCAAGTTTCTTCATAAACCGAATTTGTCCATTATCCTTGAGGCAAAAAAAGTTTCTTTCACCAAGAACAAAAACCAAAGATGCAGACTGATTGAAAGAGACAACACATATATCAAGGGCTTGCTCTCCAATGTTCAGAGTCCAGTCCACCTGCAAAGCAAGAGCCACGTTAATTTAATTGCTAAAAACAGAGTATTTCTCATTTTTATATTAATATAAATTCAGAAACTAATTTACATCAAAATAGAATTGTGAAGATTGACTCACTTCTCCTTCATTTACTTTCTGACGTTGGTTTGTTTGCTAGCGTCATAGCTGGTATTTCATAGACTCTCACAGGTTTTACCACATTTCTTACCAGGTGAGATTACCTATTTCATCACCCAAAAGTACTCATCAAAAAGTTGATCTGCTTTTCTGAAAACTTCTCTATTAAATCTATTGTGGGGTCCAGGAGGGATAAAGATTAGAGCTGCTACACTTAGGAATAAGAAGGTCCACTGAGCAGAAAGGTTCTGCGTATCAAAAACCCCAGAAGAAAGGCTTTGCATGTTCCCCATAAGGAGATGACAACTGGGTCCTGGGAAGACGCTTCAGCAGATAAGAGCATTTGATGCCTAAAATGTATTTATTCTTTGCAGGAACTCTTCATAAACAAATATGATTAGGTCTAGCACTACAGAAATCTTTATATATTTACAAAAAGCCTTACAACTAGTCTTTTTCCAGAACCGAGTTTCTGATGTTCAGCCTCCTGCCTTCTGTCTGCATCTGTTGCAAAAGCAAGTACTTGGTACCTGTACACAAAAGATAGCAAAGTATAAGCAACTTTATAAATTTAACGCAACTTTAAACATTAGAGGCCTACAATCTTATAAACACTGCAAATATTTCCTTTAGTTCTAAAAAAAATTGTAAACTCTGAAATTGAATTCTATTATGCATGAAATGTATAAAATTGTCATGTTAAATAAGTTACAACTACACCTACCAATTACTCAATACTGTGAAAAAAGCTCTATTCTCAAAGTTCTGTTTAAAATTGTATTTGGCAAGTAACATCCAAAAAAAAAAAAAAACTTAAAACACCAAATAGACAGAAACAACTTTGAATAGGGCAATTAGTCAGAAATTGTTAATAAATAATTCATGGAGCCAAGAAATAAATTAAATAAATAAAATGAAATAAATTAAATCCCCAGCCAAAATACTTAATAACTAAATGAATTTTGTCAAATTAATCACATTGTGTCTTAGCTTCCCATCAATAAGATGAAAACAATCATCTTTAATTTATTGTTGAAAGGAAAACACATTGTAAGGAAGTATGCAGTGCAAGATCTGATATGTACATGTTGATTGCTCCCTATCCAAAATGCTAGAGACCTAAGTACTCCAAGATCAGAGATTTTTGGATTTTGCGATATTTGCACAAACTTTACAGTTGAGCAGCCATAATACAAATGCTTTAAAATGTGAATGTTTTGAACATGTCAATGCTCAAAAAGCCATAGGCATTATAGTATTTCAGATTTTTTAATATTTATTTTTATTTATTTATGAGACACGAACAGAAACAGAGAGAAAGATAATGGACACACCAGGGCCTGTGGCACTGCAAATGAACTCGGGACACATGTGCCACCTTGGGCATCTGGCTTATGTGGGTCCTGGGGAATTGAACTTGGGTCCTTAGGCTTTACAGGCAGGTTCCATAACCACTAAACCCTCTCTCCAGCTCCCACTTCAAATTTTGGATTTTCATATTATGGATGCTCTGTTTCTCTGGTAACGATTTTTTTTAATTTTTTTGTTTATTTTTATTTAAGAGCGACAGAGAGAGGAGGGGGGAGGAGAGAGAATGGGCACAGCCGGGCTTCCAGCCACTGCAAATGAACTCCAGACACGTGCGCCCCCTTGTGCATCTGGCTAACGTGGGTTCTAGGGAATCAAGCCTCGAACTGGGGTCCTTAGGCTTCACAGGCAAGCGCTTAACCGCTACGCCATCTCTCCAGCCCCTCTGGTAACATTTTTTAATCATTATTCAACATAATGTATATCATTTTTGAATCAACAAACAACTAAGTTACCAATAAAGTGCAAACCCCTGAACTGTCCACTGCTTAATGGGATATTTTAGAATAATCTATTCATAATGAGAAAGCCTCAAACTAACAAAGCCCTTCCCCACCTAGTAGTTCTCAATTCCTTGTATTATTCCTCCACAATGAAATGGAAAACCTGAAAATAGCTACATTCACACAACATGGAAAATACTGCCGAAGAGAAAGACGTCTATGGATGTGAAGCCCATGGACGTGAGTGAAGACAATATGGAGTGTTTAAACCAGCACTGAGATGCGTGATCTAGGGCTGGGGCATGGTTCCGAGGAAGACACCAACCCAGTATATACAAAACCTGGGAGTCAATCCCAGACCTACGAGCTGAGGTGTGGCCAATGGAAAACACCCAGTACCCAGAAAACCTGGAATTCAATTCTAGAACAAAAAACACAGTAGATTCAAATGCCATCTATTGGAATGATTTGGATGTGTTCCCCACAAAGCAAGTGTCATAAACTTGATCCCCAGTGCAGCAGGAACAGGAAGAGGTGTCAAATGGGAGGTATGAGCTCCTATTAGGCCATGAGTGACATTCTAATAAAGATATCCAGGCCAATTACAAAAGGACTTTCAGCTACTGAATGCATCTCTAGAACTCATCTACCATGTTCTTTTGTGCTTCCACAAAGAGAAGACAAAACAAGAAGCCCCTAATCAGATTGCAGCCTTTAGATCTTGGACATCCCCGTACCTAGATTACAAGAAATAAATATCTGTTCTTCATAACTTATCCTGTCTCGAACATTCTGTTCTAGCAGAACAAAGACTAAGACATACACTGACTGAAAAGCATCCCATCTCAATCATGGGGGGGGAAAAGTCCAATTTCAGCAGGATTCCAGAATGACTATAAATTAAGACAGATTTCACAAAGAATAAAGGCCAATGACAAACTGACAATAAGCTACAAAAAAGCCTTATACTTAACATGGAAGCTAAATGCATATGAAGTTCATTTGTTCCAAAAAATATACTGAAGAAGACTAGAGAGGGAATTAGCAGTGGGAAAAAAACCACATGATCTCTATGGACCAGGAGTTCCCAGACCATATGTGGGGATTTGTACACAGACACCCTTCAGGTGCTGTGGACTAATGGGTGGTACACATACATGGCCAATGGAACGTGGTGGCGGAAACAAGTAACTAGGCTGTAGGAGATATGCTGTCCATTCAGGAGGAGAAGGATTGTTTTAAAGAATGAATAGAAGGGGTTAAGGAGATGGCTAGGTGGTTAAAGGCACTTGCTTTCAAAGCCTGATGGCCTGGATTCAATCCCCAGAAGCCAAATAAAGCCAAATGAACATGGCGGCATACGTGTCTTGAGTTCACTTGCTGCTCAGGTACATCAATCCTCTCTTACTCACTCTCTCTCAAATTTGATTCCCCAGAAAGCCAGATGTGCAAAGTGGTGAAGGCATCAGAAGTTTGTTTGTAGCAGCTAGAGGTTCTAGTATGCCCATTCTCTCAGACATGGTGGTTCATGCCTTTAATCCCACCACTTGAGAGGCAGAGGTAGAGGTAGGAGGATTGCAATGAGTTCAAGGCCAGCCTGGGACTACACAGTGACTTCCAGGTCAGGCTTGGCTAAAGTGAGACCCTGCCTCCCTTCCTTACAAAAAAAATGAATTAATTAAAAATGAATTATTCCAGAGAAGAGAAAAATATGGTACAGGGAAGCAAACACATGTGTAAAGTTATGCAGCCATGATAGGAGTTAGGGAAAGATGCATGGCAGAGTAAAATAAATCATGGGCGATGAGACCCAAAAAAGGTAGGGAGAAGATCTAAGCCTTGTAAAACCATAAATACACACACACACACACAGCAGGAGGCTACAGTAAATGTCTATGCCTTCATCTGCAAGTGACCTTAAAGCATTCAGCATCCAAAAATGTCAAATGATTAGAATATACATTCAAACCACCAAAGATCCTTTTCCTTTTCCCACTTGAGGCAACTGAAGCAGTGAGCACCCGCAGAAGTACTGAACGCACCCAAAGAAGTACTGAGCACACCCGCAGAAGCACTGAGCGCACACGCAGAAGCACTGAGCGCACACGCAGAAGTACTGAGCACACACAGAGCACTGAGCGCACACGAGAAGCACTGAGTACACACAGAGCACTGAGCACATGCAGAAGCACTGAGCAGCCACAAAGTACAACAATACCGCAGAGCTGGCCCTGCCATGGATCTCACCTGAGGCAAGTAGTTATATAGGAAGTTTATTTCCTGCAGACTCATACATGATTATATGGATATTAATGAGATCGTTTCAAAGGTCCAAAGATCCCTGTGCAGCTTGCAGCTTCTCAAATAACTACAAAGAGTTATTATTTCCCTAGGACAAAGGAAGCCTCTGCCGTGGTCTCATTAACATCAAAACTGCAGGCAGAGACATGGCCAAAATTGTCTGCTCATTTCCAAATCCAACTATGTCTCTTCCTGGAAGGCAACTGAGAGGAGGATTCTACTATTTAACATAACTGACAGTAAATTTACATGATGACAAACTTATGATACAAGTATTTTATGGTTCTTCCTTAACTCTTCTTAACTGTGACCAATAATGTATATAAAAATCTATTTCCAAAACCAAACCAGCCCGAGCAGATGTGGGAAGTCTAAATTAAAGAAAAAACTTGGATCTTTTTCCTAGCATTCAATGATGACGGTTCTAAGCCAAAGAATAAAACCCCCTTTCAGAGCCAGCTGAAGGGAAAACCAGGCCCGGGCTGAGTGTCAGGACTGCACTCAGAGCAGGCCAGCTGAGCTCGCGGCTGCTTCACTCAGGAGCCAGAAGTGCTTGCTGATCCCAGGTAGCAGCTAAGACAGAGGCAGCCACGAAACTCAGTGCTCTTCCACACCCATCCAAACAGCAGCAGCATGTGACTGACACGTGCACTGGTGTGCAACAGAGTACAAAAGCAAGACCTCGGAAATCATTTACTTGCAAAGGAAACAAACAAGTGACAGGGCACCAGGCAATTTGGGAATGCTGGTAGTTAACCAGGAGAATCGTACTCAACAAGGCAACTGCACCCAGAGCTTACTGATGCTCATTTCAACCATTACTCAGCGTGGATCATGTCAGGGAGACTCATTTCCATGGAAAGATGCCACTAGCAGAACAGCAGCTTGCTTTCCACGTATTCCTAGTCTTGAGAAAGCGCTTGTGAACGCCGCATACTCTGCAAGGCAGGGTGCGCTCAACCTCAGGGGATACCAAATTCCTGCGAGGGAGGAGCACTGAGCCCGTCCAAAACAAGGAACTGTTTCATGTCAGTGAGAGCTGACGTACTGGGAGGGAGGCAAAGGGAATCAAGAAAACATCCCTGTGGGAAGAGCAGGAACTGTTACATGCAGCTCTGTGCAGAAAGAATTACAGGGGAGCAGAAAAGATACAGCTACCACTTTTTTTTTAATTTATTTTTATTTTTATTTATTTATTTGAGAGGGACATACAGAAAGAGAGAGAAAGAGAGAATGGGTACACGAGGACCTCCAGCCACTGCAAACAAACTCTAGATGCATGCACCACCTTGTGCATCTGGCTAACATGGGTCCTGGGGAATTGAGCCTCGAACCTGGGTCCTTAGGCTTCACAGGCAAGCACTTAACCGCTAAGCCATCCCTCCAACTCTACAGATACCATTTTGATGTGTTCGTGTGTAGGAGGCGTGGTATGGTGTGTGTGTGGTGGTGCATGCACAGTGTATGCACTGTGTGTGCAGATAACTGCGCGTCGCACACACCCTTGCGGAGGAGAACGCTGGTGTCTTCCTCCCACTCCATGACAGTTCCTTGAGACTGGGTCTCTCCCTGAACCCAGAGCTGATGTTTGCTTTTCAGTCATACTGGCAGCAATTTGGGCCCCACTGAGTCAACTGGCCTGCTCCCAAATGGAGTTACAGGTGCATGTGGCCACACCCTGCTTCCTATGTGGGTGCTGGGGATTGAACTCAGGCCATTGCGCTCATGTGGCAAGCTCTTGCCCACTCAGCCATCTTCCCCATCTCCAGACAGAATTTAGTAGGTAGAGAAGGAAGCCTTGGGGGGATATTTCAATTTGCTCAGAGCTTGCCCTGGGGAACAGCACAACCTGCTTTGTAAAATAGTCATTTAAATTCAACGAATGCATTTTTAGGTGCTCTGTCTCAGTGTAAAAACATGTATATCTCTGCTTGTAAATGTCCTTGTTTTTAATCTTAAAGGAAAAGACACTATTTTCCCATTTAGTAACTTAATAGTTTTTAGGTGAGCATACAGAGTAGTGGATTCCATCCTGGCGTGTTCATACGTGCATGCCATTGTGCTTTGTTCATATTTGTTCCCCTCTCCTATGACCCTTTTTCTGGCCTCTCCCCATCGAGCTGTTTCTCTTTCTTCTTCCGGTCCATTTTCCCTTTTGTGAACTTACTCCATGTACCTGGTATACTCTTTGTACTCTACTTCCATTAAGATCCCTTCCTCCCATCCTGATGCCCTTTCTAGTTTTGTGGGGGGCTTTGACGTGTGTATGAGTGTGTGTGCGCGTGTGTGCTGTATGTAGGTGTGCGCGCCCTTGCAGAGCCGTGCTGGCCTGCAGCAGAATGCACTCAGCCTGCAGCAGCAGAGGGGAACATTGGGTGTCCCACCCCAGCACTCTCCACACGTTCTTGTTTAAGTAGGAGTGTCTCACTGATCCCCAAGCTTGCTGAAGTGATTCTCAGGTCTCTGTTCTCCTATGGGACTAGGGTTACAGATGTAAGCGGACAAGCCTGGGTGTCTGTGTGCATCCTGAGATGTGGAACTCCAGCAGTCTCTCAGACCCTCATCATTCATTCATTCATTATTTATTTTTAGCAGCATATGCTGTGGGGAGGACAGCAAACAGTAGGAGAGAAAATTACATACGTGGCTGGTATACTTCCTCAAGGAGGAAGGATCCTCACTCGGCCGTCATTCACAAACCCAGCACCATGTAAAGCTCCCTGTGGTCGACATCACAATACACTACAACAGCTGGCTGACTGTTGTCCCCACACCTGTCTGAATATTGCCTGACAATAGGAGACAGGTATTATTTGACTTTACATGTCTAGTACCTTGCACAGTATGATGGATAGACAAAGTGCTTGAAAAATGTTTGCTAATTAAATGAGTGAGTGAATTAACTGAATAAATCAGTCAATGGATAAACACTGAAGACATATTTGCTTATCATAGAGTTCAAAATATAAGTCATACTCTAAAATATTCAGTATAAAAGACAATATATGACATTGAACAAAAATGAATGTTTTAGGCAAATATGTGCCTAGGAAGTGAAAAAAGGATACATGAAGCAGTTGTAAACGTCCCTTCCACATCTGATGGTCCACATCACAGAGGCAAATAGGACACACTGTATGTCAAAACCATTGTCCTTGAGAATCCATAAAGGTTTCTGTCCAGGAAGCTGGCAGCCCACAGACACCAAGATCTGGGTATATGTGATCCAGCCCTTATAAAAAGCAGCATGGTATTTGTCTATGAATTATGACTGCCTCCCTATGAACGTTTTTTCCTTTCCAGTGCCAGGAATCAAATCTAGTCTTTTGCATGCTAGAGAGGCACTCTACCACTAAGCATCCAAACCCTCCCATAGACTTGAAATAAACTCTAAAATTGCTTACAATACCTAACACAATATCAAATCTATGTAAACTGCTACACTGTATTATATAGGGGGAAAAATCACAACATTTAAAACAGACAAAAGTTTCTCATAGTTTCCATCAGAAATTGGTTGAATCTGTGAGTGAACTTGTGGATATGGAAAAACCAACTGATTAAGAATAGTTTTTGAATGGGAAAGCAGCTTTTTCTGGCTTCAAGAGGTGACTTAAAAGGATGGACAAGCCTGGTGTGGGGCACACACAACCCCAGCACTCCATAGCCAGAGGCATGAGGGTCATTCCAGCTCAGCAATGTAACCCTGGGCAAACAAAGCAAGACCCACTTCTCAAAAAAAAAAAAAAAAAAATTTAAATTAAAAGATGAGGCTAGAGAGATTGCTCAGTGGTTAAAGTGCTTGCCTGCAAACCCTAACAACCTGGGTTCAAGCCCCCATTACCCATGTAAAGCAAGATGCACAGATGCATCAGAAGTCCATTGGCAGTGGCTGGAGGCTCTGGCATGCCCATTCTCTTTCTCTTCTCTTTATCTCTGCTTGCAAATAGATAAATAAAATATTTTAAAAATAGAACTAAAAGAATACATACAGAGCCGGGCGTGGTGGCGCACGCCTTTAATCCCAGCACTCGGGAGGCAGAGGTAGGAGGATTGCCGTGAGTTCGAGGCCACCCTGAGACTCCATAGTGAATTCCAGGTCAGCCTGGGCTGGAGTAAGACCCTACCTCAAAAACCAAAAAAAAAAAAAAAAAAAAAGAATACATACAAAACAAGCTTTCAAGTATTAGATTCAAAGGGGAGATACAAACAGAGATTCAGCCAGGCATGGTGGCGCACGCCTTTAATCCCAGCACTCGGGAGGCAGAGGTAGGAGGATCCTCATGAGTTCGAGGCCACCCTGAGACTACATAGTGAATTCCAGGTCAGCCTGGGCTAGAGTGAGACCCTATCTTGAAAAAAATAAATAAAAAACTATTGAAAATCAAGCTGGCTATGGTGACACATGCCTTTAATCCCAGCACTCGGGAGGCAGAGGTAGGAGGATTGCCTTGAGTTCTAGGCCACCCTAAGACTGCACAGTGAATTCCAGGTCAGCCTGAGCCAGAGTGAGACACTGCCTCAAAAAACAAAAAAAAAAAACAAACAAAAAAAAAATAGAGATTCAAGTGACACAACTAAAAGGCTTCCAGTGAGAGCAGGGGCCGAGGGCTGAACAGGAGTAGAAGTTCATCGACTGTACGATTCATGCTGTTTGTGGTTTTGCTTGTTTGTTTTTGACAGCACACAACGTAAGAGTGCAACTTCACACGGGCTTTGTTTTGATTGATACTCCTCCCCCATTCCCACTAGCACCCTTCTACCCCATTCCATTTTGATATTACATGCATTCCATAATGGTCCTCATCCTTAAAACCTTCTTTATTCTTATAGTCCCCCTTTACAGACGCCCAAATAATTCTGACAGGAAATGAGAATTAAAAGGAATCTGAAGAGAACAGTGGTAACAAAGCCCCTGGTCAAAACAATTTAAAAAAAAAAAAAAAAACAGGATAAGCAATCCTCCTATTTTAAAAGAAAATCAAGCCTGGGTTCATGGTGTTTGCCTGCAATCCCAGTACTTGGAAGGCAGAGGTAGGAGGATCACTGCGTTCGGAGCAAGCCTGGGACTACAGAGTGAGCTCCAGGTCAACCTGGACTAACGTGAGAACCTACCTCCCTGCCTCAAAACAAAACAACAGCCAAGAAAGAATGAATTAGAAATAAGTTCTGCTACAGAAGAGCAAAGGATGGTATGAGGAAGCAAACACACTTGTAAGGTTATGCAACAGAGACATGAAAGGCCACAGTAGGAGTTAGGGAAAGATGTATGGCAGGGTGGAATGAATCATGGGAAATAAGACCCAAAAAAGAGGGAGAAAATCTAAGCCTAGGAAGACCACGAATAAATAAATAAATATGTGTGTGTATGTGTGTTTGTCCTTTACCCAGTTCAGGGGACTAAAGCAGTGAGCAAACACAGAGGCAGTGAGCACACGCAGAAGAAGTGAGCACACGCAGAAGTGAGCACATGCAGAAGTACTGAGCACACGCAGAAGTGAGTACACGCAGAAGAAGTGAGCACACGCAGAACAAGTGAGCACACGCAGAGGCCATGAGGACACGCAGAGGCCGTGAGCACATGCAGAGGCCGTGAGCACACGCAGAGGCCGTGTGCACATGCAGAGGCCGTGAGCACACGCAGAGGCCGTGTGCACATGCAGAGGCCGTGTGCACATGCAGAGGCCGTGAGCACATGCAGAAGTACTGAGCACACGCAGAAGTGAGTACACACAGAAGAAGTGAGCACACGCAGAACAAGTGAGCACATGCAGAAGAAGTGAGCACACGCAGAGGCCATGAGGACACGCAGAGGCCATGAGGACACGCAGAGGCCATGAGGACACGCAGAGGCCGTGAGGCCACGCAGAGGCCGTGTGCACACGCAGAGGCCGTGTACACACGCAGAGGCCGTGAGCACATGCAGAAGAAGTGAGCACGGGGGCTGGAGAGGTGGCTTAGCGGTTAAGCACTCGGTTTGAGGGTTGATTCCCCAGGACGCATGTTAGCCGGATGCACAAGGTGGCGCATGCATCTGGAGTTCGTCTGCAGTGGCTGGAGGCCCTGGAGCGCCCATTCTCTCCCTCTCTCTGTCTCTCTCCCCCTCTATTGTTCTCAAATAAATAAATAAAAATAAACAAAAAATTTTTTTAAAAGAAGTGAGCATGCGCAGAGGCAGGGAGCACGCGCAGAGGCAGGGAGCATGCACAGAGGCAGGGAGCATGCACAGAGGCAGGGAGCACGCGCAGAGGCAGGGAGCACGCACAGAGGCAGGGAGCATGCACAGAGGCAGGGAGCGCCCACCTGTGATCAATTCCCCAGTACCCACATAAAGCCAGATGTGCATGCATATTGAGATCTTTGCAGTGGCTAGAGGTCCTGGCATGTCCTTTTTCTCTATCTGTGTCTATTGTTTTCTCCCTTTGTCAAATAAATAAATAAATAAATTTTTAATTTCAAATATGGAGCTGGGCATGGTGATACATGCCTTTAATGCCAGCACTTGAAAGGCAGACATAGGAGGATCACTGTGAGTTCAAGGCCAGCCTGAGACTACAGAGAGAGATCCAGGTCAGCATCGGTTAGAGCGAGACCCTACCTCAACAACAACAAAATTCCATACATGCATCTTCGTGTCTGGCTCTTTTTCATTTAACAGTACATTTTATTGTAAATTTTGTCAAGGGACAGTCACAATAATGTTGACTATTTTCTTGACATGCATTTAGTCCTCATAAGATACTTGTCAAAAATGATATTATCATCCCCTTCACAATCTAGATAAAGACACTGACCATCCAGTAGCTACAAATAACAAAGAACAGCAACGGCAGGAGTCCAGAGAAGCGCCTCTCTATGGCCCTCCTCTCAAAGCAGTGGGCCATACACATGATACACTGTAACTTTCCCAGATTAGATTGTAGCAAAGGCATCGTGCTCTTTCATTTATAATGTTTTTAAAATATTTTTTTTTATTTAGTTATGATAGAAAGAGAGAGAGAACGAGAATGGGGATGCCAGGGCCTCTAGCTGGAAAAAAAAAAAAAAAAAACCCTCACAATCCCAAAGGCTTAGCAAACAAACATACTTGTAACTTTCCACGTGTCGGCAGGAGGAGACAGTAATGAAGGAGTCTGTACGGGAACTGTAAGCGAGAGGACCGGGCAGAAGACATCCGGGGAGAAACCTCCCGAAAGCGTAGCTCTCCTGTTCAAATGCCATCAGCATCCCATCCATAGACTGGATACAAATTAAATCTCGACCTGCAGGGGAACGGGGAGAAATGAGATACCCGGTTTTTAATAACTATAACAAGTACAGAGGGAGGTTACAGGCTTTTGGTTTTTTGTTTTTTAAACAAGTTCTCACTCGACCTCAGGCTCACCTGGAACATACTTTGTGGCCCAGACTCGCCTTGAACCCAGGGAGATCCTCCTACCTCAGTCTCCTGAGTATTGGGATTAAAGACATGAACCACCATGCTTAGCTCAGTAAGTATAATGCTTTAATTTATTACTATCCAGCATAAATATATCATTGTTAATCTTTCACATACAAAGCAACTCCATTCTGGTTTCAATTTTAAATTGCAAATCAAGTAATCTACTGTTACTGACATCAATATACACACACATTTCCCAGTTTTTATATTCATAACATGTTTATGATTTTAAAGATATTTACTGCATATACTATATGCCAAAATCACTGAGTCTAAAATAATACCTAAGGATAATCATGATTCCCTGTGAAATACTATGTTTTCAAATTCAGATATATAACAGAAACTGTTCTTCATGTCCCTGTTTCTCATCTTCATCATATCCACCTTGTTATATCATATCCAATTCTGAACAATCATATAGCTGATCAGTTTTCAAGAAGACTCATGCCTAAGGAGTTTTATCAAGAAAACAGCTCACTCCTGGAGCATGCCCTATCTGCCCATCGTGATGGGTACAAGCTCATCGCTCCTAGGCTGGGAGCTGAGTTAAGCTGAATACTGTCATAGCAAAGGCATGCTCGCTAAATGATGTCTGAAATGCCATGAGATAGATCTCTTAAGAGAAATAAGGACTGCTCATATTAATGTGTTTGAAAAAAATTCTCTCAATGCTCCATATGCTTTACAAAAAGTGCTAGGAGGCCAGCCTGGGACCACACATGAATTCCAGGATATGAATGTGTATGTGTCCTACATAAGTGTGTGCTGTGTCTGTGTTGCATACCTGTATATACTATGTATGCTATGTATCTGTATTACACGAGCGGGTGTGCTGTGTGTCTATATTACATGTGTATGTGCTGTCTGTACTATACATGAGTGTGCTATGAGTCTATGTGACATGTGCGCTGAGTCTATATGACACGTGTGTTGTGTTGATATTACATGTGTGTGTGTGCATGCTGTGTGTCAATATTACAGGCGTGTGCATGCCATGTCTGTGTTACACGTGTGTGTTACATGTGTGTACATGGTGTGTATTACATATATGTGCATGCTGTGTGTTGGTATTACATGTGTTCATGCTGTACGTCTGCATAACACATGTGAACACTGTTTCTGTACATGTGTGTGCTGTTTGTTGCACATGTGTGTGCTGTGTTGTGTTACATGTTTGTGCATGCTGTGTGTTGGTATTACACGTGTGTGCTGTGCATCTGTGTTCACACAAAGAGCATGTTACTTGGCAGCCCCACCTGTCTGCTCCCAGCAACAATGATTAAGTACAAAAATGCCCCCAAGTGGTTGAAATAGATGTTATAAGATTTCTATAACTAAAATTATGCAAACTTTTACAATTATTATTCCTAGGTCTCACTCAAGGCTTCAATTCTTACTTTAATTATAGTTTATTGATCGTAGCTCTTATAAACAAGGTATGGAGAATCCTGTAATATCAGCTCATTTGTAAAAATTATTGGAAGAGCTCCAAGGTTATCAGCTAATCCTCAGCAAAGGATTTAAGAAACCATAATAGGGGCCAGATATGGTGTCACACACCTTTACAGTATGGGTGGGGGGCAGCCTGAGACTACACAGTGAGTTCCAGGTCAGCATGGGCTAAAGCAAAACCCTACCTTGAACCCCTCCCCCCGCCCCACAAAAAAAAAAAAAACAGGCCAGGTGTTTTGGCATATGCCTTTAATTCCAGCACTCAAGAGGCACAGGGAGGAGGATTACCATGAGTTCCAGGCCTGCCTGGGACTACACAGTGAATTTCAGGTCACCCTAGGCTAGAGTGAGAACCAACCTCAAAAAAAGAAAGAAAGCATAGCATAATGGGGAAACAATCTCTTCAATGTGGTGTTGGTAAAAATGGTATCCAGGGCTCGAGAGATAGCTTAATGGTTAAGGTGTTTGCCTGCAAAGCCTAAGAACCCATGTTCAACTCTCCAGATCCCACATAAGCCAGACACACAAAGGTGAGGCAAGCACCAGGTCACACATGCCCACTAGGTAGCACAAACACCTGGAGTTCGATTGCAGTGGCTGAGGCCCTGGCATGCAGATTCCCTCTCTCTCTAAAATGAAAACCAGTGGGTATCCACATGGAAAGAAGAAGAGAAAGATGGAAGGAGGGTTGAATTCTTATAGCATACCAAAGGGGATTAAAGATTTAAATACAAAACCTAAACCTAGGGCTGGCAAGATGGCTTAGCAGTTAAGACATTTGCCTATGAAGCCAAAGGACCCCGGTTCAATTGCTCAGGACCCACGTAAGCCAGATGCACAAGTTTGTCTGCAGTGGCTGAGGGCCCTGGCACACTCATTTTCTCTCTGTCTGTGTAATAAAAATAAATTTTGTTTTTTTAAACCTACTTTTAAAAAAAGTCTTAGAAGAAAATATGGGGTGGGGCAGGTATTCTATGACACTGGTCTCAGTAATAACTTTAATAAAAAAAAATTTTTTTTGAAAAACAGGAAGAAAGAGAGAAAGAAAGGGGATGCCAGGGCCTCCAACCACTGCAAACAAACTACAGACGTGTGCGCCCCCTTGTGCACTAGTTTACATGGGTACAGGGGAATCGAACCTGGGTTCTCAGGCTTCACAGTCAAGTGCCTTAACCATTAAGCAATCTCTCCATCCCTTTCATTAATATTTTATTTTATTGGCAGTGACTTTTTTTGAAAGATTATTTATTTTAGGAACAGAGAATGGGAAGAGAGAGGGAAAATAGGTGTGCCAAAGCTTCTGGTCACTGCAAACAAATTCCAGATGCATGTGCCACTCTGTGCATCTGGCTTTATGTGGGTACCGAGGAATCAAACCCAGGTCCTTAGACTTTGCTGGCAAGTACCTTAATCACTGAGTCATCTCTCCAGCCAGGCAATGACTATTTAGATAAGATGCCCAAAGCATGAGCAACAAAAGCAAAAGTGAGTAAATGGAATGTCATCAAAGAAACATAAGAACAAATGAAAAGGCAACAAAGATCATGGGAAAGGTATTTGCAAACCATGTATATGAAAAGGGCTTAATCTTTGAAATACATAAGGAACTAATATAACAAAATAACAAGAAAAAAATCTCATTTAAAAATGAACAAAGACGGAAAAGATGCTTTTCTTTAGTGTAGCTAAAAAAGCCAACAAGCACATGCAAAGTGCCCAGAGTCACTAGTCACCATGGAACATAACTAAAACCAATGAAATAATCCCCCTATATACATTAGTGGTGAGAGAATCCTGCCATTAATAGTAACCTGACTACGTCTCCAGGATGTCATGCTATAAGCAGTACCCTGCTGTAAAGGACCACACTATAAAGAATGCCATGCTATAAATGGTACCACGCTATAAAGGATATTATGATATAAAGGCTACCGTGCTATAAAGGGTATCCTGCTATAAAGGATATCACACTATAAAAGATATCTTGCTATAAAGAGTATCATGTTATTGGTCAGGCATAGTGGTTCACAACTTTAATCCCAGCACTTGGGAGGCTGAGGTAGGACCAATCACCATGAGTTTAAGACTAGAGTGAATTCCAGGTCATCCTGGGCCAGAGTGAGACCCTACCTTGAAAAACCAAAGCTAAATAAATAAATAGTATCATGTTATAAAGGGCAGCATGCTTTAAAAGGCAGCATGCTGTCAAGGGTGTACTTCTGTCAAGGATATCATGCCATAAGAGCTCATGCTAAGTGAGATAAGCCAGACGCAGAAGATCAACAGTATATTATCTCATCCAGAGGGAATTTAAAAACTCAAATTCATAAAAACAAGGAACAGAAGAAAGATTACCAGTGATGAGGAAAAAGGCAAAAAGAGAAGATACCAGCCAAAGGGAAGAACCTTTCACGGTGAGAGGTTAAGTTCTAGAGACCTACTGGACAGCGCAGAGACTGCAGTGAACACTAAGGCATCATACCTCTGGAATCTAAGAGAGTAGATCTTAAGTGTTCTTACCTCAAGAAAAACATACTAACACTGCAAAAGGTAACTGTGGGATAACAACTACTTTAATTAACTTGACTGTGGAGATTATTTCACAATGTGAATATATACATATATGCATATGTATATATGCATATATCACCATCACACTGGGACTGGAGAGGTGGCTCAGAAATTAAAGGTGTTTGCTTGCAAAGCCTGAAGGCATGGGTTCAATGCCCCAGTACCCACATAGAGCCAGGTGCACAAAGTGCTGCATGTGTCTGGAGTTCATTTGCATACCCTTTCTTTCTCTCCCTCTCTCTCCTTGCCAATAAAAATATAACAAAAAAAAGTCACATTGCATGCCTTGAATATGTACAGTTTTGTTTGTTAATTAACCTCAATGAAGCTGAAAAGAGAGTTCTAAAGTTAAAAATGGGACTGTGTGACAAGCATAAGGGATGCAATAAATTGCACACCATTATTATGAGGGTTTGCAGGGCCTGAATGCTCAGCCCAGGAGAAAAGTGGGGACGGGATAGAAACTGTCAGCAGGGAGCAGTGACAGGTAAGCCCTAGCAAGACGGAGGACACCACCACATCTACACGACACATACAGGCCAGGTGTGGTGGCTCATGCCTGTAATCCCAGCACGTGAGAGGCTGATGCAGGAGGACTGCCCAAACTTAAGGCCAGCCTGGGCTACAAAGTGAGATTCAGTTCAGCCAGGAATGCAAAGGCTTTGTCTCAAAAAGGGGGCTGGGGAGATGCTTCTTTTGCCACACGAGCATGAGGCCAAAGGTCAAGCCCCATCATCACATAAGTGCCAGGTGAAAGCGTGCCTACCTATCACCCCAGCACCCAGGAATGGCGGACAGGGAATCCCTGGTGCAGGCAGGGCGGCCGGCTAGACGAGCTGAATTGGCCACCCTGGGCCCAGGTAAAGATCCAGTAATACAAAAGTAGAATGATCAAGGAAGACACATGAAGTTGACCTAAGGCCTCTACCCACACATCCACACATGTATGCACCTACACAGCATGTGCATACACACACACATACATACACATGCACCTACACACATGCGTACATTCACCTACACATACTTGCACTACACACACATACATGCACCTACACACACATTCTTTTACCTAGACACACATGCATCTACACACACACACACACACACACACACACACACACAATATGGACTCAGAGAAAGAGCAATTAGGCTTACATACACATCTCAAAAAAAAAAAAGTGTTCAGGTGTGGATGTGCTATAATTTGGTACAGCCCAGGTGTGTGCAAAAAGAAACTGCAGAAGAAATGCTAGCTGCTTCCCTGACAGCCATTCTTTCTTCCACATTCCAAGCACAAAGTATCTCTGAACCTCGTGACACCCTGAGACTTTTCTTCTCTACTCTAGCAAACACTGGCCCCCTTCCTCCTGGTCACCCATTCCCTTCCCCCATGCTTAATCATAAGACTGGGGAGCAATGACCTCATTCTATACCTGAGGGTGGGCCCTGGCTTCCGTAAGTAAACTGAGTAGTTCCTGCCAGCCACAGTTCAAGGGTTGGTACAATTTACAGGAAAGGAAACCAAATCCCTACATTGAGCTAGAAGTGAAGAAAAGGTAACACGTTCCAGGAGAGTGGGTCATGGGAAGAATGAAGTCTGTGGTCACAAAGGTCCATTTGGCTTTTCTAAGGACATAGTTCAAGGAGCCATGGAAAACATGGTTTGAGCCAACACATCAACCCTCACCTGGGGCCAACCTATCTCTGAACTCTGCAGGCAAGAAATTCCTACAAATGCTGGAGCCAGCTTCATTTGGGTCCCTAACTAAGATTCAAGCCAATCAACCCTTCTTTCCTCTGACAGATATTTATGTCCTGCCATCAGTCACCTTCTGCGGAGGATACCACAGAGTCCCACCCTTACCTTCACCTTAGGACAAATCACCCCCTGAAATGACGTGGTTTTGTGTCTCTCATCAACCCCAAACTAAGGCAGAACTGCTCTCTTACTCCTCTCTGTTAATCCAGCAGCGATGAGACGCCTGGCACAGAGGGGCTCCATTAATAACATCTGGTAAGGTGAACTGAGCTAGGCAAAATAATTTATTCATCTGCAGTTCAGATGGGCTGGGATTTCATTCTATGTGACTCACACCTTGCATTTGAAATATGTGAAAAATGCTTTATTTATTAAAGTCTTGGCTACTGATGTTTAGAAAAATGCATGGTCAATCCAAAACATTACTCAAAGATAAATGAATAAGTCCTCCAAATCACTGTGTTGGAAACCACTTCAGAATACCACAGCCTCCCTCACAGATAGTGAGAACAGAAGGAATGGCCCAGGAGAGCCCTGAGAGCCTTGCAGGTACGTGGAGAAGCAACAGGAAGCCATGGTGGAGGTGACGGGACGCCAGGAGCCACTTCAGTGACCTAGCATGGACCACACTGCATATCCCTCCCGCCGGCTTCGTCTTACACTCAAAGCTGCAAGAAATGCAGAGCGACACCAGTATTAAGTAACACTATCATTGTTTGCACACCCTTTATAATCCCAGCCTTGTGATGAAAACTTAACCAGCATATTAGCTATCACCTCCAACAACTCTAAAAATAAGACAATATTTCCATTTAATACACAAAGAATCCAAAACACATACAGCTTAGAGAATTTGACATCAAAGAATTGCAGAGTGACAGAACAGAGCCACTAGTCAACCCAGGAGCTAGTTCTGTTACACCAGAGTCCTGTGGAGACAAAACTTACCTCCATTCAAGAAACAGCACAAGCCGGGCAGGGTGGCGCACGCCTTTAATCCCAGCACTCGGGAGGCAGACATAGGAGGATCACCATAAGTTTGAGGCCATCCTGAGACTACTGAGTGAATTCCAGGTCAGCCTGGACTAGAGTGAGACCCTACCTCGAAAAACCAAAAAAAAAAACCAGCACAAGCCGGGCATGGTGGCGCACGCCTTTAATCCCAGCATTTGGGAGGCAGACGTAGGAAGATCACTGTGAGTTTGAAGCCACCCTGAGACTACAGAGTGAATTCCAGGTCAGCCTGAGCCAGAGTGAGACCCTACCTTGGGGGGGGGAGGCACAGAGGGAACAGCACATATTAACACAAAATCCATGTAATGTGAAACATTAACCAAGAGAAAATCCAAGCTTCCTCACAGTGAGCGTCCTAGGAAAGGCTTCATGATCACCCATTACCAAGGATGGGAAGAAAGGAATGAGAGGTGAAAGGAGGGGGCATTTCTGAAAGACAAAGGGACACCTAAGAAACACAAGAGGCAGTTATCCACAGCACAGTGGACCAAGTTTAACAAAACAGCAGGACAAGAAAAAGTAGTAAGTGGAAAAATCAAAATTGTAATAATGTTTCCAAAACCTTACACCTAAAACTTCTTTATTTTATTTTTGAAAGAGAGAAAGAATGGGTGCACCAGGGCCTTTTAGCGGCTGTGAACAAACTCCAGATGGGTGCGCCCCCTTGTGGGAATGTGTGACATTGCATACTTGCATCACTAAGTATCTGGCTACAGGAGACCTAGAGATTTGAACAAGCATTCTTAGGCTTCACAGGCAAGTGCCTTAACCGCTAAGCCATCTCTCCAACCCACCTAAAACTTTTAATTAAGCATTATAAGAAATTTGAAAATTTCATCAAAATTTAGATGGTTATCTTATTAATCTTGAGCAGAAGAGAAAAATAACTTGTAATTTTAAATATTTATATGATCTGGGAAGAAATTGAGAAAGAACCTATCAAGGTCATTTAAAAGGATTCTTCAAACAATTTTTATCAAAGGCAAAAATAAAACCTACCTGTGGGGATAAAGGAAGGAAGCAGGATGCTTCCTGCTTTCACATAGCAGCCTGGTGAAATGAACACTTAGTAGGGTGTCTAATATGCCAATGCTAAAACATACAGTGAAAATCTGGAGACACTACTTAGTTGTTAAGGCACTTGCCTGCAAAGCCTAATGACCAAGTTCAGTTCCCCAGTACCCACATAAAGCCAGGCACACAATGTAGCACATGCATCTGGAGTTCACTAGCAGTGGCAGGAGGCCCTGGAGCACCCATTATCTACCTCTCTCTCCATTCTCTTGCATGTGAATAGATATACATTTTAAAAAATAAAAGTACAAATCCAAGCACTCAGGAGGCAGAGGTTGGAGGATTGCTGTGAGTTCAAGGCCACGCTGAGACTCCATAGTGATATCCAGGTCAGCCTGGGCTAGAGTGAGACCCTACCACAAAAAATAAAATTTAAAAAAATAAACGTACAGACAGTGAAAGCTTTAATACAATGCACTAAGAAGTAATGAATGCCATGTTGAACTGATGAGCAGTTTCCTACATTATGGGCTGCTCACTGAAAAGGAGTGTAGCAGCGTGTGCACAGTTATGCTCACAGGTTCTCTCTACAGTGCATGGCCCAGAGCATTTCCCATCACTCCTTCCTACGACAACAGAGGCTCTGGATGCCGTTTCCTCCAGTGCTCTGCTGTCCCTCTCGCCTGTGGATTCTACAGAGCAGCAGTGGAGCAGCACGCGTGAGAAACCACCGTCTCTACTCAACATCCTCTGTTTTCTGAACTGCGCTGTGATCCTATTTCTTTTGTGCACTGGGTAAAACTACAAGTGAAGAAATGTAAACTTGACCTATGGCCAAGCGTATACTGAAGTTCAGCATGAAACGGTCAAAAACACTTGGTCTTTCTCCAAATCTGAAAAACACATAGGAAAAGAAAAAAAAAAAAAACAGCTGTACAGGTAAGTCAAAAAGGCAGAAGGGAAACATCAAGACTGATAAAAAGGAACAGAAGAGTTCAAAAGTCCGCAGAACTTCCTGTTTTTATACAGGCACAGAAAAAAATGACTGTATTGTTACTTAAAAAATTGAGTCACTCATTAATCTCCACTATAAACTTAAGTCAGAAATGAACTAAGACATGCGTAGTTTGAGTAAGATATGAAAGCATTTAGAGGATCCAATATACACTACCTAACAGATGAATTTCTACAGCTTTCAGGGTTGTAAACTGGCTATGAAATATGACTTTTGTGCTTTTACTCCTTGGTAACATAGAAATAAAACTACCCTCACTCTTCTGAGATGCACACTACTCTTTGCCACACTTAACAGTTAATGATTGATGATTAGTTGAATGAAAGATTAGCAAGCTTTGCAGGACACTGAGAAATCAAGTTGAAGCTAAGGCAGAAGGCTCCTCCCTGTTGATTCCCTGCCATGGCCCTGGAAAGGGTCCTGTTGGGGGAGAAAAGTCATCAAAGTCTTAGCCAGCAGTGGACCCTGCAAGACACACAGCTGGCCTGCAAGGCAAAATACACCAACTGGTGCAACAGTGGCACATCTGTTGTGGGGGAAACCAATTGCTCTACAACTGGATTTGAGGCTGCTCTACAGGAGGATTCATGTCTGGCTGGAGAGATGACTTAGCCGTTAAGGCTCTTGCCTGTGAAGACTAAGGACCCATGTTCAACTGTCCAGATCCCACATAACCCAGATGCACAAAGGTGAGGTAAGCGCAAGGCCACACATGCCCACTATGTGGCGCAAACATCTGGAGTTTGATCACAGTGGCTGAGCCCCTGATGCACCAATCCTCCCTCCCTCCCTCTCTCTCTCTCTCTCTCTCTCTCTCTCTCTCTCATTCTCTCTAACAAATAACAATAATAATAATAAAATAAAAATTCTATGGCTGAGGAAGTCATAAACTCTATTGAGGGGAGGGAGAGCTTCTGCTATCTTTGGCTAAGTGGATATATTTATACCCACCAAATTGCCCTCTTAATGTTTATGTATGCCCACATCTTGATGATACTTTCACTTGTGGTTACAGAAGTTTCTCTTTCAGGTAACAATGACCACTGGGATGACTCAAAGCTCACCAAAGGCCAGGCATGGTGGCACAGGTCATTAATCCCAGCACACAGGAGGCAGAAGCAGAAGGACCTCTGTGAGTTCAAGGCCAGCCTGGAACTACAGAACTACAGAGTGAGTTCCAGGTTAGCCTGAGCTAGAGTGAGACCCCAACCCGCCCCCCAAATAAAAACTCACCAAAGTGCTGAGAAGAGTGATCAGCACCAAGCACGACATCTCTGTCACACCCTGTAAAGCTCAGGGAGCACAGCGGAAGAGGTGGTGGAAAGAACGTGAGAATCAGAGGACGGGAAGGAGTGCTCTGGAATGCTGTCTTCCAGACACAAAGTGTTCACTGCATTCCTGACCACACAGGGGCTGCTGCTACCTACACAGACCCACATGAGAAAGAGAAAAAAAGTCATCAAAATAGAATACGGGCCGGGTGTGGTGGCACACGCTTTTAATCCCAGCACTGGGGAGGCAATTGCCATGAGTTCAAGGCCACCCTGAGACTACAGAGTGATTTCCAGGTCAGCCTGAGCTAGAGTGAGACCCTACCTTGAAAAAGCAAAAAAAAAAAAAAAAAAAAGAATACAGACTAAGCCGGGTGTGGTGGTGCACACCTTTAATCCCAGCACTGGGGAGGCAGAGGTAGGAGAACTGCCGTGTTCAAGGCCACCCTGAGACTACATAGTTAATTCTAGGAGAGACTAAGCTACAATAAGACCCTACCTTGAAAAAAAAAACAAAAGAATACAGATTAGCTGGAAAGAAGAAAGGGTTGAGTAGGGGAAGGAGAAGTGAGAGAGAACAAAGGAGGGATGCAGTAGGTGATTATGAGCAGAGTACATTAGGTATATGTATGGAGGTTATCCATAAAAGTTAGAGGGCTGGAGAGATAGCTTAGCAGTTAAGACACTTGCCTGGGAAGTCTAAGGACCCACGTGCAACTTTCCAGGTCCCACGGAAGCCAGACGCACAGTGACACAAGTGTACAAGGCCGCACATGCACACAAAGGGAGCATACGTATCTGGAGTTCAAACGAAGTGGCTAGAGGCCCTGGTGTGCCAATTCTCTCTCTCCCTCCCTCCCCCCCCCCCCACACACACACACACACATAAAAAAGATAATAAAATTAAAATAAAGAAATAAAAGTTATTTTTAAAAGAATAGTTTCCCTCATTACTCTGTTCTTAATTGAACACTTCAGTTAATGACTAATGATACCTTAATACACACTGATATTATAAATTTAAAACCTTAGCAGTAAATACATAAATAAATCTTAAAACCCTACCTAAGCAAATAATACAGTACGTGTCAAATTAAAAGTAGCTAGTATTTTAAATTAGGTAACACAGAAATTTACATAAATTCTCAACTAGTGTTCATGTGATATCTCAGTAAATACCTTCATGAAACTAAGACTTGGGAAAATAAAAATCAGGTCTACAAGCTGTTTTTATGTACTTATCTTTTGACATTTTACTGCATCTCATTTTATTAGCAAAATTTAATTGCCTTATGCAGGCCACTACTGTGTGTTTCATTAAGCTAATTATCACATTATTTTCCCCTAAACTATGAACAAAGTAACATATTATAAAGAAATTATTAACATTATATGTGATGGATTCAATATGGATGAAATGCTAGAGTTTAAAAGAAAATCCTAAATGTTATAGTGTCCCCTGTGTCCAGAAATAGCGAGTAATTTTCCCAAGTAGGACAACCATGGAAGCTTTAAATAGCATTCTTCACTCAACAAACCTGTATAAATACTAATTTTATAACTGGTATTAGGAGAGAAAACCCTTGGAAATAAATGGATATGATAGTTAAGCAATCCCATGTTACTACAATGTAAGCCTAAAGACAGACTGAAATAGCTTAAAAGGCCTGATTAACAGTATGTGCAGGAATCAGGACAAGCCTCGGACCAAAGACAGCACATGGTCCTCAGTCTGAGCGCTTGCCAGGTAATCAGAGAAGCAGAGCCAGATGGAATCCCACGCACTGAGACATGGATTATGAAAGAACTACGTCTGGAGGGGCCGGGGGAAGCATGAGACGAGGGAGAGACACCAGGGGTGAAGAAGAACGCTCACGGGGACCTGGCGTGAGGCTACGTCTGCAGGCGCAGTGTGCTGCATCCAGTTTTACTCTGCAGAGCACTGCTTTCTCCCGTGTAAAGTAATGCAATGAAGTGGATACTACAGCTGCTCCTAAGGACTGGACGTGACCAACATGCACACTCTTCATGTATGGGAAGCATCCAATGAGTGATAACCACTGTTACAAGATCACCCTGCTCCTTAAAGAACAAATTATGTGAAAAAACTTACAACTGAGGAGAAATCTGCTTAGAGAAAAGAGATGATCTAACCCTGATTTTAAAAAATAAATTAAACAGAGCTGGAGAGATGATGGCTCAGATTAAGGCATTTGCCTGCAAAGTCTAAGAACCCAGGTTTTATTTCCCAGGACCCACATAAAACCAGATGCCAAAGTGGCACACGTGTCTGGAGTTTATTTGCAGTGGCTGGAGGCCCTGGTGCACCCATTTTCTCTACATATCTATCTGCCTCTCTTTCTCTTTCTCAATTAATAAATTTTAAAAATAACTGAAATAATATTTTATGTATTTACTTGTACACGTACATTCACTTGTATTGACTGTACTTGCACGCCAGGGTCTCTTGCCACTGCAAATAAATGCCCGTTTGGCTTTACATGAATGGCTAAGGAATTAACCCGGGTCCAACAAGCTTTGCAAGCAAGCGCCTGTAACCACTGAGCAATCTCCCCAGCCCCCAAACAATAATTTTAAAAAAGAAATTCATTCTCTTTGCCAAAATCAAGGGTTTTTAAGACTTTATTAAACTTGGAGAACTCTCTTGGAACATGAGTTTGTGTGAACCACTGGAGGATTCAAAATAATTTTCTGCCTACTTCAAGTTTACTTTTACCAAAAAAGCAATTTTTCAAATGTGATAACAAATTCACCTAAGAAGTAGATTGTGATTGTGCTGAAATTGTATGTGGGAATGGAATGAGATCTTGGAACTTCACAACCCAAACACACACACATTGCTGCTTCCATTGTCTCCCCTCCTCTCTCTCTTCCCGTCTCTTCCTCTTTTCCTCTCTTACCCTCTCTCCCCCTGCTCATAGTTTTGATTCCCCCAAGTAATACATGAGAGAAAAGACAGATGATTTCATGCAGAAAAAGTCATGCCTTTCTGCTCGTTCATCAAAAAGAAAAATGCTTAAAGGATGAGTATAAAGTTGGGGTACATTTAAAAAAACCTAGCTTCAACATGAGTTAACATTCTCAGTAGCCAATCATGATAATCAAGAAATCCAGAGAATACTCCTAAAAATATAAAAACACATAGAGATATGAAAGTCCCTTTTCATTTTGTGCAAATAATCCTTATTTAATATCAGTCCCCAAAAGAAATAACTCTACAAGCAAAATACTTTCTTTTCATGTATTAACTCTCTTCATGTTAAAATAGTTAGCATATCAAACAAGTAAATAAGAAAGCTCTGTGCTGCATATTAAACTTGTTATGATCAATCGATAATGTATTGCCACACCCATGTGAGAAACCCTTCAGAGCGGGAAAAGTGTTCTCCCCACCCCTGGCCGTGTCTGCTGTATGGCAAAGCACAAAAATTTTGTGCGGTTGGTGGTGGGGCTCAGGTATAGAAGGGTTGCCTAACTTTTTTATTTAAACATAAATAAACAAACAGGGAGCTGGGGAGGTGAGCAGTGGTTAAAGGCACTTGCTTACAAGCCTGCCAACTCCAGTTCAATCCCTAGCGGCATCCACATCTGCAAAGTAGTGATGAACATGAACGTGTCTGTGATCCCAAAATACCTCTGGCAATGAGAGGTAAGGCAAAGAGAATTTGGAAGAGCACGGGCCAGCTAGTCCCTTGAACACAGCACTATAGAAATACCAAGCACTATAGCAATACCAAATACAATTGATCTCAAAAGAACATGGCCCCCCCCCCAAAAAAAAAAAACACTTCCCTTTTTTTTGGAGCTACAGTGGTGCAAGCCTTTAATCCCAGTACTTGGAGGCAGAGGTAGGAGGATCACTGTGACTGCCACGCCAGCCTGGGACATCAGCCTAGGCTAGAGTGAGACCCTACCTTGAAAAGCAAACAACCAAAAACAAAGAAATACAGAAAGGATGGGGAGAACAACCACAAGCAAATGCATAACTAGAGGGAAATTGTTTAACCAAAAAAGAATGAATTACGAGGAAAAAGAAAAGACACAGAATGAATTGTGGAGCCCAAAGTGGACGTGAAGGTGAGCAGAATTACCCTTAGATTCATCAGCAGTTACAAAACCTATAAAAAATTTTCAGATCAAAGCCAGGCGTGGTGGCGCACACCTTTAATCCCAGCACTGGGGAGGCAGAGGTAGGAGGATCGCCATGAGTTCAAGGCCAGCCCAAGACTACATAGTGAATTCCAGGTCCGTGTGGGCCAGAGTGAGACCCTACCTCAAAAAACCAAAAAAAAAAAAATTCTCAGATCAAACCTTAAAGCATTAGTGACTTTTGGAACAGATGTGGCCTTTTTCAAGGCAACACAAGAGATGACGACCGGAGGGCATACACAAAGCGGTGGCACATTTAACATCCTCTCTAACTGTCCCTGGCCCCAGAACAGAACAATGCATCATAAAGGAACAAATCAAGGGCTGGAGAGATGGCTTAGTGGTTAAGGCGTTTACCTGTAAAGCCAAAGGATCCCGGTTCAACTCTCCAGGACCCACATAAGCCAGATGCACAAGGGGGCGCATGCATCTGGGGTTCGTTTGCAGTGGCTGGAGGCCCTGGCACACCCATTCTCTTGCTTTCTCTCCCTCCCTACCTCCCTCTTTCTCTCTCTCAAATAAGTAAGTGAAATATTTTTTTAAAAAAAAGAACAAATCAAGCAGCTGTGGGAAGAGAACCAAGCATGAAGAGAGGGCCAGTAGTAGAAAAGCAATAGCGTTGAAACTGAAAGACGGGGTGACAAGGTTTTGAATCCTGGCCCTAACACATCCTAGAAAAGTGAGCTTGGAATGGGTATGGTGGCCCAAGTCTTTAATCCTAGCACTCAGGAGGCAAAGAGAGGATGATTGCTGAGAGTTCAGGCCAGCCTGGGACTACAGAATGAGTGAATGCCAGGTCAGCCTGGGCTAGAATGAGATACTACCTCAAAAAAAAAAATTTTTTTTTTAAGTGAGCTTGGGTAGTTTAATTTCATTGAGTCTATGTTTGCAAGTACAAAATAAAACCTTATTTCAGGCCAGCCAGGCACAGTGGCACATGCCTCAGGAGGCTGAAGCTCAAGGACTGCTGCATGCTCGAGGCCAACCTGGGCTAGAGTGAGACCCTACCACAATCAATAGAAGAGAAATAAACAAACAACCCTTAATTCAAAGGGAACTGCAATTAAAACTCAAAGAGAGAATATAAATTAACTACCCAATACAGTGCCTGAAACTTGGTAAGAATGTACGCTGCCCTCCTCCAGTGTACCATGCTGCGCAGGGAGAATCAAGCCAACTTCCCAGATCACTAACACTTGTCCACATCTTGGATATAAAACAATTTGATGGTGAAGCCTCTCCATTGGCTACAAGAGAAAAAGGCTGTCAAAAGGAAAATGAAAAGAGGTGACCATGGAGCCGGAAACCGTCCAGTTCAATATTTCCACCTTCATTTGCTCAAGCAGTGGCTCCTGGGCTCTTGAACGTCACAGACCTATACTGTCTCAGAACTACTGGGGACCATTGTAATGTTGTCGACTGTGACGAATGGCCTGTGATGATATTGGGTTTTTTTGTGTGTTTCTTAAATTTTTTTTGTTCATTTTTATTTATTCATTTGAGACTGACAGAGGCAGAGAGAGAGAGAGAGAGAGAGAGAGAATGGGTGCGCCAGGGCTTCCAGCCATTGCAAACGAACTCCAGACGCGTGCACCCCTTTGTGCATCTGGCTAACATGGGTCCTGGGGAATCAAGCCTCGAACCAGGGTCCTCAGGCTTCACAGGCAAGCGCTTAACCACTAAGCCATCTCTCCAGCCCTGATATTGTTTTTTAAATCAGACTTACGTCACCAAAATTTTCTTCAAAAAGCAATAAGAAGCAGGAAGTATCAATGGTACCTCTAACCTTTTAAACAAACACGTTTTAACTTTATGGAAAATCCACTAATTCATCTTTTGTTCATTATCTTAAGACCATTGAAACCTTGAACACGGAAAAACACTTGACAACTGCAATTACATGCCAGCTCTAAGTACTTTTGAAGAATTCTCCCATGCCAAATCATTTAGAACCACTATTCTAAAACACCTCAGAAAACAGGCACAGAAAGTTTTTTTTCCTTTTCAGGAACAAAGAAAAACCATTTCTAAATCCTCCTCAGGCCCAGGTGAAGAAAACGAGCACACTTTGTGACAATTCTGGTTCTTCACAGCCACTACCAGACTCACTGAAACTGAAAGACGGGGTGACAAGGTTTTGAATCCTGGCCCTAACACATCCTAGAAAAGTAGGGAACTAACATGAAGCAAGGGCGCCCTCTGCTGGCTGGGGGACAGAATCAAACGCTGTGATGTGTAGGAGAACTTAATGTGAAGTTTTCCTTTAGGGTTTTTGATAGTCTCAATATGTAGCCCAGGCTGGCTTCAAATTTGCTAGCAATTTACTTTTTAAAAATCTTCCTGCCAGGCATGGTGGCACACGCCTTTAATCCCAGTACTCAGGAGGCAGAGGTAGGTGGATCGCCGTGAGTTCAAGGCCACCCTGAGACTCCATAGTGAATTCCAGGTCAGCCTCGGCTAGAGTGAGACCCCACCTCGAAAAACCAAAAAAAAAAAAAAAAGAAAGAAAGAAAGAAAAAGAAAAAGAAAAAGTAAAAGAAAAAGAAAACAAAATTTTCCTCATGCTGCTAGGTGTGGTGGCACATGCCTTTAATTCCAGCACTCAGAAGCAGCTATAGGAGGATCGCTACGAGTTCAAGGCCAGCCTGGAAATACAGAGTGAGTTCCAGGTCAGCCTGGGCTCGAGTGAGACCCTACCTCAAAACAAAACAAAACAAAAAAAAAAACCCTGTCCCTTGCTGATGGCTTCTACTACTCACTATCGGATGGGCTTTATTTGAGTCCTTACATACTAGCACATCCTGCACCACTTATGAATGCAAAAGACATGCACAGCTATATAATACTCCCATATTTCCAGTGACTCTTCCTAAGCAAGTGTGATGACTATATTGCCTACTTGATGGGATTTAAAACTACCACAGAAAGGCACCTGCGGGCATGTCTGGGAGGAGTTTCTAGACTAGGTGAACTGAGGTAGAAAGACCCACCCTAACTGGCAGCATCAGTCCTTGGCTTGGGCGCTGGATCATAAAAAGGAGAAGGTGAGCTGAGCACCAGCCCACTCTGCTGTTTCCCGACTGCCAACGCAACATGTCAGGCTCTTCATGCCCCTGCGTGAGGCCTTCCTTGCCAGAGGAGACCGAAGTAACCAGACGTGGAAGCTGCAAGTCTCTTCCTTCCTGAAGCTGCTCTGTCAGATATGCTGAAGCAGCAACAAGAAAGGTAATCAAACAGCAAACTTCCAGACATCTTGGCTTTTGTTCTATGCTCTGAAGATCAGCTGAGCCACAACTCCATACAAGAGGAAATTAAGAAAACAAGATGAAAAACAAACAGAATATTTCAAGAGGTTTGAGGAACAAAGAGCAGCCCACGAGGGTGTCTTCTCATAGACAAGCAAAAAAACCCACAGAACCAAATTAAAGACTTCAAAGTCAATAACAGGTAGACTTGGAGGGAGGGTATTACCACGGGATATTTTTTATAATCATGGAAAATGTTAATAAAAATTGAGAAAAAGAAAGAACATTCTAGGTACCCCCCTAGAACTCTCCAGTGCCTCTTCTGGCCTGAATTTTGCCAGATTTGAGTAGCATGGACTGCTAGACTGACTGCTAAGGTTGGTGGGTTTGCCTCTCTTGATGGGACATTGACCTAATGATGAGCTTCTGACCATTGCTATGTGGTGTCTACCTGTTCTTACACCAAAACAATCTCTTTGCCTTCTAAAGTCTACCACTATGAAATTATATACAAAGTGTAAAAATATGATGAATTTCTAATTGAACCATGAGAGATTGCCATTCTTGTAATTTAAAGCAATTAAATATCAGCATATTCGCATTAAAAAAAAATAACAGGTAGAGTTCAACAAGTGCTGGCCAATCCAAATACAGCAACCATTCTGAGAATTAAGATGGTCAAGAAGAAGTGTGCTCCTGAGGAAAGAATCGCGGCGAGGAAAGTCCTGACTTGGGAGAACACAGAGCAGGACAGCAGCCGACGCAAGCTCCCAGCCACCTTCTCATCTCCAGCTGTCACAACCCAGGGCTGAACCAGTCAGGCTACACCGTGGCCCTGGAGATCCCATTTCCATCCCAGATTGCTGCAGCTACCTGCAGGCCACTATGCCCAGCCAGCACTTACTGGGTTCTGGGGATCCATGCTCCAGTCCTCAAGCCTATGTGGCAAGCATCATATCTACTGAGCCATCTCCCCAGCCTGAAATCCCTTCTGATTGTAAATGTAATGTGGCCTGTGCTTAGAAATGCATGTAATAAGCTTGTAAGTAACATCACACTTAAATGCAGTGTACTAAATATTTCAACTGACAAGTGAAACTTGATGTAGTTGCTCACTGAATTCATTAATTGCTTGCAAAGATATAATTAAACAAGTCATAAAATTTTATTTTATAATAACAGGAGAATACATAATACCAATTCTCCACAAAAGTATTCAATAAGATATTTGTTAAAAGCAGAATTTTAAAGTAGATCAATACTCTGCCAAAAAGACACAAAGAAAACAGAAATAAAATTAAATGAAAAAGAGACACTACAAAGGTAAACAGAGCCCTTAGGACATTTTCCTAAACCAGATAACCTTACCATAAATTTCCATTTTCATGGTCTTAATTGATACACAGGGAAGGCAAGAATGAAAAAGGACTAGCATTCATAAGGGCTCCAATTTACCCTTACTTTGTCTCCATCCCCCACATAAAATGCTAAGACAACAAAGAACTTGACCGCTAATAGGAGAATGCAGAATAGAACCCTTCCAGCCAAAGAGGAAGCAAAATAAAGCACACACCCCAAAACTTGGAACCAGATGAAGGAGAAAATTCTTTCCTAAGAATTCATAAACTTCCCTGCCCCCCCCCCGGGAAAAAAAAAAAGGAAAGGAAAGGAAAAGAAAAAGCTGGGCGTGGTGGCACATGCCTTTAATCCCAGCACTCGGGAGGCAGAGGTAGGAGCATCACCATGAGTTCAAGGCCACTCTGAGACTACATAGTTAAATTCCAAGTCAGCCTAGGCTAGAGTGAGGCCCTACCTCAAAAAACTAATAATAATAATAATTCATAAACTTCATGCAAGTTTGATGACAAACTTTATTCTATGGACAGCTATGAAAATAGACATGTGAATTTACTATGATGTGCTCCTAAACTGGAAATACCACCAAGTACCTGACAAAAGGAAACCCAAATTTTTGAAGAAACACATTACTCCCATGGATAACATTACAAAAACTATGACCTCTTCCAGTGAGTTGTTGGCCAGGGGGTCTCTGATACCCCTAAAACATTATAGGCCATTGGCAAGGCCCTTGGGTTCCTACCAGGAATAGATGGTAAGACCCTATTGCTGAAGACTCCACATGCTTAGGCTGCAAGGCCACTGAGAAACCCTGCTGGAACTGAGCTGATAACCTCCTCCATGTAGACCAGCTGGAAGAAGCCATTCTTCATGCAGCTCAGTGGGAGACAGAAATCACCAGTGAACACAACAGTAGACACTGCAAGCCTTATAATTGGCCATCCAGGCCAAATGAGCCAACGGGTGCAGTAGTGGCACATCTGTCATGGTGGAAACCAACCACCCTCTAATTTGACTGGAGGCCCGCTCCATGGGAGGGAATACCTCCCTGATACTGAAAACCTACAACATGAGTACTCATGAGCCCTGGGGTGTAACATCTGCTGCTGTCTGGCTAAATGTATATACTATGCTTATCAAACTGCCCAGTCAGCACTTCTCTTAATGTTCATACCCATATATTAATGCTACTCTCACTTTTGGTAGAGAATCTTCTCTTTTCAGACGGTAATGACCTTGGGATGACTCAGAAGACATCATGGTACTGGGAAGAAGTGACAGGAGTGCTCAGCCCTGCAATATCTCTATCACACCTTCCAAGGCTCAGGGTCCATTGCGGAAGAGGAGGCAGAAAGAATGTAAGAGCCAAAGGAAGGGTAGGACTCCTTACAACGTGCTTCTCCAGACACAAAATGGCCTGGATATCCATGACCTCATAGTGCCTGACATTACCTACACAAGACCATCATAATAGGAGGAAAAGACCATGACATCAAAATAAAAGAGAGACTGATTAAGAGGGGGAGGGGATATGATAGAGAATTGAGTTTCAAAGGGGAGGGCATTACCATGGGATGTTGTTTACAATCATGGAAGTTGTTAATAAAAAAAAAAATAAGTAACAACAACAACAACAAAAAAAAAGTTACAGCCAAAGGAAGGGGAGGAGTGCTTACTCTTCTGTCATCCAGATACAAAGTGGCCTTGATATGCATGACCTCACAGCAGCTGATACTGCCTATGCAAGACTTGTATAGTAGAAGGCAAAAACATGATGGCATTGAAATAGTTGGAAAGAAGAGGAGATCCAACGAGGGGGAAGGGGAGTGGTGGGAGGAGATTATGAGCATGGTGTATTGTCTACTTTCATGGAAGTTGTTAGGAACAAAGTGAAAAACAACCTTGGCTGGAAAAAAGTATTATTTTTTTAAAATGACCTCACAGTCAAAATGACAATATTTAAGGGATTAAAAGCAAATGTGAATGGGAAACAGCAAAAAATAATAGCAGTCAGAATTATAAAAACCTGGGCTGGGGCTAGAGAGATGGCTTAGTGGTTAAGCACTTGCCTGTGAAGCCTAAGGACCCCGGTTTGAGGCTCTATTCCTCAGGACCCATGTTAGCCAGATGCACAAGGGGGCGCACGCGTCTGGAGTTCATTTGCAGTGGCTGGAGGCCCTGGTGCGCCCATTCTCTCCTCCCTCCCTCCCTCCCTCTCTCTCTCTCTCTCTCTCTCTCTCTCTCTCTCTCTCCCCCCCCCCCTCCCTCCCTCTTTCTCTCGCTGTCTGTCACTCTCAAATAAGCAAAAATAAACCAAAAAACACCTGGGCTGTACAGGTTGCTTAATGGTTATGGCACTTGCCTGTAAGGCCCAAAGACTCAGGTTCAATTCTCCAGGTCCCACATAAGCCAGATGCACATGGTAGCACATGTATCTGGAGTTTGTTTTCAGTGGCTGGAGGCCCTGATATGCCCATTCCCCTCCCTCCCTCTCTCCTTCCCTCCCACCCTCCCTGTCTGTCTGTTTGTCTCTCTCTCTCTCTCTCTGCCTCTTTCCCTCCCCCGCTCAAATAAATAAATAAAAATGTTTTTAAAAGGAACTATAAAAACTTTGCATGCTGAACTTAACAGAGAATATAAAAGCACTAATTCTCTATGCTTAAAGACATTAAAATTGGTTTTAAAAATATGGTCAAGACCAAGCTGAGCATGCCCAGAAGCATCCTGTGCCACCATTTTAACCTCCCAAGCATATGCTCTATGACCTTGAGCTTTTCCTTGTTAAATTATGACCTTAAAGTGAAGGCATTCAAGAAGGCACTCCTGGGCTGGAGAGATGGCTTAGTGGTTAAGGCCCTTGCCTGTGAAGACTAAGGACCCGAAGTTTTATAAAAGGATTTTTATATTTTATAAATTATTCCTTAGACACCCAATAAAAACTACAGATCACTAAAGATGCCTAGTCTCCTCGGAGAAAAGATAAGAAGACAAGTGATCGAATGAAACAAGTACCCTGCCCTGACCACTGCCGTCCTCCAGCGAAGGGAAATCAGAGCGCATGGTTAGAATGTAAAGTGGCCGCCATAGACTCGTGAGTTTGAACACTTAATCCCCAGCTGGTGCTGCTCGTTGGGAATGTTGTACGGTCTTTGGGAGGTGGCGCCCTACTAGAGGAAGTGTATCCCTGGGGGTGGACCTGAGCTGCACTTGGTTCATTCTCCTTTCCTGCTGGTGTGAGATGTGATTCCTGGCTGTCTGCTCCTGACATCCTTCCCAACCATGATGAAATGTCACCTGGAAACCAGAAGCCAAAAAACACCCTTTCCTTCATAAGCTGCTTCTGGTCAGATGGTGTGTGCCAACAAGAAGTAACTGCTATAGAATGGAATGTTTTCTTTTATGAACAAGGAAAAATATTCCTTGTAGCACTATATATACAGCCTTCCTCCTACACACCTACATCCTACCAAAAGTTAATGCAATAAACTTCATTCATAACAGCTACCAAAGCAACCAGTTCCCAAAACTCAACGAGTCCCTTTTGCTTCATGCTAGAGATCAACTCCAGGGATTCACACGAGCCACACAAACACTCTACTACTGAACTACAAGCTGCAACCACAGACTTTAACTTCCTTAAAAAAGGAATTAGCAGGCCCCTTGAATATGCCCTTATGAAAATCGTTTCTTTTATAATAATTGTAATTTTATACTTACTGCTATCTACTGCTGATTATGTACTTAACGGATTGTTTTTTGTTTTACTTTGTCTTGTTTTGAGACAGTCCCACACTAGCCCAGGATGGCACTGGAACTCACACTGGAGCCCAGACTAGATTCACGTTCACAGTGATTCTCCAACCTCAGCTTCTGGGGTAATGGAACTGAAGGCGTGAGAGGCCACACCCGCTTTAGTGAAAGCTTTCTATCTCGCCACCAACTCAAGAATACCAGAGCCTCTATTTTTACCTCCCTGTTAAAACCAATCTCTACCAGAATGTCTGGCATATAAAAGACAGAAAGACAGCAAAGGAGACAGAGGAAAGGAGGAAACTAGGTAGGTAGTAGCCAACAACGAGAACAAAAAAATTTCAGGGGTGAGGAAGACAGCTCATGGGTTTCAGGCACTCACTATCAAATCCTGCCAGCCAGGTCAATTCCCAAGACACCCAGGTAAGCCAGATACAACAGGGGCACAAGTATCTATCTGGTGACTGCAAAAGCAAGAGGGCCTAGTGCGCACGTGCACACTCACGCGCACATACACATGTATAAATTTAAAAAAAAATAACTCACATAGGTAAAAAGGAAAACTTTTACCTAAAGATATAAAAGAACATTAACTAAATACTAAGACATACTGTGTTCTACTGAGTTCCTAGAAGGAAAGAATCAGAATCATAAACATGTCAGCTATGCATTGAAATAATCAATGTATTTGATATAACATAAAGCAAGATTCTAACACTACTTTATTCGTGGAACTCAATATTTTTCACAGTGCTGGAGAAAATTTAAAACAAATCCAAGCAATTTTTCATTAAGAAAAAAGATGAAGAAATAAAGAAAGAAAAAAGTAGAGCTGGAGAAATGGCTTAATGGTTAAGGCACCTGCCTGCAAAGCCTAGGGTCCCAGGTTCGACTCTCCAGATTCCACATAAACCAGACGCACAATGTCACATATGCTTACAAGGTGGCACATGCATCTGGAGTTTGAATACAGTGACTGGAGGCCCTGGCACACCAATTCTCTCCCTTCCTCTCTCTCTGTCTCTCTCTCTCTCTCTCCCCCTCTCCCACTCCCTCCCCCTCTCATAAAAATGCCCTCTGGGTTCCTCTGTATCACTTTCCTTGTTGCTATGACAACAAACCTGACAGGAAGCAACTTAAAGAAGAGAAGGTTTACCCCGGGGTAGGTGCTGCTCAAGGGGCTGAGGCAGCTGTCACTCAGCCCACGGACGGGAAGCAGAAAGTGGTGGGCAGTGGTGGGCAGCGCTGCTCAGCGTGCTCTCTACCTTTCAGCCAGCCAGGGATCACGGCCCATGGCACTGTCCTGCCCACAGCAAGGTTGCGTCTGCACACCTCAGTTAACCTCACCTACCTCACAGACACACTCAGCTCATTCTAGATCCTGTCAGGTTGACAATATTAACCAAAACATCCTTCCACACAGCAAAACACGACACACTGATGTTTCAAATATGATATTGCATTCATCACATAGATACACCATAGGTAAGTCAAGAAAAATGAATACAGTATAAAAGCAAATACATGACTATGGAAATTTAGTATATAAGTAAAAATACTCAGAAATGATGTCTGGACAATTGGATATACTTTGAGGAATATACAAAATTTTAAAAAATACACAAAAAGCTGGGCATGGTGGTGCACACCTTTAATCCCAGCGCTCGGGAGGCAGAGGTAGGAGGATTGCCGTGAGTTCAAGGCCACCCTGAGACTACAGAGTTAATTCCAGGTCAGCCTGGACCAGAGTGAGACCCTACCTCGAAAAAACAAACAAACAAATAAATAAATAAATAAAATGAAAAGAAAAGAAAGAAAAAAGCCAGGTATGGTGGCACATGCCTTTAATCCCAGCACTAGCGAGGCAGAGGTAGGAGGATCACCATGAGTTCAAGGCCACCCTGAGACTACACAGTGAATTCCAGGTCAGCTTGGACTAGAATAAGATCCTACCTTGAAAAAAAAAGAAGAAGAAATATATATAAAATGCCAGTATAAGAAAGATCAGTATATAGAGATATACATAGATAGATATAGATACTTGCCAAAGCAAAGAAGGGGAAGAGGAGACCATCTTTTTACGATGACTGGCCTAGTTGAGCACGACAGAGGTAGCGTGTGTGCCAGTGTCTGTGAGTGCCCAGTCCTGACAGGGGCGTGTGGAGCTCCCCGGCTGAAGCTGGTGCCCCGTCCTGCCCCATTTAATCCAACACTCTGGAGGCAGAGGTAAGAGGACTGGACTGCTGTGAGTTTGAGGCCAGCCTAAGAATAGAGAGTAAATTTCAGGTCAGCCTAGGCTACAGTGAAACCCTACCTCAGAAAAACCAAACACACACACACACACACACACACACACACACATATTTTAGGAAAGCCAGCTATAAGAAAAACCCAAGAAAACCAATGTGGTGATGCAGTCAGCATTTAGGAAGTAGAGACAGAATGATTAGAAGTTCAAGGTTACCCTCAACTGCATAGTGAGTTCAAAGCCATACTGGGCTACAGGAGAACCAGTCAGAATTACTGAAGAGAGAAGGAAGGAAGGGAGAAAAGAGGAAAGAAGGGAAGGGGAGAGGCAGGGAAAGGCATACACATGGACAGGGAGAGCAGGGCAGGAGGAGACAGGTCAGGAGGGGGTCGACAGAAACTACAGTGTGTGTGACACCAAACAGCATATTGTCATATCTCTGTCCCGATGGCTCATCTCCTAGGAGCTTTGTGCTTAATTTTCTTACAGCCCTGCAGTGGAATGAACCATATTAAAAGAGATCCTTGAACTCGCCATCATATAAATGTATGCAGCATTTATGGGAAAGGGAAGAAAGGAGAGGAAGGGATTTATGTATGTATGTATGTATATACGTATATATGTAAAAAGATTGCTGAGGAATGACCTCCAGGTCGTGCCAGAAACCATGTGATAAACAAAAGAGCTCAGCTACTCTATAGCAAGCACCATGTAAATCCTAAGACTCCAGCACGACAGCGGTCTTTAAAGGGCAGACAGCTACAGCTACTGCCAAGTAATCTTTACAGGGAGAAACTTACAGGAAATATGTGTCAGACATATTGGAACTCCTTAATTTTAGTGTTTTCACTAACTGGGCAGCCCATTAGGCTAAATACTCACTAACCTGTATCATTTGTCAAGCTTATATCTATTCCGATATAATTAATACACACGGATCTCTCAAAAGGTGACTAGTCATGAATATTGACATCAAAACAATGTGGTTTTCAGAAAGCTGAGCAGAAGAAACAAAGAAGAAATAAGAGATGAATGATGGAGCCAATTTCCTCAGTTTCAAAGGAATTTGTCGCCATCCTTCAGCAAGAAAAGAATCATTGATTGCAATCCCAAATTGTGTGTCATGTAGATCAAGTCACCAGCAGCCTGGCTACTAAGAAAACCGCAGGATTTTCTTACAACAGAATTTTGAACAATCTTTTACTGAAAGGCTGAAGTTAACATCATATTCCTTATGAAAACTAGCAACAGCCGACACACGCTAACAGTGCCAGGCACTGTTTCTAACGTAGCAGGTCCCACATTAAAACCACTGCTCAGATCTAGGATAACAAATCCTTCAGCCTTGTAGCATAAAAGTCACTTGATAATTTCTTTGTCTAACACCTAATAAAATTCATTCTTCCAAAATTGTGGGAAAGCTAAGCACAGCCCTGCCTCATTATGAAGTTTCCTGTTACACAGCTGTAAGGTTTACACATATGTGTTACACTTTATTACTGAAAAAGCCTCTTTGTTGTAATTCTCAACTTACCTTGTCTTCAGGCTAGAGATGTAATGAAAGCAAAATGAATTCAGACAGAGTGTTAAGAAAAAATAAGAGCTAGTTGTTTTTTAGTAGTCTTTCTCAAGTCTTTTTTCCTTCCTTATAGCTTTTCATCCTCTCAATGTTTTGTTTCTGCTCATGATTTTCCTTCTCATTTTACATGTTTCCTTCAGTAAATGAAAGATGATAGACTATTAAAAATCAGTTTGTACTACCTTGGAAACTATCAATTTTAATATATTTCTGACTTCCGAAACTTTTTACAAATTTCATTTTTAGAACAATAAACTATATTAGAACTTAATCAGCCATCTACAAAAAGCCATATTAAATCTTAATTTTCCACTCATACAGTTTTACAGTCCCCTAAAATCACAAACATAACTTGGCAAATTAGATTTAGGAATACCCCCATTATTATTTTTATATTAAAAAAACTGCCTCACTTCATCAAAGATCTAGAAATGCTGATTTAAAAGAATCTTATTCACAAACTTCAATGTGAACTCATCAGGAATATAGTTTGAATACTAACACAACATATACAGACATATCATGACATGCCAAGCTTAAGGCTTCTGATACACTACATTTCTCAAAAGTGGCAAAATATGGAAGGAGGCCAGGTGTGGTGGTGCACACCTTTAATCCCAGTACTCAGAGAGGTAATCCAGGCCCAGAAAGACAAATGTCACATGTTCTCTCTCATAAGTGGTATCTAGCTACAAATGATTGGATTTCTATATGAGTTGAAATAAAACTCAGTAGCAAAGGCCAGTAAGCTAGAAAGGGTATACAAAGGAAATAGAAAGGGAGGGGGACTTAACAGGATGGTATTATATATGTAAGTAGAAGAACAGATTAATGGGGGGCAGGCCTAAGTAAGGTCAGGGTAAGAGACTGCGTAAAGGAAAGGTGGAGGAAGACTAATCAAGATCTAAGAGGGTATGAGTAAGTCATATGGAAACCTACTTTTTTGGACAATGGTGCATCTAGAAGCCATAGATTGTTACTAGACTATTTTCAGTGTCAGGAATGGAATACCTTCCAGTGAGTTGTTGGCCAGGGAGATCACAATACTGCCAAAATATTACAGGCCATCGCCAAGGCCCTTGGTTTCCCACCAGGAACAGATGATAAGACCCTGTTGCTGAAGACTCCACATACTTGGGCTGCAAGGTCACTGAGAAATCCTGCTGGAACTGAGCTGAAAACCTCCTCCATGTAGAACAGCTGACAGAAAGCTGGAAAAAGCTATGCTACATGCAGTTCAATGGGACAGAGAGAAATCACCAGTGTAGATACTGAACAGTGGACACTGTACGCCTTAACTTCGGCCAGCCAGGCCAAATGAGCCAACAGGTACAATAGTGGCATGTCTGTTAGGGGGAAAACAACTGCTCTCTAATTGGAATGAAGACCTGCTCCCTGGGAGGGAGGACATGCCTGATACTGAAAACCTAAGACAGGGGTAGTCATGAGCCCTAGTGGTGTAACATCTGCTGGTGACTAGATACATGTATATACTGTGCTCACCAAACTGCACTTCACCGATAAGCACTTCTCTTAACATTCATACCCATTTATTTTTTTTTCTTTTTAAAATATTTTTATTTTTTGTTTTTTTTCTTTTCACAATTTTTATTAACATTTTCCATGATTATAAAAAATATCCCATGGTAATACCCCCCTGCACTTTCCCTTTTGAAATTCCATACTCCATCATATTACCTCCCCATCTCAATCATTGTACTTACATATATACAATACCAACCTATCATACCCATTTATTAATGCTACTCTCACTTTTGGTTAGAGAACCTTCTCTTTTCAGATGGCAGTGACCTTGAGATGACTCAGAAGGTTCCACAGTGCTGAGAAGTGACAGAGCAGTGCTCAGCACTGAAACATCTCTATCACACCTTCCAACGCTCAGGGTCCATTGCTGAAGAGGTGGCAGAAAGACTGTAAGAACCAAAAGAAGGGTAAGACTCCTTATAACATGCTCCTCCTGGCACAAAATGTCCTAGATAGAGCCAGGCGTGGTGGCACATGCCTTTAGTCCCAGCACTTGGGAGGCAGAGGTTGCAGGATCGCCGTGAGTTTGAGGCCACCCTGAGACTACATACTGAATTCCAGGTCAGCCTGAGCTAGAGTGAGACCTTGCCTCAAGGAAAAAGAAAAAGAAAAAAAAAAAGGCCTGGATAGCCATGACCTTGCAGTGCCTGACACTACCTACACAAGATAATGAGAAGATGATGACAGCAAAATAAAAGGGAAACGGACTGACAGGGGAAAATGTATGATGGAGAGTGGAGTTGCAAAGAGGAAAGTAGAGGAAGGAAGGGAATTACCATGGGTTATTGTCTACAATTACAGAAGTTATCAATTTAAAAAGGTTTTTAAAAATGGAAGGAACATATTTGCAGTTTAAAGTATGTAAACCAAACATAGGATGGGGAAAGGGCTTAGTGATTAAGGTGCTTTCCTATGATGCCAAAGGACCCATGTTTGACTCTCCAGATCCCATGTAAGCCAGATAGATGCAAGTGCACAAGGTTGCACATGTGCATGACATGGGCCATGCATCTGAAGTTCAATTGCAATGGCTGGAAGCCCTGGCATGTCAATTCCCTCTCTGTAATAAAAAAAAATTAAACTTAAACTTAAAAAAAATTAAACACATGAGCTTGGGAGATGGTTAAGAGGTTTTGCTACTTTTGCATGAGGTCTGGCTAGAGACCAACAAGTTTGACAGCCCAGAACCCATATAAAAATCTGAGCATGGCCACACAGTCTGTAACCCCAGTCTGTGGAAGATGAGGTGCGGAGACCAGAGAATCACCAAGGCTGACTGACAGCAGCTCTGGGTTGAGGGAGAGACTCCATCTACAGGAAATGCATGCATGAATGAGAGGACACCTGACACACTAGCCTTCACACATGCACATGGGCCGCGTGCATCTGCACAAACATGCATAGAATCATACATCACACACCCACAAAAATAATACGTGAAAACTAGACATGTAATACCTTTGTTCCACAAAAAGCATCCTTCTAATATTCACATTCCATTCTCAATGTCACTGAGTGATACTGTATGATGTAAAAAATAAAATGAGGGCTGGAGAGATGGCTTAGCAGTTAAGCGCTTGCCTGTGAAGCCTAAGGACCCCGGTTTGAGGCTTGATTCCCCAGGACCCACATTAGCCAAATGCACAAGGAGGCACACGTGTCTGGAGTTTGTTTACAATGGCTGGAGGCCCTGATGTGCTCGCTCTCTCTCGCTCTCGCTTGCTCGCTCTCGCTCTCTCTCTCTCTCTCTCTCTGCCTCTTTCTCTCTCTGTTGCTCTCAAATAAATAAATAAAAATAAACAAAAAAATTAGAGGACTGGAGAGATGGCTTAGTATGGTTAAGGCACTTGCCTGCAAAGCCAAAGGAACCAGGTTCAATACCCCAGAACCCATGTAAGCCAGATGCACATGGTGGTTCATGCACCTGAAGTTTGTTTGCAGTGCTAGAGGCCTTGGTGCACTCATTTTCTCTCTTGTTCTTTCTCCCCCCCCTTCCATAAATAAAGCTTCAGCATGCTAAGCAAGGGTTCTACCACTTCAGACCACTAATATGTAGCCCATGCTGGTCTCAACCTTGTGATCTTCCCGCCTTAGCCCCCTGAGGGCCGCAATGTGCACCACCATGCCCAGCTTACTGGATCTCTACATCATGCCACAGGAGAATAGTTTGTGGTTAACATTGTACTTTCTCAATTGGATAAAATACTTCATAGCTTAGTTGCTCCAGTTTGGGCTGGAGAAATGGATCCGTGGTTAAAGGCAAAGTAAAGCCCGATGTCCTGGGCTTAATTTCCCAGTACCCACATAAATCCAGAAACACAAAAGTGGTACATACATCTGGAGTCTGTTCGCAGAAATAGGAGGCCCTGGGGTGTCTATTCCCCTCCCCCCTCTTAAATAATTAAAATTATTAAAATAATAATAAAAATGAACCAGGATAAAACATATGAGTAGACTGAAAATGGTTATCAGCTCCTATCAAAACTAGTACTTTGCTGAGCTTCATCTCACCTGTAATCCCAGCACCTGGGAGGATGAGGCAGGAGGAGCAACACAGGTTTTCAAAGCCAGTGGGAGCCTTGGATACAGAGTAAAACCCTGTCTCAAAACAAAAACAAACAAACCAAAAAATTACCATGTTTTTTGAGACAAGGTTTCAACTAAGATGCCAAGGCTGGCTTCTAACTGAGGATCCTCCTTTCTCAGTCTGCCCAGGGCATACTCCACCACACCTACCTCAGGCTAGCACGTCTCATACAAAAGGCAGGCTTGACCATAAGCTTTCCTGGTCATCCCATTCAGCCACCATGTAAGAACTGTTGTCTCCAAAAACACCAAGAAGCTTTTCTCCCTCTCAGTAGTAGCAAGGAAAGAGGTATTTAACCACCAAATCTATTGTGTGTATAGAGAAAGAATCAGAATTTACATTTCACAGAAGAGCCAGTGAGACGGCTCAGGAATTTAAGGTGTTTGCTTGCAGAGCCTGCCAACCAGTTCAATTCCCCAGCAACCAAATAAATCCATACCCAAAAAGTGAAGCATGTATCTGGCATTCATATGCACAAACTGGTGGGTACACACATGTGCACATCCGAACGTGCACACACACTCACACACACACACACAAGTAATTTTTTTTAAATTTAAGTAACAATTTTAATCATGTAAAAAAAATGAATACACAGACCACAGTAATTCTCTTTACAACTTTCTTCAGGAACTACAGATTTTATGCAGCATGATATACAGGAAGACCATGGATTTTACAAAAGTTATATGAATGAGAAAATGCAGCACAGTGTGAGAGCCAATGCCATTAGCCCCTTGATCTAACTTCCCAAATGAGGGCAGTTCTCCAGTAGCATAAAATACCACACTTTTATGTCTAGGCAGGAACAGAAGCCAGTGCCCCTGAGAGATCATTCTCTAACATTAGTCTCCAACATTTCAGCCACATGTATTTGAAAAATGAGGCCATACAGTTCACTGCTGAGGCAAGGACTGGGCTGTCAATACATTATCCATTAATTCCCTAAGAGGAAAAAAGCATCAGTCTCCTACTGGCACTAACACCCAACCCAGGAAACCAGGCTGTGTTCTGGCTGGCCAGTTCCTCAGCTGAGTGTGTCATTTGGCTCTCTGGTTATCTAGCAAAGAACTCCAAAGGCTTAGGAAGCCTCTTTACAACCACATGTGCCCACAAATACATGCGCCTGGCAGTCACTGGAAAGGAATCGCTGTAGACAAGTAGCAGTTATCTGAAGGCTGAGCATCCAAGAATCTAGGGTTGGCCAGATGAGGCAAAAGGCAATTTCTGATTTGTCCTTCAGTTCATTATTTTCCTTGGCAGCCCTTTTATTCCAAAGACTTCAAGAATCTTTGCTTATAAGACACTACACAAGCTTACTGAAGTCATTTTACGATTTAAAAATATTCCACCCTGCTCAGATACAGTCTTGATAAAATTTGGTTTCCCTCGTTTGCTGACGGTTATGCTTCAAGCACTGTGAACCGTTCCATCCCGTCCCGGGTCCCTCTGTGCCTCACTGCTATGCCGTCAGCCCTCTCTACTAACCGCACAGTACGGCTCGATGGCCGCTGTGTCTTGAACTCTCCCTGGTTGAAATTCTACTCTGCTTGGGGGCTTGGGAGATGGCTCAGTGGTTAAAGGCACTTGCTTGCAAAGCCTGCTGTCCCAGGTTCAGTTCCCCAATACTCATGTAAACCAGATGCACAAAGTAATGCATGCATCTGGAGTTCATCTGCACAGGCAAGAGGCCCTGGCACATCTATTCTCTTCCTCTTTCTCTTTCTCTCTCTCTCATAAATAAATAAAAGTATTTTAAATTCTATTTTTCTTAAGTTTTATTTGACTGAAAAAAATAAAATAACTGGAAGAGTTAGCAGAAAATGAGTTTTGACAGTACACAAAAATAAATTATTTACAAAGATGACTGGGCTGGAGAGATGGCTTAGTAGGTAAGGGGCTTACCTAAAAAGCCTAAAGACCCAGGTTTAGTTTCCTAGTACCCACATAAGCCAGATGCACAAAGTGGTGCATACATCTGAAGTTTGTTCACAATGTCAGGAGGCCCTGGTGTACCTATTCTTTCTCTTTCTCTTTCTCTCTCTCTCTCTCATAAATAAGTAATTTTTTTTTAATTTTACAAGAGACCCCAGCTGAGGAGGCCCTGAGTAGAATGGGCTTGGGGCAGAAGAGACATAGAGGATAACCCAATGGGAATATGACCAATTTGCAATGTGAAACTAAAGTACCCCATAAAAATTTTTTACATCACAAAAAAAGTATCAAAGAGACTCAGCATGTTGGCTCACAGCAGTAATCTCAGCACACAGGCATCTGAGGCAGGAGGAGGGTGAATTCAAGGCTAGCCTAGATTACATACTGAGACCCTGTCTGACTCAGGTACTTATCACAGCAATAAAAAGTCAAAAAAAAAAAAAAAAGCAGCCTTGCCCAATCACATGGCTATTCTCATTCAGACTGTTTTTTGTTTGTTTGTTTTTGTTTTTTCTGAGGCTAGCCCAACAAACTGGCATTTTTTTTAATGTGAGAGAGTAAGAACAAGAAATAGAGAGAGAATTGGCATATCAGGGTCTGCACCCACTATAATCAAACTCCAGATGTGTGCACCACCTTGTGCGCATGTGTGACCTTGCACGTTTGAATCACCTTGTGCATCTGACTTATGCGGGATCTGGAGAGTCAAACATGCCTCCTTAGGCTTTGCAGACAAGCACCTTAATTGTTAAGTCATCTCTCCAGCACCTGGTTCACTGTTTTAAAAATATTTATTTACAAGCGGGGGAGATGGCTCAGCAGTTAAAAGGAGCTTATTTGCAAAACCTGGGTTGGCCGGGGTTTGATTCCCCCAGTTCCCATGAAATCCAAGTGTATAAAGTGGCACATGCATCTGGAATGAGTCTGCTGAAGCAAGAGGCCCTGGTGTACCCATTCTCAATCTGTCAAACTTCCCATCACACCCTGTCTTTGCAAATAAATAAAGATTTTTTTAATATGTATTTAGTTAGTGCCCATTATGTGCCAACAACTGTAAGATACTACATATGCAGTAATGAACAAAAGACATTGGTGAAAACTCTCCATCTCTTTCCTCTCTAGACCCTCTTTCTCACTAGCAAGGCAATGAAACAGAATATCAGAAAATAAACATGGCTCTGGGATTAGATAGTCCAGGATTTAAATCCTCAGTATGTCTGGGAATGATCTGGAACAAGACAGTTACCTTTTCTCGGCTTTAGTTCATGCTGGCAAGTGATAACTGACAGGGTGATAGACGGAGCAGATAATAGATAAAAGATCTTTTCCAAATAGCCTTCTCCAATAATAATTATAAAAATTCCTGCCTTGAAACTCCAGAAAATACACATAAAAACTTTTAACGGGAATGAGGCTTCCAAGGGTTATAAAATATAGGATGAACTGTACTGGAAAGGAAAAATGTGACCATATCAACACATACACAATTTAAAAGCCAAGAACAATCTAGAGAAAATATATTCATAACAAATGTAACATTAATCTGTACTAAACAATTAATAGATTGCCTCTCCAGGATACTACCAGAACCATTCAAAATAAACTGTTAAGCCCAAAGACACTTTATGATGAACATTTTTTTTGGGGGGGGGGGGGGTTTGCATTTTTTTTTTCCCTTTGGTTTTTCATCGTGTAGTGTCAGGGTGGTCTCTAGCTCACAGCAGTTGTCCTCCGTCTGCCTCCCGAGCGCTGGGACTGGAGAGTGCTCCACCATGTCTGGCTTTTTCAAAGGCTTTGAAATTGTATCTTTTCCTCAGTTTCATTTATGCTGGTATAGATTTGCTATTTCTTATCATTCATATGTTTGGTTGATTCACAATTTTGCATTGTTGAAAGGATGTTTTTACACTAAAAATTTGGGATGTAAAAAATTCTTTAGCTGGGTGTGGTGGCACATGCCTTTAATCCCAGCACTCAGGAGGCAAAGGTAGGAGGATCACTGTGAGTTCAAGGCCACCCTGAGGCTACATAGTGAATTCCAGGTCAGCCTGGGCTACAGTGAGACCCTACCTTGAACAACCAAAAGACAAAAGAAAGCAAAAACCCTGAAAAATAGTCCCCATTCAAGCAGATGCAAGTGAGCATCCAGGGCATGTTTTGTTGTAACTGCTGTTTTATTTCTTTTTTTTTTAATTGAGAACTTTAATATATGAGCATATTGCAAATTGATCATATTCCCATCATGTTATACTCATGTTCTCTCTCCCCACACTTCTCACTGAGGGCCCTCCGTGGGGTCACAAATGCACCAGCCCTTCTCTGTAAGGGAACAATGCCCCAGAGCATACCTCTCCACTCTGGGGCTGTCACATTCTTTCCATCCCCTCTCCCACAATGTCCCCTGAGCCTGGGAGGGCATGTTGTCAGTCTCCTTTAGTGCTGACTTCTCAGGAGTGTCTGTTTTACTGCGGGGATGGGTTTTGACTCTTCTCTGTGACTACCAGCATCTCTCTGGAGGCTTGCAGTGAGAGCAGCACTCGATTTTATCTGCTACTCTTTCTCTTTTTCTGTGATGTTTCCTGGGCCTTGGCAGATACAATAGCACTGACTCACCTGCTAGGCACTAAAATTTCTTTCTTTCTTTTTTTTTTTTTTTGGTCATTCTGAAGGTCTTGGGTCTCCCTGGTATTCACTGACTTCTGTAAAAAGCAGATTCTCTAGCCAAGAGTAAGAGTACTATGGATCAAATGAGATAAACAACATATATAGTCTGAAAACTTTTTAATGAGCATAACCTCCCTTTTAACCAAACAACAGGGGAAGCTTCCTTCTAGGATCTATGACCTTTCAAGCCATAGGCTTCTGACTCTTTTCTCAGTAACAGAGATGAATTTTCTCAGACTGAGCAGGCCTCATATCTAATCACAGAGCAAGTGATTACTCCCATAACCTATGTGGCACTATTGCACCAGAGGATACATTTGGGCCAAATTCCTTTTTTCTGATGCTCAGAGCACTAACATTTCCAGCTATCTTTGGAATCTTGTCTGCAAATAGCTGGAAGGAGACATGGCATGAAGGTTTGTCATTAATGGTCATATTGAAAACACAGTAAGATTGGCCATGGCTGATAGCAAGCAGCTACTAGGGATGGCATATCTGCAAAGCCATGTCTTAAGATAACTCCAAATAGCACACAAAGAGGAGCGGCTGTGAGATTTTAAATAACTGAGATTATAAAAATTTTACTTAAATTTTAAATTTAGAGGAAAACAGATCAAGGAAGCATTATACAGCATTTAAAAAGAAAAAAGAAATGTCCCTGATAAAGAAATACCTAGGCTGGAGAGATGGTTTAGCAGTTAAGGCACTTGCCTGCAAAGCCAAAGGACCCAGGTTCAATTCCCCAGGACCTATGTAAGCCAGATGCACAAGGGGGCACATACATCTGGAGTTTACTTACAGTGGCTGGAGGCCCTGAAGCGCCCATTCTCTCTCCCCCCCTTCAAATAAATTAATTAATTAAAAAAGAAGAAATACCTACCTTCATGCTACCCTACTTCTTGTCAAATACAAATGATACTATTTTTCTACAAAATGAAAGAAAGTAAGAAAAGCTATATATATATTACGGAAAACAGCATCACTGGTGAGCTTTTCTACTTTCTGGAACCCCCTTTTGCTTTCTCTTGGGCAAGAGCTCTGCACTTCTTCCTTCTCTTAAATTATATCTATAATCTCTATAATAAAATATTTCTAAACTTCAAAGCAAAAAGAAGTCCAACAATTATGTTTCTGAGAAGCAGGAGGCGAGGTGGTGAGAAGCTGCTGCTTGAAGCCTCATACTCACACAGGACGAAAGGAAAGTGTGGGGGAGGGGTGAAACAGAATGAGAGGAAGCAAAGAGGGATAACTCAGGAAACCTGGGGAGGAAAGTCTAATAGTGAAGCTCCAAAGAATCTCTCTACCCTCCAAGGTACAGGCAATAGGGCACCCAGCTCATCTGAACTTCACAGTATCCAGGTAGGATGGAGATTAAGTTACAGAGCATCTAGGTAGTGATCTTTACACTACTCAGGTAGGATAAGATCCAAGACACTCAACAAAACTTCGGCTGAGGCCTAAAGTAGATCTCCAGTAAGGCCACCACGGCCACGAATAACCTCTCCACACCCCATCCCTTCCCTACTGCCCAGACAAGTGACAAGCAGAGACACGGGACAGTTATCTTCCAAAACAATACATCAACGAGGAAAACAAACATGTGACCAGGCAGAAGAGAAGCCAAGGAAAACCCACCAGCACCGTAAGAAAGAAGACTGGCCCAGAAAGAGATGGCCAGCTACGCTTAAGAAAGACAGAGAGGGTGAAAAGCAAATCCACAAGGTCACTGTAGGAAAAGGCAGAGGTAAGGGTCTAGGGGAAGACAAAATTCAAGATATATGGGGGTGGTGGTGCACACCTTGAACCCCAGCACTCAGGAGACAGAGGTAGGAGAGACCACTATGAGTTTGAGGCCAGTCTGAGACTACGGAGTGAGTTCCAGGTCAGCCTGGGCTAGAGTGAGACCCTACGCTGGGTGGGAGGTGCGGGGAGAGAGACGGAGGAAAAAGAGAACCAAGAATCTGAAGAACGCTCTCTGCAAACATTTCACACTACTGAGTAATTTAATAATAATAATGTGGATTAATCAAAACAAGCACATGGGGACGGAGATCCACGAGAACCTCACAGGCATGTGTACATACGAATGTGTGTGTGTGAATGCTGTGTGTGCTGCAACAGGGGCAGTCTCTCAACAAGTGAGACATGATGATGCTGCCATCGCCCACATCTCCAATGGTCAGCGGACAGTGCCCAAGGGGCCACAACAGTCCAAATCCATGTAGCACGGAAAACATGTAAAAAGGAACAAATTTAAAGCAATTTCCTCAGGCTGCTTGCTAAGCAGTTAGGGTGGTACTGTGAAGTGAGGCCTCTGGGGAAGTGACTAGTCATGACAGCTCTGCCTACATGAATGAATTACTGTCTTACGAAAAGGCTGGTGGGAAAGTAGCTTTGGCCCTTAACTCATCTGTCCTGCCACCATTTAAGGGCACCTACATGGTGCCATCTATGAGAAACAGGCCCAGGCTAGACCTGGTGGCACCAGCCTATAAGCCCTGCTACTTGGGAGGCTGACTGATTTGCCGGCGTTATAGAGGGGGTTTAAAGACAGCATTGGCAGGGCAGTGAGACCAACCTCAAAAAACAAGTAAAAAGAGGGTTGAGGGCTGGAGAGATGGCTTAGCGGTTAAGGCGCTTGCCTGTGAAGCCAAAGGACCCATATTCAACCTCTCTCCAGATCCTACCTAAGCCAGCACAAAAAGGAGAGACAAGCACAAGGTCACTTATGTCCACTATGTGGGGCATATGTGTCTGGAGTTCAATTGCAACAGCAAAGGCCCCGACGGGTCAATTCTCTCTCTCTCTCTCTATCCCCCTAATAAAAAATATAAATAAATAAATAAAAAGAAGGCTGAAAATATATAACCCCTAGTTAGTATATGAAAGATATAAGAGGATCTAGGTAATATCCCCAGCACCAGAGGGAAAGCACCCCTCAATCATACCATTCCAAAGACTATGCTGCTCCTCTTTGGTAGACAAAAAGCTAAATGCCAGGGCTGGAAAGCTGGCTTAGCAGTTAAGGTGCTTGCTTGCAAAGCCCAAAGACCCAAGTTCAATTCCCCAGGACCCACATAAGCCAGATGCACAATGTGGCACATGCATCTGGAGTTTGTTTGTAGTGGCTGGAGGCCCTGGGTCGCCCATTCTCTCTGTCTGTCTCTCTCTCGCTCTCTCTCTCTTTCTCTCTTTCTGTGTGTGTCTCAAATAAATAAATAAAAGTGTTCAGCATAGTGAAAAAAAAGAAGAAGAAGGATGAGCACCCAGTGTAGCAAAAAGGAGCTGCTGGGTGCAGGCTGGCCGGGACCATGGGACGATGTGTGAGCCATGTCTGCTCTGCCACCCTTCCCCAACTCCACACGCTCTTCCAGCACACCCTCAACCTCCACTGCTTGCCCCTCCTGACAAACCAAAAGCACCCCCCACCCCCAGACCAAGTTCTAGGAAGAAAGAGAAATGTCAGGTAGATTTTTGCAGTTTTCTTGGCTCCCAGAACCTTTTTTTTTTTTTTTTTTTTTTTGGTTAAAGTAAGGTCTCACTCTAGCCCAGAATGACCTGGAATTTACTATGCAGTCTCAGGGTGGCCTCGAACTCACAGTGATCCTCCTACCTCTGCCTCCCAAGTGCTGGGATTAAAGGTGTGTTTCACCATACCTAGGTTTTGGTTAATATAGTTGGGTTAAAGGTAGGTGCTATATACACATTGGTCCCATGTTTAATTCTTCATAATTCTTATTACTTAAATGCAAATTAAAGTTTGAGATGCACAAATAGAATTTTTTAAATTTTTATTTATTTATTTGCAAGCAAGGAGGCCTCCTGCTGCTGTAAAGAACTCCAGATGCATGCACCACCTTGTGCATCTGGCTTTATTTACAGGGGTACTGGGGAATCAAACCTAGGCAGTCAGGCTTTATAAGCAAGTGCCTTTAACCACTAAGCCATCTTTCCAGCCCCAGAAAGCATTTTTATATGATATTCTATATCACCTGATGATTTTCTAAGAACTTGTCACTTGAAGACACATTCATTTTTTTTAATGGATTTTTTTTTTAATTTATTTGAGAGTGACAGACACAGAGAGAAAGACAGATAGAGGGAGAGAGAGAGAATGGGCGCGCCAGGGCTTCCATCCTCTGCAAACGAACTCCAGACGCGTGCGCCCCCTTGTGCATCTGGCTAACGTGGGACTTGGGGAACCGAGCCTCGAACTGGGGTCCTTAGGCTCCACAGGCAAGCGCTTAACCGCTAAGCCATCTCTCCAGCCCCATTTTTTTTAAATATTTTATTTATTTATTTGAGAGAGACAGAGAGAAAGACAGATAGAGGGAGGGAGAGAGAGAATGGGCGCGCCAGAGCTTCCAGCCTCTGCAAACGAACTCCAGATGCATGTGCCCCCTTGTGCATCTGGCTAACGTGGGACCCGGGGAACCGAGCCTCAAACCGGGGTCCTTAGGCTTCACAGGCGAGCACTTAACCGCTAAGCCATCTCTCCAGCCCAACACATTCATTTTTTAGTGAAAAACAAAGATTTATTTTGGACTCTAAACTTCCTTCACTAGTGATTTGCTGCCGTTGTTGTTTTGCTTTGCTTTCTCAGGTAGACTGACCTCTAATCAAAACTGACCTGTAGTTGAGGATGATCCTGTTACCTCTACCTCCAGAGGCAAGGGATGGCAGGTGCAGGTCACCACACTGACTAGATTTCTCACCACCTCTTACTCAGAAGCAGCGCTAAACAAGGCGACAAGCTGTAGACCACCGCCATCTAGTGGTTGTTCGTTCTAATGCAAATGCAAAATAGACCCATTGCCTTCCCATGTTTTAAAACATACCAGTCTCAAACACTACCAGGTCTCATTTTTACCTGATTCCTTTCTTAAAAACACTGCTTTCTTTTCATTGCTCAATTAACTTTATGGACCTTTTAGATAAAATAAATGACTCATTCTTAAACCAGACATACTGGCCCACATCTAGGTGACAATCAGTTCAAGACCATTAGTGAGTTTGAGTCACATAAGCCTGAGTCATGTAAGACCCTAACTCAAAAAAAAAAAAAAAAAAAAACTCCTTACTCTAAAAAAGGTTCAAAATAAGTAAACTAGAAATATCAGATTTAATGAAAATGTCTTTGAAATATATGTAACTTAAGGGTTATTTTTACTTTCTTCTTCCAAGTGCTACACACTTTATAATTTATATACTAATCAAGGGGAAGGCTACTTTGACATTAAATGAAAAAAATTACAAACACCAGACTTCCTAATTCTACATCCTGTCATAGTGAAGTAGGGCGACTGCTCTGACTTTGTCCCCAGCCTAGTCTACAGAATGACTTCCAGGTCAACCTGGGCTAAAGCAAGACCCTGCCTCGAAGTTAAATAAATAATCAAAGTTCACAAGTCAGTAATTTTTAGTGTATGTACGGAAATGTATAGCCATCATTAGAATCCAATTTTAAATATTTTATTTAGTTGCAAACATAGAGAGAAAGAGAAGGGACAGACAGAGAGTGAGAAAAGGGGCATGCCACGGCCTCCTAAAAGTGCAAACGAACTCCAGATGCATGTGACACCCTGTGCTCCTGGCTTTATGTAGGCACGGGGAAATCAAATCCAGGTTTTGGACTTTCCAGGCAAGCACCTTCACCACTGGCCAAATGTGTCAATTACACAGCTGGACAACCAGGCCAAATGTGTCATCTAATTGGTGCAATGGTGGCAGATTTGTTACAGGGGAAATCAATGGTTCTCTTATTAGACTTGAGACCCGCTCCCTGGGAAGGAATTCCTGCCTGGGACTGAAAACCTAATCAAAACCCTATGGCTTGGGAGATCATAAGCCCTAGGGCAGAAGCTACCACTGATGTTTGGCTAAATTGATATATTACACCCACCAAACTAGCCGCTAAATACCTGTGTTTATGCCTATATGTTAATGCTCCTCACTTTTGGTTAGAGAAGCTTCTCGTTTCAGGGGGCAATGAACACTGGGGAGACTCAAAACCCAACAAAGGGCTGAAGAGATGACTCCGCAGTTAAGGTGCTTGCCCGCGACCTAGCTTCTTTGCCCCAGTATCCTCAAAGTGGCACATGTATCTGCAGTTTGTTTGCATTAGTTGGGGGCCCTGGTGTGCCCATATGCATTCTCTCTCTCTGTCTGTCTGTCTCTCACTCTCTCTCTCTGTCCTTAGTAATAAAACAATAAAATATTTTTCAAAATCTCACCAAGGTGCTGAGAAGTGACAGTAGAGTGTTCAGCACTAAGTGAGACATCTCCATCACACTCTGGAAGGCTCAAGGACCATTACAGATGAGGTGGCAGAAAGAATAGAAGAACCAAAGAAAGGGGAACGGTGCTTGTCATACTGTCTTACAGAAGCAAAATGGCCTTGACACTCATGACCTCACAATGGCTGGTGCTTCCTACATAAGACCTACGTAGTAGGAGAAAGAGGACATCAAAATAGAAGAGAGACTGCTTGGAAAGGAGAAGGGATTCAGTGGAGCGGGGACTCGGGGGAGAGAAAAGGAAGGGTGATAGGAGGGGAATTATGATCAGGTTATACTGTTCATATGTATGGAAGTTGTCAACACAAAGTTTTTAAAAAGAACAATGACATCAAGTCTAAAAGCTGTGTGTGAGAGGGCGCACGTCACTGACAGTTTTCCTTTCTTTCAATCTTATATCTGTTATCTCTCCTGCCTTCTCATGAGCAGGAGTTCTCTGTGCTTTTCTCCTCTTTTCTTAAGCTAATAAAGTCTCTCTAAGCCTTAAATAAATAAATAAATCTCAGATCCTTCCCTTAAGCCATTTTGAAGTCTAGTCAAGTGGTTTGTTACATATCACTTTAGTTTCACAAAATAAAAGACCAAAATATTCAAGATTGTTTATATTTAGGTTGAAATCCATCCCTGGTCTGGCTTTACCTCTGGATATGAGACGACTGAATTCGCCCAAATGAAGGCCACTTCCAAATCAGTTCCGGGGGGTGCACCCCATCACGGTGAGGCAAGGCAGCAAGCGGGGAAAGCCAGCAGGTCCCCACTGTAGGCAGGAAGGCGGGGCCCAGCTACCAACCCTCAAGGCCCACCCCCAGTGACCCACCTCCTCCAATAAGGCTCCACTCCTAAAAGTTCCACACCCTTCCTGTGACAGGTAATCTTTGCTCAGTTTGGCAGGATCTAGAATCACCAGGAAAGCAAGTCTCTTGCCATGCCTATTAGCAATTTTCCAGATTAGGACCCACCCTAACTATGAGTAGCACCATTCCATGGGCTAGAAATCTGGGCTAAATAAAATGCAGAAAGATAACTAAGGAACAGCATTTATCTCTCTCTCTACTTCTTTCCTTCCTGTGTAATTTCCTGCTCCTACCATGATGGATACTCTACCTTCTAGAACTATAAGCCAAATTAAGTGCTTTTCCTCCTATAAGCTGCTTCTGGTCATGCATTTTCTCCCATGCATGAGAAAGTAACTGATACACTTCTCAAACGGGGCCACCAGCTGGGGACCAAGTGTTCAAGCCCATGACAGACATTCTACTTTCAAACCTCAACAGTACTGAACGTGTACACACTACTTTTCTGGTCACTATCCTATAAACAACATAATGTCACAATTATTAACACAGCATATGTGTCACATGGGGTATACTTACACAGCATGAATATTAATCATGTGGAGTATTACAAATAATCTAGAAATGACTTAAAGCACATAGAAAAAGATAGGCACAGTGTAGGACACGCTGTAACCCCAGCAACTGGATGCTGAGGCAGGAGAACCAATGTAACTTCAAGGCCAGATTGGCCTACACAGTAAGTTCCAGGTGGCCTGGGCTATAGTATGAGATTATCTCAAAATAAAAAATAAATAAATAAGGGAATAAATAATAAAGAAATCATTCAAAGGATAGAACAAGTTATGTGTAAACACTACATATTTTATATAAGGAACTTGAACACAGGCAAATATGGTATTTGAGAGGAAATCTCTCCCAAGGCTAGAGGTTCTGAGGAACAACTGCACTTGGTGAAGGTGAGGCCTTGTGAGATGCACGACACGACTTCTCGAGTCCATGTCCTTGGGCCTGGCTCTGCGCAGGATGTCCCAGAGGAGGTCTGAGGATGGTGAGGATAAAGGTTTGTGGCTCCACTTTCCTATCACAGGGTTGGCAGGGACTGTTAGTGACCTTAACATGTTATGCCACCAAAAGCAGCCACACACAGCCCCACAAGATAGCTCGCTTTCAGTAAGCTTGTAAAAGAAAGATTCCGTAGAAAACACATTTGAAAAGAGCTAGGTAAATCATAAGAATCGTGATTATATGAATATCAAATATACCTACTGTATAAAATTTACTTTTAAATTATTTAGTGTAGGTAGACATAAAATTTTCACTAAATGCCTATTTTATTCTTTCTGAGATTCAAAGCACATGATTTTCAGTTTTATCTGACTAACTCTTCCAAACCTACCACATGAATTAGCAACACGCAATTAAAAGCAAATTACCTTTGATACCACCAAAGGGCCCATAAGTCATGTTGCAGGCTGTCCTCTGAAGGTTGTGTTCATACATTAGCTTGATCTGATATTGATTCCCATGTTCCACATTGCCCAAGGTTCCTGAGAGGGGAGAGTAGAAGGATTACTTTGGATTTGTTTATTCTAAAACACATGAATTTCTTGCCATCCTCCATATCAGTTTTTATTCAGTTTTAGTGACATTTAAAATGGCAAACCAATAAAACATACAGAACAACTAACACATTGATCGCAGAGAAACCAGCACAGTTAAAACCACTTAAGGGCTCTCTGAGTACCCAGGGACCCACGGCTGTGGATGAGTTAGTTCTTGGTCCCTCAGAGCCCAGGCAACCCTGCTTCACCCACATGTCCCTCCCACCAACCTGGATGAGCCAATCCCCTGCAGTGAGTTCCCAATTCTGGCCACACCCAGGCCCTGCACCCTGCCCACATGTCCAAGCAAGCCACCCCTTCCCACTCTCCTCTTTCAAACACAACACAAACGATCAGATGAGGGAAATGAGAGTGTCAACCAAAATATAAGAGTGGATCAATGAAGAGACAGAAACTTTAAAGAAAAGCCAACTGGAAATGAAAAAATGCACAACTCAAATAAAATATTCCCTCAAAAGCCTCACGAACAGAATAGACCTTGTGGACGACAACATCAGGACTTCAGGAAAAGGTAGAAGAAACAAATCAGGGAACAAAGTCAGTAACAAGTTCAAAAACACATATGAGCAGGACATGAGAGAAATGTGAGATACCTTGAAAAACAAGTTTGAATTATGGGCATATAAAGGAAGAATTTCAGATCACTAGCACAGAAAAGCACCAGGCTTACTTTGGCTTACATTCACGAGGGGAAGATTCATGAAGGTGGGGAAAGCATGGCCTGAGCAGAGGCTGGATGTCACCACTGCCACAGCACGTGAACAACAGCAGCAGGAGAGTGAGCTGAGCTCCGGCAAGGGGGAGCTGGCTTTAACACCAAAAACCCACCCCCAAGCTGGGCATGGTGATGCACCCTTTATCCCAGCACTCAGGAGGCAGAGGTAGGAGGATTGCCAAGTGTTTGAGGCCACCCTGAGACTACAGAGTGAATTCCAAGTCAGCCTGGGCTAGAGTGAGACCCTACCTTGAAAAGCCAATAACACACTTTCTCCAGTGAGGCTCCACCCCCCACACTGCCACCAGCTGGAGACGAAGCATTCAAAACACACAAGTTTATGGGGGACATCTGATTCAAATACCACAAACATAGTTACAATAATTCTCAAAAAACGACTTGCAAATTGAATATGATAACATGCTAAAATTATCTACCTTGAATAAGCAGGTTTTATTTCAGTGATCCAGAGAGGGTTAAACATTAGTAAATCAATAACAATAAGACACCGCATAAGCCGGGCGTGGTGGCGCACGCCTGTAATACTAACACCCGGGAGGCAGAGGTAGAGGATTGCTGTGAGTTCGAGGCCACCCTGAGACTCCATAGTGAATTCCAGGTCAGCCTGGGCTAGAGTGAGACTGTACCTCGAAAAAAAAAAAAAAAAAGACATCGCATAAACAGAATAACAGGAGAGATAAACAGGAGAGATGTCACATGATCATCACAACAGATGCAGAAAAGGACTTTGACAAAATCCAGCATCACTTTATGATAAAAATTTTGGTGATACTGGGGATAGAGGGATATTTCAACATAATAAAGGCCACATATAACAAACCAATAGCCAATACCAAACTAAATGGAGAAAAACTGAAGAATTACCACTAACATCTGGAACAGGACAAGGGCGTCCACTCTCTCACTGCTATTTAATATAATGCCTGAAGTCTTAGCTAGAGCTATAAGACAAGAGACAAATTAAAAGGAACACAAAATGAAATGTAGAAGTAAAACAATGCTTATTTGTAGATTATATGAAAAAATATATACATATATGTATGTATCTGTATAAATATGTGTGTGTGTGTGTGTGTGTGTGTGTGTGTGTGTAAAATTCCATTCCCAAAGATTCTACCAGAAGATTCCTAGCACTAATAATTGACTAGGAAATAAATACCTTTTTCCCTTGGCATGACAATCATTAATTTTCTGTAAATAAGAGTGGTGCCTATAAATGTTTATTGTAACACACAGTTTTTAAAAAAGAGAATATTGGTAAGGCAACATGCTCAGCATGATTAAAATTCATGTATCTCAGGCCAAAAACTAAAGCCATCAGAAAGATTCTAATGAGCAAAGGAGATTGCTCAGTGGTGAAAGTGCCTGTCACACAAGTGTGGGTACCAGAGTCCAGATATGCGCAATCCATGTAAAGCCAGATATGGTAGAATACATCTGTAAGCCCAGCACACAGGAAGATGAGAGGTGGAGACAGAATGCCAGGAAGTTCACAGACCAGCTAGCCCAGCATAACCAGTGGTGAACAATAAGAGACTGCCTCAAACAAGGTGAAAGGTAAAGACTAATGCCCGAGGTTATCCAATGACCGCCACACACATGTCTGCCCTCACACACATCATGCACATACCTGAGGTTGTCCTCTGACCTCCACACACGTCTGCACTCACATACAGAAACACACACACACAGTTTTTTTTTAATTGTTAAGAAAGAAGACAGGGGGGCTGGACAGTTAAGGAGTTTGCCTGCAAAACCAAAGGACTCCAGTTCGACTCTCCAGGACCCATGTAAGCCAGACGCACAAGGTGGCACACGCATCTGGAGTTCATTTGCTGTGGCTGGAGGCCCTGGCGCACCCATTCATTCTCCCCCCCCCCCACTTTCTCTCTCTCCTTTTCTCTCTCAAATAAATAAATAAATAAAATATATTTTGAAAAAAAGAAAGAAGAAAGGAACAATCTGAGCCAGGTATAATCACAGAACTCAGGAAGCTGAGTCAGGAGGATCACAAGTTTGAGGCCAGCCTGTACTACATTGCTAAAAGAGAGGAGGGAGAGAAGGAAGAGTGGAAAGGCCCTTCGGGTCAGCAAGACTATGATGTTTCTCTGTGTTAAGAGTTCATTTAAAGACACAACATCCAACAAAGAGAAGCTGGCCCAGTAGCTTTAACTAGCCACTATTGTTTGTTATGTCTAACAGATGGACTTCAAAGTTCTCTGTTTTGCCGCAAATCCTTTTCAGAAGCTCACAGACTATAAAAGAGTCTTATAAAATTATACTCAAGGCCCTAAACTACATTCCAAACACTACATAAGGAACAAGGAAAGGAAAAATGGAGAAGGGAGAAAAAGAAGGGGAAATGAAGAGAATTTAAGGAGTGGGCAGTTGAGGGAAGGGTGACAAATCCAGCCACACCTTCATCTGCGGACATCATAGTTTTACTTCAGCTGGAAACGTCTGTACTGTGAAAGCTAGGTAAAAGTTCAGCCTGGAACCTCAAGAAAAAAATCCGAGAGAACAAAAACATTAATTTTCCATGCTTCTCAATCTAAGCCAAGCCAGGAAAAATACAGAAATCATCAGCCTATGACTGTTACAAGAGGCTAAAGAAACAAGACAGATGGGAAGTGAGGCGGGCATAAGGGAATGAAGTTTGGACAACCCCAGGTCTCTAGAGAATATAAAGCTTTTAAATGAATACAAAGAATAAAAGAGGAATAAAATTACCATTCCCATGGCAAATAATGCTCATTTTCAACACTAATTTGAAGGAGGATACCAATGCTGCATAATCGGATTGAGGCCAGACATGCCCATTTCTTTCAGTAGCTTCTGAATAAACACACTTTATTCCTAGTCTGCACCCATGCCCCAGTGCTACTTTATAGCCTCTGTCTTTCTGGACCATAGTCCAAATGGGCCCGAGGAAGGCCCAGAGTCTAATCTAATTTATGGGTTCTGAGATTCCCCTTTTCTTAGCCTTGCTTAGCATCACATTAGGTCTCCAGAAGGAGCTCATTCTCCAGGAAGACCCTAGGGGTATATAACTGGTGGCAAGTTCTCCTCTATGTGAAACCCAGACAGTAAAACACTGCTTCCAGTTAATGTGCTTCAGATAGAAAAACAGAGGAAATAAGAGCCGGGTGTGGTGATGCACACCTTTAATCCCAGTACTCAGGAGGCAGAGGTAGGAGGAGCACCATGAGTTTGAGGCCACCCAGACATTACATAGTAAATTGCAGGTCAGCCTGGGCTAGAGCAAGACCCTACCTCGAAAAAACAAAAAAAAGAAAAGAGAGAGAGAGAGAGAGAGAGAAAGAAAAACAGAGGAAATAGCTGGGGATATGTCTCAGCTGTTGAGTGTTTGCCTAGCATGTATGAGGCCCTAGGTTTGATTCCCAGCAGCACCAAAAGCTCATTGATTTTTCCAGGTGTGGTGGCTCACATTTACAATCCCAGCACTCAGGAGGCTGAGGAAAGCAGATTGCTATGAGTTCAAGGCCAGCCTGAGCTACAGAGTGAGACCCTGTCTCAAAAATATAATAAAAAACAAATAAAACAGAAGAAACAGCATATGCCTAGATCCCAGCACTCAGGAAGTGAAAACGAGAGACTCACAAATTGGGCTGCAGAGTGAATTCCAAGTCAGCAAAACCTTACCCCCGAAACAAAAGAACTAGGTCCATGAGTGAAGACAACAGAAAACCAGGAATTAGAATGACATAAAGAATGTGCTTGAGGTGTACCAAAGATGGACTTCTTTTTAAAGTATATTTTAATGTACTTATTTGTACATGTATGTGTACATGTGTGTATGGACACACCAGACTTTGCCACTACAAAGAAGCAGCAGGTACTTGCAATGCTTTTCACATCTGGCTCTATTGTGGGTGCTGGGGAACCGAACCCAGGCCAGCAGGCTTTGCAGCCAAGCACCTTCTACCACTGAGCCATCTCCCCAATCCAGGGGATATATTTCAAGCCACTGTGACTAAGCAGCTACTGAATGAATTGGTGCTGCTAAGAATTTCTTAAGATGTAAGAGTGGGTCCTAAGTGCCCAGAACATGCCTGTAATATTAGTTGTGGGAAATCCTGAACATAATTCCTGAGAATGAAATGGTAAGAAACACCCCACTAGAAAAACAAGTATGGAGCTGGAGAGATGGCCCAGCAGTTAAGGCTTTTGCCTGTAAAGCCTAAGGACCTGGGTTCGATCAGTACCCAAATAAAACCAGATGCACAAAGTGGCACATGCATCTGGAGTTTGTTTGCAGTGACTAGAGGCCCTGGTGTGTGTGTGTCTGTCTGTCTCTTTCTCTCTCAGAAAAGAAGGAAAGAAGGAATATTAGGCCAAGAAAATATATTTAAAATGTATATAAAAATGCATAAGGCCCTGGATTTGATCCTCAGCATGCCTGTGGCCCCAGAACTTCAGAGGTAGAGGCAAGAAGATGAGGAATTTGAAGCCAGCCTGGACTACATGAGACTCTACCTAGGATTAAAAATAAATAAATACACCACTTTGTAATGTAAATGACACATAGAAAAAAGCTGTTTCCTACCTGAGACGGCATAGACACAAAGTTTTCTAGAATGCAATACAGCCAAATGAAGCATTTCAGTTCCTCTGAAAAATGGAGAGAGTGAAATGATTTTAAATATTAATTTAAGATACAATCCAAAAGGTACAAACAATTTCAAAAAGATCCCATAACTATAGCCACTATGCATTGACACAGCAATTCATTAAATAGCATTATAAACTGGAAAACATGAGTAATAACAGACAGCCTGCCCATTGCATAGGCTCAGATATTGTGCCACATGGGAACAACGGCATGTGCCTGTACTTCAAAAGCAGAAGTAGGAGGACCAAAAGTTCAAAGCCAACACTGGGCATAATGGTGCACACCTTTAATCCCAGCACTTGGGAGGCAGAGGTAGGAGGATCGCTGTGAGTTTGAGGCCACCCTGAGACTACATAGTGAATTCCAAGTCAGCCTGAGCTAGAGTGAAAACATCCCTCAAAAAAAGAAAGAGAAAGAAAGAAAGAAAGAAAGAAAGAAAGAAAGGAAGGAAGGAAGGAAGGAAGGAAGGAAGGAAGGAAGGAAGGAAGGAAGGAAGGAAGGAAGGAAGGAAGGAAGAAAAGTTAAAAGCCAGGTGGGCTACATAGGGAAACAAAAGAAAAAGAGTGAGAAGAGAAGAGGGGAGGGGAGGGGAGCGGACGGAAGAGGAGGGGAAGAGAAGAGGGAGGGAAGGGAAGAGGAGGGTAACACTCTGCCTCACAGAGCCGCCTTCAAATTGAAACCAAGGAAGACACCCAGAAAAAGGCAGGTGTGTGCTTCTTGGCGAATATACTCCCACAACAGAGCCTCATGGTCAAGGCCTGCTTTGTGACCAATTCCTCTGCAACTCTGGGCAAGACACTCAATCATCCTGAGCCTATTTCCCCTTCTGGAAAATAAGAGGTTTCAATTAAATTAAATAAAATCATGTAAAAACACAACTAAATGCTAATCATTATTAACAATTGGCATATATTACTTCCAGATCTCAAATTTTATTAAAAGTGTTGAAAGTATTCCCGCTTGGACTCAAGCAGAAATAGAATACCGCTATCCCCCACCACATGTCAACCCATGTCAAGGGGTTTCCAGGGACAGAAGCACGGCCCAGTCCCAAAGTCCTTTCATTCACAGACTTCTGGGGTCAAACTGGCAGACGGGATGAGGAAAGGGTGTGAACGGCTCTAATGAACTGAAGTCTGGGCCAGACAGAGGAGGTGGCCACTTCTCAGTTCTGGGCTTGTGGCCAGATTTCCACACTTTTCCAAGACATGCCAGAAAGCATAGATTTTTTTTTTTTTTTATGGGAAAACTCCTGATTCTTAAATGTTGGCAGCTCTTTTCAATTCAGTATACTGCAGGCCAACCTGGGCAAGCAAGCCTCCGGGGTGTAATCTCTTATAGACCCCTTTCTGAAGACCTGGCTTGGGGTCCTGCCTCTTTACCATCCTCTATGTGGGATCGCTTACTATTTCAGTGAATAAAAACTGTCTGCTCTTTCTCTGCAGAAGGTGGGACAGTGGCTATATAAATCCCCATCATGGGCTGGAGAGATGGCTTAGCGGTTAAGCGCTTGCCTGTGAAGCCTAAGGACCCCTGTTCGAGGCTCGGTTCCCCAGGTCCCACGTTAGCCAGATGCACAAGAGGGCGCACGCGTCTGGAGTTCGTTTGCAGTGGCTGGAAGCCCTGGCGCGCCCATTCTCTCTCTCTCCCTCTTTCTCTCTGTGTCTGTCGCTCTCAAATAAATAAAATTAAAAAAAAATAAAAAATAAAAAAAATAAATCCCCATCATGCCTGCTAGAGGAAAATGCAAACTTCCCACAGCTGCCATATAGCCAGCAGTGCCTTCAGATCTTACCTACATACCGTGGACTCAAAACAATTTTCCAGCATGCTCCAACAGACAGCACGATGGCATGGAAAGACAGGACAGTCGGCAAACCTTGGCTGCCCGGCCTTGGGTGCTCCAGTACAGTTCCCGCACCTCTGGAGGCCAAGCACGCCTGGCATACAGGTGACACGGCCGGGGCAACATTTACAAGGCTCTGGGGCGGCACCCGCTCGTGGATGGTCACCTCGCTCCCCCCAACAAGTGACTGCAAGATGCGGACGACCCAGAACAGATGCTTACACGTGGTTCACACTTTCAAACAACGGAAAAATTGGACTGAGGATGTAGCTCAGCACTTGCCAAGCATATGTGAGGCAGTAGGTTCAATCCCCAGTAATAACAAAAAAATTCATAAAGAAAAAAATTAAAAAAAAAAAAAAAGCCAAGTGTGGTTAACACATGCCTTTAATCGGAAGGCAGTGAGTTTGAGGCCAGCCTGGGACTACAGGGTGAGTCAGCCTGGGCTAGAGTAAGACCCTATCTCAGGGGGGGAAAAAAAACACAAACAAAACAAGGAAGAAAGAAAGAAGTTTAGCCGGGCGTGGTGGCGCACGCCTTTAATCCCAGCACTCGGGAGGCAGAGGTAGGAGGATCGCCATGAGTTCAAGGCCACCCTGAGACTACAGAGTTAATTCCAGGTCAGCCTGGACCAGAGTGAGACCCTACCTCGAAAAAGCAAAACAAACAAACAAAAAAAAAAAAAAGAAAGAAAGAAGTTTAAAAATGGAACTTTGGTGGCACAGACCTGAATTCCCAGTACCTGAGAAGCTGAGGCAGGAAGACATGCAGGTTGATGCCAGCCCTGAGTATATCACGAGACCCTTGCCAAAATTACAAATAAATAATAGGTCAATAAATAAAAATAAAATGGAATAGTAAAAAAATGCATGTGGGAGGCAAGGACTCTTTTACCTGCTTATTTTACAAATGCCTCATGACTTGGAATAGACAAGGTTCGCCAGGGGTAGCCGCCCAGCACCTGCTTTCACATGGAATGAACTTGTGCCAACACCAGCTCTCCCAGACCCGGCCTGCAAGGCCGCACAAGTTTGTGTTGTCTCTGCAGCCCAGGCTGGTCGCAAGGTCACTGTGTGGCTGGGGATGACCTTGAGCTCCTGATGTGGATCCTCCAGATCCCTGATATCAGGTACTGAGATGTGTATGCCACCACATCTACCTTTTGTTTTGTTTTGTTATTGAGGTAGGGTCTTGCTCCAGCCCAGACTGACCTAGAATTCACTATGCAGTCCCAGGCTGGCCTTGAACTCACAGCACTCCTCCTACCTGTGTCTCCCAAGTGTTGGGATTAAAGGTGTGCACCATTAAGCCTGATGCATCCAGCTGTTTTGTTTTGTTTTTAAACCTCATCTCAGGCACTAATAATGCTGTTTTATTTTGTTTTTTTAATTTGTGTGTGCGTGTGTGTGGGGGGGGGGGGGTGAGTGTGCCAGAGCCAGTAGCAACTACAAATGAACACCAAATGTTGGTGCCACTTTTTACCCAGTATTATGTGGATAGCTTGGGAACTGAACCTGTATCTGGCAGGATTTGTAAGCAAATGCCTTTAAATGCTGAGCCACCTTCCCAGCCCCACATGTAGCTTTTTTTTTTCTAAATTGGTGCATATTAATCATGCAAACTAGTGAGTTTAATGATGACTTTTTCATATGTGTATATAACATACTATGATCACATTTGTGCCCCCCAATATACCCATACCTACCACCTTTTCCCTCCTGCTAATCCCTATTTGTAATGCTGTGGGGGGGAGGGTGTTTGTTTTAGGGTTCGGTTTTTCTTAAAACAGGGTCTCACTATGTAGTCCAGGTTGGCCTCAGACTCAAGGCAATCCTCCTACCTAGCTCACTATACTGTTAGAAGATTAACAAATACAAGCTTGACCAAATGCATAAAATGGCACACACAGTGGCAAGATGCCCTGGTACACCATATAGTCTCTCTCTCCTCTCTCTCTCTCTCATAAATAAAAAAAAATATATTTTAAAAAGGAAAGAAATACAAGCTTGGGAGTGGGGCACGTCTCAGTGGGTAGAGTACCTGCTGAACGTGCACAAAGACCTGACCTCAATTTGCAGCCCCACACAAACCAGGCATGGTTTGATGAGATGAAAGAGGAGGATCACAAGTTTGAGGCCAGCCTGGACTACAAAGTTCTAGGCTACTGAGCTATATATCAAGGTCCTATAAGGAGAGATGGTAAGGAAAAGAGGAGAGGAGAGGGGAGGGGAGGGGAGGGGAGGGGAGGGGAGGGGAGGGGAGGGGAGGGGAGGGGAGGGGAGGAGAGGAGAGGAGAGGAGAGGAGAGGAGAGGAGAGGAGAGGAGAGGAGAAAGAGAGAGGGAAGGAAGGAAGGGGAGAGAGAGAGGGAGGGAGGGAGGGAGGGAGGGAGGGAGGGAGGGAGGGAGGGAGGGAGGGAGGGAGGGGAAGCTAAGTTTGAGACAAATTTCTCATCCCTTATGATGCAAACTGAGCTGACTTCAATCAAGACAGGACCTTGCTACTCCAAATAAGTAACTGGTTTTAAAGCTTAAATGTTATAAGCCAAAAAGTAATGGTTTCCTACTACTTTGTCTAATTACCTAAGCAGACATTTCCCTGACTCAGATAACTAGTCTTACAGTAAATTGTTCCTATTTCTTTTTTTTTTTTTTTTTTTTTTTTTTTGTGGAGCTCAGAGGATTTCTTTCTTTCTTTCTTTCTTTCGTTTTTACAATGTTTTAACAACAGGACACAGATGAAGGAACGTTTTATATTTCTGAAATTATTTGTACTCAGTAACTTAGAGACAACACTAAGGGAAGGGTGTCCCATCTTATAGATGGAAAAAGAGAGGCCAGAAAACACAAAAGAGAGGGAAGGAAAGGCAAGACAGTACTGTGTGAGGATTAGGCACTGGATCCAGTGGTGGTAATGTGGGCTATTCACCCAGTCACTATTGTGCTTCTTCAGAGATGCCCCAGGCTAGGGTGAACTCAATCCCACTGGAAGCATACATGGTGGACACACGGGAAGGCTACATGGCACCAGCATGGGACTTCCGGGTCCTCCCACCGTGTGGCATCCTCTCTGGCTGGTGGCGTTAGTATCTCCAATGAGAGTAAAGCCAAAGAAACTTGTCCAGTCAACAGTACCAGTCACGTCTGCTCTCCCTGCCGCATGGGGCTCTGCTCTGCAGTGCCCAAGGTCCCCATGTCTATCACCTCCTGGAGCCCCATTGGCTGGCGGGGAGACTTGGTTAGACACACTGTACACCGGCCGCTGCCTGCTCCGATCCCCTCAATGATATCCAGGTGAATCCGGGTGCTAGGCACGAAGCTCCAGGAACGTCCCAGGGCAGGTTTGAACTTTCCATTGTCCCTGTCTCGGGTCAAGTGGTTGGTCACCACCACTGCCACGCCGAGGTCCCAGGCCAGGGTCTTCAGCTCTCGGGCCAGCTGCATTATCAAGGCCAGGCCTTCCCTCTGCTGACCTCCCAGAAGCGGGGCAACCACTGCTGTAACCGAGTCCACCATCACCACCTTCACAGTCCCCGAGGAGCCTGTCACCTGCTGGGCCACAGCACCCCGGAGGTCCTGCAGCACATCCAGCATCTGGAAGATGTCAAATGCACGCGCCACCTGTATCCTCTGGAGAGCTCCTGCCTGTTCTTCCTCATCCTGGGTTCTGGCTTGCAGTAGCTGGAGGAGGCAAGAAGCTGGGAAGCCTCCATTGGAATCAACATAAAGAACGTTCTGCTGTAGGCCATGGGCCACGTTCGCAGCCACACAGACACACACCTGGGTTTTGCCACTACCTGGGCCCCCAACAATTTCAGTCATTTCTCCAGTATAGAGACCAGCATCAAGCAGTTTGTCCAGGCTTCCAATGCCAGTGGACAGGATGGCAGTGGAGGTCTTCAGCTCCTCATAGAGGTCCGCACCATTCAAAGGAAATGCAGAGAACTGAGTCAGCAGCACCCGCCTCAGGGCAACCAGGGCCTTATACGACAAGCCACACTGCTGGGCTACCTCTTCCAGGTTTGCAGCGGCCAAGTCCACCACTGTCTTGATCCCTCGGCCCCTCAGCAGCTGGACCATGTCCTCCGCGAGGCCCGGGCACAGTCCGGCCCGGAGCACGCCCATGGTCCTTTGCCAGCCCGGGATAGCCTGGGGAACGGGGGTGGGGGTGGGCGGAGACTGCCCCGTCACGCGGGCGACCCCCCCCCCCCGGGCGGGGGGCACTCTCTCCCGACGTCCCTTTCTGGAACAGGCCTGGGCGCGCGAGGGGGCCGCGGATACCCGGGAGGAGGAGGCGGGAGCGCCGGCTCTCCCCGACCCGCGCCACCCGGCGCGCCTCTTCCCTTGTTCCTATTTCTTTACTTGTTATTTTTCACAGCTTCTCTCTTTTCCCTTATGTCTCTAATCTGGCTAGTACCTCAAATCTGATATTACAAAATAATCCTAAATTAGTCCATTATAAATGTTCAGATTTAAATATAAAAAAGTGCTCAGTATACAAAGAATGCCTCTATGAGAATAGCATATATATTCATGCCAAGTATACACACACAAACACACACACACACACACACACACACACGGCATGAATAGTCTTCTCTGAAGAATCCCTAAAAGTGACGCAGTAAGACGCCGGCACGCTCTGCAGTAAGAACACAGAATAGAGACAGAGCAGCTCTACTTACGAAACAAACTTTCCCACTTCCACTTGAAGGATTGGGTCTCGCAGATGCACTTCTAGAAGTAAATCTTCAGCCTGAGTTCCATCTCCTGTTCTTACAGGATGGGGGTTAAAGATTCTTAGGTACCCCGTGAAGCTACCCACAATTATTTTATCTGTAAGAGAGAGATTGTTCAAAAGATAAAAGAATAAACAAACAATAAAACAATACCTTTGAGGATCAACTTTCTAAAAGAAGAATCCAAATATTACAAAGAATTCCATCTGGAGGCTGAGATGGCTCAGCATTTAAAGGGGCACACTTGCAAAGCTTGCCAGCCTAGGTTCAATTCTCCAGCAACCCCATTAAACTGAACGCAAAAAGTGGTACAAACATATGTCATTGAGTTGCGATGGCGAGAAACCATGCTGTGCACATACGTACGTACATACATACATACATACACACATACATACATACACACACATACACAAGTGCAAACAAAGAAACAGAAGTTTAAAATAAAAGACTCTAATCTTGCTTCAAATACAAAGCCCAGGCTGACCTGGAATTCACTATGTAGTCTCAGAGTGGCCTCGAATTCCTGCAGTCCTCCTACCTCTGCCTCCTGAGGGCTGGGATTAAAGGCATGCGCCACCACGCCCTGCAGGCTGTTTGAACAGCATTGAGATTGATAAAAACATGGGAACTTTTAAAGTTGGATTGAATGCATTACATTTTACATCATGGATGGTTATTAGTTTATGGGGGTCAGGGGTGGAATGTGGGGGTTTGATTCAGGTGACCCCCATAAATTTATACATTCTGAATGCTAGGTCCCCAGCTGGTGGCAATTTAGGAACTGTAGCCTCCTGGAGGCAGTGTACTGTTGAGGGCAGGTTTGTGGGTATTATAGCCAGCTTCCCCTTGCCAGGGCTTGGCACACTCTCCTTGCGCCGTTGTCCACCTGATGTTGGCCAGGAGGTGTTTTCCACCCTCCACTCATGCCTTCTACTTTCCCTGCCATCATGCAGCTTCCCCTCAAGTCTGTAAGCCACAATCAACCTTTCCTCCACCAAGATGCTCTGGCTGGGTTCCTTCTACCAGCAACTCAAATATATACTGACCCAGAGTCTCACGAGCACTGACAAGTCTACACAGAGTTGTTGCCATCACATATACACATATGCCTAATGTAAATTTTCCTGGGCTCCTTCCCAACAAGACTAGTGGTCATTTACCCAAGTGCACTCAAGAGAAATGCCCACGCGTTGCAAGAACACTGAATTACTGCTTTTGTTACTTTGAGTTACTGCTGTTTCTAGAAGGCCAGACAGACATTTGCCTCTTGCAGAGGCTCAAGAAACATGGTATTTTTTTTTAACATAGTTCAGTGAGAGAACAAATCTAACCTATGGTTTTTCTCTCAATTCTGAGAATTTAAAGGAAATATATTTCCTTAGGAAATGATAAGACCACCATTTGGTTCCCTAACACATAAAAGAATAACATATTGGGAGAGCTAAATGGAAAGGGAACTTTTCAGTCTTACCATTACAAATATTGCCCCAAGCTAGGGGTATGGTGGCTCACTAGCTCATCCCTATAACACCAGCACTCAGGAGGCCTTTGGATGATCAAGCCCAGCCTGTGTTAGACTGAGACTTTGCTTTCAAATAAAAAAATTAGAGCTGGGCATGATGGCACATGCCTTTAATCCCTGCACTGGGGAGGTAGAAGCAGGTGGATTGCCATGAGTTCGAGGCCACCCTGAGACTACATAGTGAATTCCAGGTCAGCCTGGACTAGAGTGAAACCTTACCTCAAAAAACCAAATAAATAAATAAATATTAATTAATTAAAAATAAATTTCAAAAACCCTTGCCTCCTAGGAACCAGCCCAACTGGCTCATCTCTGCCAGGCTTCTCAGAATCTATGACAAGGATAAATCCTAACTCCCTCCTCTAATGCTTGCAAAACCGAGTTAAATCCTACATCCCCCTCCTTATTCCAACTTCTCTCCTTACGCGTTTTTTTTTTGTTATTTTTTTTAAGTTTTTTCATTTTATTTTTAATTTGAGAGAGAGCGAGGCAGAGGAAGAGACAGAGAGAGAAAGAATGGGCATGCCAGAGCCTGCAGCTACTGCAAACTTCAGACACACATGCCACCTTGTACATCTGGCTTATGTGGGTCCTGGGGAATCGAACCAAGGTCCTTTGGCTTTGTAGGCAAGCACCTTAACCACTAAGCCATTTCTCCAGGCCCATCCTTATACGTGTTTACATATTCCCAGGATTTCAAATGTAGTGGTGCAGGGCTCACTCCCAAATCTCTACCTCTCTTCTAACTACTAAAAAATTCTATCCTGAACGAAAGGTTCTATAAACTGTTCACATCAGCTTCCTATTCCCTAAGATCAACAAAAATTATCAAACTCTAGAATGCATGATTCAACTTCACAGCATATTAAAATGCAGACTACTGAGCTCTACCACACCCTACAGATCCCTGGAGAATACAGTCTTTTTTTAAATTTTTATTTATTTATTGTCAAGCAAAGAGAGACAGATAGAAGAAAGATAGACAGACAGAGAAAATGGGTGTGCCAGGGCCTCTAGCCACTGCAAACAAACTCCAGATGCATGAGCCCCTTGTGCATCTGGCTTATGTGGGTCCTAGGGAATTGAACCTGGGTCCTTTGGCTTCACAGGTAAACGCCTTAACCGCTAAGTCATTTCTCCAGCCCAAGAATACAATCTTTTTATAAATTTTATTTACTTGTGTGTGTGTGTGTGCATGTGTGTGTGTTTAAAGCCACTGTTCCTTCAGCTTTATATAGGTGCTGGGGAATTCAACCTGGGATGTCAGGCTTTGCAAGCATGCTGGGGAAATCGACCTGGGGTGTCAGGCTTTGCAAGCATGCTGGGGAATTTGGCCTGGGATATCAGTCTTTGCAAGCAACTTTAACTGCTGAGCTATTTCCCAGCCCCAAGAATGCAATCTTATGTCTGCAGCAGAGAATCACCATATATATAACCACCACAAGACATGACAGGTGCAGGCCTGGGGAAAGAATGATCACTGTTTCTGACTACACAGGACACATACACATAACAGCTTTGGTGGGAAAACAGAAAACGATGCTCATAACTAGACACAAAATACTCAAAATTTTGAAAAATTATCTTTTTCACAACAAATGAAATAAGACTATATAATTTTCATGAATTCCAGCAAATAAAATAGGAGAATGAACACAAACCAGAATGATATAAACAGCAAAACAGGAAGAGGAATACCATCTGTCAGCATGCTACCTACGTATTACTTAAAAGAAAGCCACCAGACATGGGAGCACATACTTTTAATCCCAACACTCGGGAGGCTGAGGCAGAAGAATCACAGAGAATTCACAGCCAATTGTGACTGCCTAACAAAACCTGATCTTGAAAAAAAAATAAGAGAAAAAGAAACAGAAAGATATTCAAAATTAAGTTGTAGGGAGAGATGGCTCAGTAGTTCAAAAGTACTTGCTTGCAAAGCCTGAAAACCCAGATTCAATTCCCCAGTACACCCACGTAAAGCCAGATGCACAAAGTGGCACATGCATCTGGAATTCATTTGTAATGGCAAGAGGCTCTGGGGTACCCACATTCATTCTCTCTCCCCCTCTCTCAAAAGTAAGTTATAACAGTTCAATTATGCTTTATAAAGCAAATATTTTGACAAGTAAGTCATATTTCTTTGCTACTCTTAAGGCTTTGCTTCAAAATACACGTGTGAGGCCCTATGTTCAATCTCTAGAAGTGGGCCCTATGTTCAATCTCTAGAAGTGAGGGGAGAAGAACAAGTTAAGAAACACACACAACATTGTTTTATTATTGTTGTTTTAACTTACCTTGTCCATTTCCACTATTGTCAACATCAGCCAAACACAAACAACCTTGGTCAAATTCTTCTTTTTCTCCCAGAACAGTAGACCACCAATCACGGGCTTTAAATAAAGACATTTTCTTTCACTCTAAAAAGAAAACATTTGTTTACTGTAAAAATCCATTTCATGAATTTTCCAGAGGGTTAGGAGGTTGAAACATGTGGCCCAGGCTAGAACTTACAATGTACCTCTGGCTGGCCTTGAACGTCTGATTCTCCTGCCTCTACCTCCCAAGTGCTGGGATTGCAGGTTTGTACCACCATGCCCAGCTCAAAGTAATTACCTCTTAAGTCATAGCAAATTAAATTTAGATACTTTTGAGATTAACACATCTGTATTAACTTTAACTTCATATATTTTGCACACATAAATGAAACATAATTCCAAATGGCTGGAAACATTAATCATATATTTTATAATATATTATAAAATGGACTGAAAAAGTACACATTCATGTTTGGGCTAATTCCATTTTCTAAGACACTTAGGAAATAATTATAAAAAGTTGGAGAGATGGCTTAGCAGTTAAGGCACTTGCCTGCAAAGCCTAAGAATGCATGTTCAAATCTCCAGGTCCCACACAGCCAGACGTAGTGATACAAGCATGCAATGTCACACATGCACCACAAGGGGCATAGCACATGCATCTGGAGTTCATTCCCAGCAGCTGAAAGGACCTGGGTACCCTCCCTCCCCCCGCCTTCTTAAAAATAAAATAAAATAAGTGACAAAAACCTTTCTGGCCAGGCATGGTAGTGTACGCCTTTAATACCAACATTCGGGAGGCAGAGGTAGGAGGATTCCTGTGAGTGAGTTCAAGGCCAGCCTCATAGTACCCAGTGAATTCTAGGTCAGCCCAGGCTAAAGTAAGACCCTACTTTGAAAAGACCAGAAAAAGGGGAGGGGGGGTACTGAAGGGATTTCTTAGTGGTTAAGGCATTTGCCAGCAAAGCCAAAGGACCTCAGTTCAATTCCTCAGGATCCACATAAGCCAGATGCGCAAGGTGGCGCATGTGTCTGGAGTTCATTTGCAGTGGCTGGAGGCCCTGGTGTCTTTCTCTCTCTGTCTGCCTCTTTCTCTCGCTCTCTCAAATAAATAAATAATTTTTTTAAAGACAAAAAAAAAAAAACACCTTCCTGAAGCATCAGTATCAAAAATATAGAAGGCTTACCATGTAAGCCTTCAGCAAAATAGTCATTTCCTTTCACTTTGGATTGCAGTGTCTTCACCAAGACAACTGGTGCACTTATTATCTCAGCATTCAAAAGGAGATATGTGAAGACAAGCAGGTGTGCTGGCACAGCCTTTAATCCCAGCACTCAGGAGGCAGAGGAAGGGGGATCACCATGAGTTCAAGGCTACCCTGAGACTACATAGTGAATTCCAGGTCAGACTGGGCTACAGTGAGACCCTCCTTTGGTGGGGGGAGGGGAGAGAGACAGAGATGTTATCTCTGTATGTAGTATTGCAAAGCAAAAGCATTTGCATATCAAGTCTGATAAGGAGGTGATAACCAGAATGTATGCAGTTTCCTCCCTGCTGGAAGACTCTATGCAGGCTGCTAGGGGAGAACTGATGTCAACAATATTTCTCAGCTGTGGACTCTGTGCAATACTACTGACAGGCCAAGCAGGATGGCAAGTCTGTTATGGGGGCAACCAAATGCTTCCTGATAAGATTTGAGGCCCACCTCCACAGGAGAGGAGCCACTTCTGCTACTGTAAGCCTAACCAAAAAGCCTGTGTCTGAGAATGTCATAGACCTTTGTGGGGAAGCTACTGATGTTGTTTTGCTAAATAGACATAAGGTGTCTGTTGAATTGTTTTCTTAATATCCTACAGATCAGTGCTGACATCAACTTTGGTCAGAGAAGCTTATCTTGGCAGGGGCAGCAGCAATGGCAAGAGACTCATTACAGGTCACAGCCATGAGAGTAAGTGGCAGCTGAATGCTGAGCCATAAATGGTATGCCTGTATCAGCCCTCCAAGGCTCAGGGAACATCTTGGAAGAAGGAGCAGAAAAAAAAAACAGAAGAGCTAGAGGTGGGGGGAATGGTATAGCATGCTAACTTCCAGGCATGACATTGATGTTATACTCTTGATCTCAAAGCATCTGTGATTACCAGTGTAAGTTATGTACAATATTGAATCATCAACATTCTGTCATAGAGGGGACAAGTTCTCACAGTTCCTTCCTCTCACAGAGGAGCTGTGGGCAGTTAACTGTTGATGTGAGAGGGAAAGATATTTGCTTCAATGGTTTAGCTACCGGCAAAGTGTTTGTGACCTTGTAAACAGCCCCTCACCCACGCTCCTGTAAACTAAGAGTGAAACTGATTGAACCATCAAAAAAAGAAAAAAAAAATGAGGGGTGGAAAGATGGATTAGCGGTTAAGGCACTTGCCTGCAAAGCCAAAGGACCCATTTTCATTCCCCAGAACCCACATAAGCCAGATGCACAAGGTGGCACATGTATCTGGAGTTCATTTGCAGTGCCTGGAGGCCCTGGTATGCCCTTCCCTCCCTTCCCCACCCCCCCCCCCCGTGTGTGTGTGTGTGTGTGTGTGTGTGTGTGTGTGTGTGTGTCTCAAACAAATAAAATTCTAAAAAAACAAGTTGAGACATGAGAGAATATGTAGATCTGGTTATGAAAAGGAAGATCAGCAAAAGTGAGAAAGGGACAAAACTGGATAAAAATGGGGTAACATGAACTAAATACAGGGAGAAAATATTATAAAGAAGGATGGGAAGATGGATCAGTGGATAAAGAGCTCGCCATGCAATTCTAAATACCTCATGTAAAAGTCAAACCTTGCATTATGGTATACTATCTATATGTCAATAAAAAGGGTTCTTTCAGAAGCCAAATCTTGGGGCTGGACACATGGCACAGTGGCTAAAGGCACCTGCTTACAAAGTCTGAAGACCTGTATTCAATTCCCCAGTACCCACATAAAGCCAGATGCCCAAAGTGGCACATGCATCTGGAGTTCATTTGCAGTATCAGGAGGTCCTGGCATGCCCATACTCACTCATTCACTCTGTGTGTGTGTGTGTGTGTGTATGCCTGCCTCTCTTTCTTTCTCTCTCCCTCCAAATAAATAAATAAATAAATAATTTTTTTTTAAAAAAATAAGCAAAATTTCACTAGCGGAGCAGTGAACAACAAAAGACCCAGACTCAAACAAGGCGGAAAGGAGGGACCAACCTGAAAGGGCTCCCTGTCCTCAACAGGGTGCCATAGCGTGAGGATGCCTGCATACACACAGTAAATAGGACTTCTTAAATAAAATGTCATAATGGTCGTGTGTGTAATTAATATCTGCTAACAAAAACAAAAAAAGGGAGCTGGGGAACTGGCTCAGCACTTAAAGATGCTTGCTTGCAAAACCTGCTGTCCCAGGTTCAAGTCAGAATACACATTAAGTAAGATACAAAAGTGGCCCTTGAGCCAGGCAAGGTGGCGCACGCCTTTAATCCCAGCACTCAGAAGGCAGAATTAGGGGGATCGCCTTCAAGGCCACCCTGAGACTACATAATGAATTCCAGGTCAGCCTGGGCTCAAGTGAAATCCTACCTCGAAAAAAAAAACAAAAAACAAAAGTGGCCCTTGTGTCTGGAGTCTGTTTGTAGTGTCAAGAAGCCCTGGTGCACCCATACACACACACACACACACACACAAACACACACACACACACACACACACACAAATAAATCATTTAAAAAGAATAGTAATTGGGCTGGAGAGATGGCTTAGTGGTTAAGCGCTTGCCTGTGAAGCCTAAGGACCCTGGTTTGATTCCCCAGGACCCACATAAGCCAGATGCATAAAGTGGCGCATGCATCTGGAGTTCGTTTGCAGTGGCTGGAGGCCCTGGCGTGCCCATTCTCTCTCTACCTATCTGCCTCCTTCTCTCTCTATTGCTCTCAAATAAATAAATAAACAAACAAAAATAATATTAATAATAAAGAATTCTTACAACTCAACAAAAAGAAAAAAAAAATGTTTCCCCTAGGTAGGGTCTCACTCCAGCTCAGGCTGACCTGGAATTCTCAGAGTGGGCTCAAACTCTCTGAGATCCACTTACCTCTGCTTCATGAGTGCTGGGATTAAAGGCGTGCACCACCACACCCCACTCAAGAAGAAAAAATTTAAATGAACAAACAAACTGAACTGACATCTCTCCAAATAAGTTATACACATAGAAATGAACGCTACCCCAAAGAAGCTGCCTTTCACCTCATTCAAGCGAAGGAGAAAAAGCCCAAGGGCCCTGTCGGGGAGACACACCTCTGCCCCACACACAAATAATGAAGGAAGAACATTTTTGCCAACGAATTATATACAAAAAAAAAAAATCAAAATCCTTAGGTAAGTAACTACAAGAGGCGTACTGCTCACAAAGCCTGCTGGCCCAGGTTCGATTCCCCAGTACTCATGTAAAGTCAGATGCACAAAGTGGCCCATGAATCTGAAATTGGTTTACAATAGGAAAAGATTCAGGCACACCCATTCATTCATTCTCTCATTGAAAATAAACAAGTAAAAATATTTTTAAGACATTTTTAGGGCTGGAGAGATAACTTAGCCATTACGGTGCTTGCCTGCAAAGCCTAAGGACCCAAGTTAAATTCTCCAGGTCCCAAGTAAGCCAGATGCACATGGTAGTGCATGTGTCTGAGTTCATTTGCAGTGGTTGGAGGTCATGGTATGCCCTTTCTCTCCCTCTCTGTCTCTAATAAATAAATAAATAAAAATCTTCTTTAGAAAAAAAAAGACATCTTTAGGGGCTGGGAAGATGATTCAGTGGTGAGAGGTGCTTGTTGCAAAGCCTACCAGCCCAGGTTCGATTCCCAAGCCACCCAAGTAAACTGGATACAAAAAGTGGCACAAGTGTGTGGTGTCTGTTTACAGTAGCAAGAGGTGTTGGTGCGCTTGCGCACACACACATACACGTGTGCACAAATAATTTTTTTTTAAAAAGGACTGACATCTTTAATAAGGAGAGCTGTGACAATGGCTCAGTAGGTAAACTGCTGGTTACACAAGCAAGATACCTTGAGTTGGAATCCCCAGAACCCATGTAAAGGGAAACGCAGTGGCAGCCAGCATCTATAATCCCAGCCCTTCTACAGCAAGATGACAGGCAGAGACAGAAGAACCCCCAGGGGCTCACGGGCCAGCTACCTTGCTACCTTGGCATATGCAGCACTAAACGAGAGAATCCACTTTAAACGACGGGGAGGAGGAAGATGGACACATACGACTGTGCGCAGGCACATGAGCACACATATGAAATCTACTCACTCACTTGGCAGAGCACCTGCCTGGCACGCACAAAGCCTGTGTTCAATCCTCCAGCACCACGTAAACCTGGGCATGGTGGTTTATGCCTATAATCTCAACATGAAGGAGGTGGCAGACAAGAGACCCTGCCTCAAAAAAAAAAAAATCTACTAGAACTCAATAAAAGCTGGGGGTAGGGGCATATTGATAAGGACTGGAAGCAAAAGGAGTCTTACTTTGCAAGTAGTCAGGGACACAAGCTCAAAAGAACACATATGTCAACCTGCCATGCAGCTCAATTATTTTTTTTTTCTTTTAGTGAAAAAAAGAAAACCAAAAATCAAGTTTTCAATAATATTATCACCTTTTACTGTGAAACAAAATAAAAGCTAATATTTACTGATCCTGGGCTAAATCCTAGGCAGTATTCTAAATGTTGTGCAACAATTCTCTTTTAATCTACAGAGTAAATGGTAGGTACAATTATGAAGGTATCTTTGAATACAGAGAAATTAAGAAACCTGAGGCTGGAGAGATGGCTTAGCAGTTAAGGCACTTGCCTGCAAAGACAAAGGACCCAAGTTCAATTCCCTATGACCCATGTAAAGCCAGATGCACTGGGTGGTGCCTGCATCTGGAGTTTGTTTGCAGTGGCTAGAAGCCCTGGTGCACCCATTCATTCTTTCTCTCCCTCCCTCCCTCCCTCCCTCCCTCCCTTCCTTCCTCCTTCCCTCCCTCCCTCTCTGCCTCTTTCTCATTCTCTTCAAGTAAATAAATAAAAAGGAAAAAAATTTTTTTTAAAGAAAGAAAGAAACCTGCCTATGATGGTGGCTCAACCCACAATCCCAGCACTTGTGAGGCTGAAGTAAGAGGATCACAGTGAGTGAGTTCAAAGCCAGCAGAGACTACGGAGAGATTCCAGGTTAGACTGGACTACAGTGAGACCCTATCTACCAAAAAAAAAAAAAGAAAGAAAGAAAATTAAAGGAAGGAGGGAAGGAAGGGGAGAAGAGAGGAACAGAAAGAAAAAGAAACAGGAACAGAAACAGAGGAACCTGCCTAAGCGGTCACAATTTGTAAGAAGTAGATGTGGTACCTAAACCCACATCTTCTCTGGAGCCCTAAACAAATGGCTCCTGCAGCCACTCCAGGGAGACTTAAAGCAATACCTTTGTAACCACCACAAGTTCAAACTGAAGAAAAGTGGCTCACACATTTAATTAAAATGTTAAAGAATGACTAGGAAACAATAACTTGAAGGCATTGGCAGGTGCATTCCTATAAATAGGCACAGCTTAGTTTCTAAGTCCTCAGAATAATAAATACAGGTAATCTCTTTATCTGCTAAACTCCAGAAATTTCCTTGCACAGATACCACTTTTTTATTTTTAACATTTATTTATGTATGTGCTATACACATATCTGTAATAGTGAATCCAAGTTTCACTCAATAGGTGGGTGGTTTTAATGCCTCATTAACCTGCTACAGACAAAAGCACCGAAGAATGACTGGGGCACTGATGAGCCTGAGAAGGCTGTGGTGGAAGCAGCGAGTGTGGTCCACGGTGGGTCAGGAGGCCGACCTGCAGCTGCCGTTCACATGTACAGTTTGACTGTCTCCAGGTGTCACATCAAATCTCAGAAACTAGGACTCAGGCCGTCTGTCCCGCAAAAGGTGATAAAGCCCCAAAAAGGAGAGGGGCTGCTTTGAAGGCAGAGTTACAAGGGCTGGTACTGGACCTTCCAGTGGACGCAAGGCACGGGGCTGTAGTCAGACTTACGATTACCTGCTGACCGTGTTCCTACTATGCAGCTTCGCCATCCTGAAATCCCAGCTGTTGTTGGTGGTCAGAGAGCAAGACCACCTAACTAATGGGACACCTTGGCCTGTGCCCAGCCCACAACAGCAAGCCACAGCAATTATGACACTAGCAGACATAGAAGCGCTGGTGGTAGAGGCTTCTGAGAACAACAAAATTACAAATGCCAGTATGTAAAATTGCAATGCCAATCTGAACTCAAAATTTAAGTGGGGACTGGAGAGATGGCTTCGTGGTTAAGGTACATGCATGAAAAGCCTAATGACCTGAGTTCAATTCCCCAGTGCCACATAATTCCAGATGCACAATGTAGCACATGTATCTGGAGTCCATTTGCAGTGGCTGGAGGCCCTGGTGTGCCCATTCTGTCTTCTCTCTCTCTGCTTGCAAATAAATGTGTAACTTTTAAAAATTTAAGTTGACATCCAAAGGTGTGATAGCACAGGTGTGTGTGTGTATGTGTGTGTGTGTGTGTGTGTGTGTGTGTGTGTATGCATGTGTGGACATGTGCGGGTATCTGCATGTTCACATTTATGTGTGTGGTTGGATATTGACAGAACTACTCTCAGGCTGGGAAAATGGCTTGGTGTTAAAGGCAATTGCTTGCAAAGCTTGAAAGTCCAGGTTCAACTCTCCAGCACCCATGTAAAGACAGGCACACAAAGTACTGCACGCATCTGGAGTTCCTTTGCAAGGGCAAGTGGCCCTAGTGCCCTCTTTCCTTCTTTTTTCCTTCTCTTTTTTTTTTTTTAATTTTTTTGTTGCTGTTGTTGTTTTTCGAGGTAGGGTCTTGCTTTAGCTCAGGCTGACCTGGAATTCACTATGTAGTCCCATGGTGGCCTCAAACTCACCATCCTTCTACCTCGGCCTCTCAAGTGCTGGGATTAAAGGTGTGCACCACCACACCCAGCTCTTTCCCCTCTCTCTCTCTCTTATTCATAAATAATAATTCTAAAAGAGAGAGAGGCCAACTCCCCTCAGACTCTGCAAATTTTACTAACAGCAGACATGTTTTTTTTTTTAATTTTTTTTTGGTTTTTTTTTTATTTATTTATTTGAGAGCAACAGACAGAGAAGGAGGCAGAGAGAGAGAGAGAGAGAGAGAGAGAGAGAGAGAGAGAGAGAGAGAATGGGCGCGCCAGGGCTACCAGCCACTGCAAACGAACTCCAGACGCGTGCACCCCCTTGTGCATCTGGCTAACGTGGGACCTGGGGAACCGAGCCTCGAACCGGGGTCCTTAGGCTTCACAGGCAAGCGCTTAACCGCTAAGCCATCTCTCCAGCCCAAGCAGACATGTTTTAAAATAGCATCAAGAGTTTAACCAATAGCAGGCATGATTTATAATATCATGAATTTCAATACCTTTCCAAAAAATTGAGAATTGCTGGGCATACTGGCTCATGCCTTTAATCCTGGAACTCAGGAGGCTAATATAGGAGGACTTCTGCGAGTTCCAGGTCAGCCTGCACTAGAATGACACCTTACCTCAGAAAAGTAAAATAATAAAATAAAAGTGAGTGGCTAAAGAGATGACTGAGTGGTTAAGGAACTTGCTTGCATAGTGAAATGACTCAGGTTTGATTTCCCAGTACCCACATAAAGCCAGATGCACAAGGTGGCACATGTGTCTGGAGTTCTTTTGCAATGGCTATAGGTCCTTGTGCACCCATTCTCTCTATCTCTCTGCCTCTCTCTCTCACTCTCAAAGAGATTAATTAATTTAATTATTAGGACTGGAGAGATGGCTCAGTGGTAAGGCACTTGCCTGTAAAACCTAATAACCTGGATCCAATTTCCCCAGTGCCCACATAAAGCCAGATACACAAAGTGGGGCATTCACCTGGAGTTAGTTTGCAGTGGCTAGAGACCCTGGTGCACCCATTCTCTCTCTCTCTCTCCATGTAAATAAATGATATAATTTTTTGAAAATGAGGTACTGAGAATATAGCTCAACTGCAGAACACATGCTTAGCTTGCTTGATGTTCTGTATTCAATCCTCAGCACCAAGCACACACGTGTGCACAGTGTTCTGAGGGATGAGACATGCTACACATGTGAAAAGGTGTAACTTTATAGTATTGCTATTGATTTTTTTTTTTTTTTTTTTTTTTTTTTTGCTGCAATGAGAATTTCCACTGTATCAAGGTAAGCGTGGTGTTGCATACCAGGTAGCCCAGCACTCAGGAAACTGAAGTAAGAGGATCACCATGAGTTCAGGGCCAATCTGAGCTACAGAGTGAGTTCCTGGTCAGCCTGGGCCAGAATGAAACCCTGCCTCAAAAAAAAAAAAAAGAAAGAAAGCTGTGCTATATAGTCTGGGGAGATGGCTCAACTGTTAGAGGCACTTGCCTGCAAAGCCTGTTGACCCAGATTCAATTCCCCACACCCATAAACACCCAGATACATAAAGTGGCGCATGCATCTGGCGATGGCTTGCAGCAACATTAAAAACCCTAGTGTGCCCATTCCCTCTCTCCCTCACACACACAAATAAATAAATATTATTTTTTAAAAAACATTTATTTGCAAAGAAAGAAAGAGGAGAGGGAGAAAGAACGGGTGCACCAACACCTCTTGTCACTACAGATGAACTCCAGGTGCATGCGCCACTTTGTGCTACTGGCTTTCCATGGGTTCTGGGAAATCGAACCTGGGCTGCCAAGCTTTGCAAGCAAATGCCTTTAACTACTGAGCCATCTCTCCAGCGCCAATGAATATTATTTTTTTTAACTTTTATTTATTTATTTATTTGACAGCGACAGACACAGAGAGAAAGACAGATAGAGGGAGAGAGAGAGAGAATGGGCGCGCCAGGGCTTCCAGCCTCTGCAAACGAACTCCGGACGCGTGCGCCCCCTTGTGCATCTGGCTAACATGGGACCTGGGGAACCGAGCCTCGAACCTGGGTCCTTAGGCTTCACAGGCAAGCGCTTAACTGCTAAGCCATCTCTCCAGCCCCCCAGTGAATATTATTTTTAAAAGAAACTGTAACATTAACACAAGAGCAAACTGTAATTTAACAATAACAATTAAACATAATGAAAAATCTCTTAAAGTTTTCACAAGTAACTTGTAAATGATTTTCAAAATGAAGCCTTCTGTGTTTAATTCCTCTAAATAACAGTTCAGTCTATTCAAAAAAATTCTCAGCAATTATCTTTTTCACATAATACTAATAAATTAGCTAATCTCTGAATACTGACAGAAATTAAGACCCAAGATTTCAGTGAACATAGGAAAACACACCTGTAATCCCACCACTTGCAAGCCTGAGACAAAATAATCATAAATTTGAGGATAGTCAGGACTACACAGTGCAAATTTCTCTCAAAAAACAATAATAGTAGCCGGGCATGGTGGCACATGCCTTTAATCCGAGCACTCGAGAGGCAGAGGTAGGAGGATGGCCATGAGTTTGAGGCCACCCTGAGACTACATAGTGAATTTCAAGTCAGCCTGGGCTCCAGAAAGATCCTACCTCAAAAACCAATAATAAACCGGGCGTGGTGGCGCACGCCTTTAATCCCAGCACTCGGGAGGCAGAGGTAGGAGGATCGCTGAGAGTTCGAGGCCACCCTGAGACTACATAGTGAATTCCAGGTCAGCCTGAGCCAGAGTGAGACCCTACCTCGAAAAACCAAAAAAAAAAAAAAAAAAAAAAAAAAAGAAAACAATAATAAGAATAATAATAATAATAGTAATAGTTTTCCCTCCAGTATCTTTCAAATTGTGTGTGCAAAATATACGTGTGTGTAAGACATGATTTTCCATTTAAAGCAAACATTAGATGCCAAAAATACTTCATAGATTTCTCCAGAAAAAAACTTCAGTCACTTATAGACCTGTTTGAGAGAAGCTGCTGACAAACATAGGTTCAGTTCATCTGAATTAACTTGGTCTGCAAAGCAAAAAGCGCAGCAGAAACATCAATCTAGTGCGTTAAGGAATATCAGTACATGCACCCCACTTTAGTCACAGGCTGAAAACTGCTTTGACGCTTTGCTCACGAGACTGTTGAAATGTCAGAGGATACCCGTGTTGCACGTGATCTCACTGGAATCCTTAAAACTCCTCCTTTTCTGAAGGATGCCCATGGGCTCTCACACACACTGCGCTGGCAGAGCCGTTTGTCTGAATGCAAACATCCTTCCCGAGAAACCAATCACCGGTCCATCTCCTAAACCAGCACATGGCACAGAGCATGTTCCTTACCTGATACCAAGTCAAGTGGGCTCCTCGTCACTTTTCTGGGACACCAGCTTCCCTTTAAGGACGCCTCGCCGGGGGTCGCGGTGATGGAGCCCAGGCGAGCGCAGACCGCGCCGAGAAGAGCCGCCCTTCACGCCCCGGCTCCCCCAGGTCCACGTCCGCAGGCGAAGGGCAGCCCCGCCGCCGCGCGCCGCCCGGGAGCGTCCCCGCAAGAAGCGCTGGGCATGCACTGTCACCCCGGGGAGGGAACCGGGGCAGCAACGTGGGGCCCCTGGGAGACCTCTCCAGAGCCGGCTGCTCGGCGCGGGAGCCGAAGGAGGCGGCGGCCAGTGAGACGGGGGCCGCGGAAGAGACGCCTCCCCGCAGACGCCTAGGTCCAAGCCATCTTCGCGCTGTTGTCATAGCATTTTACAACGGAGGCTACTGCGCAAGTCACACGCCGCGCCGCGGAGCATGCTGGGCGTTGTAGTCCGGCGCGGCCCTTCCTTCCCGGTCGTGGCGCCTCGGCCTCCGAGCCAGGCTCTGCGGAAGTCCTGCCCCCGCTATCGCCGCCCCTCCGCGCTGCTGGGCGGAGCCTGGGCGGAGGCGGAGGCGGGCCCGCCAGGGTGGGTGGCTCCTACGCGCATCCAATGCGCAGCCCCGGTGTTCCTGATCTGTGCCCCAAGCCCAGGAAAGGCTGGGCAAAGTCGAGCGCGCCAGGGTGCGCCCTGAGGTAGCAGGCTGAGCTGGCCCCGTACTTACTCACCTAGCCTCAAACTCTCAGCAGTTCTCTTGTCTCAGCCTCCCGAGAAATCCCGCCGCGTTTGCAAGTGCAGACCCTCCTCCCCATGCCTGGCTTTTCCCTTATACTGTTAAAACAACACCTCTGGACCCAGGTGGGGTGCCACAGGACTGCAGTGCTAGAAACAGCAGAATCAAGAGTTCAAGGACAACCTAGGCGTGACATTGTCTAAAATGTATCCAGGGACTGTAAACATGGCTTAGCGGTCAAGTCGATTGCATGCAAAGACAAAGGGCCCCAGTTCAATTCCCTAGGACGCACAAGATGTCACATGCATCTGGAGTCCACTTACGTGGCTGGAGACCCGGGCGCGCCCATTCTTTTTCTCTCCCTTTTTCTTTCCCCCTTTCTCTCAAATAAATAATAAAAATTAATTAAATTTAAATTAAAAAGGGCTGGAGGGATGGCTTAGCGGTTAAGGTGTTTCCCTGCAAAGCCAAAGATTTGATTCCCCAGAACCCACGTTACCAGCTGTACAAGGGGGCACATGCGTCTGGAGTTCGTTTGCAGTGGCTGGAGGTCCTGGCATGCCCATTTTCTCCCTCTCCCCCCCCCCATATCTCTCTCTCCCTCCCTCTCCCTATCTCTCTCTCTCTCTCTCCTCCCTTCTTCCCTCCCCTTTTTTCTGTCAAAAAAATAAAAGGATCCAGAGGCCAGAGAGATGGCTCAACAGTTAAAGGGGCTTCCTTGCCAAGCCTGACCCCCAGTGTGTTCTCCCCAATACCCACATAAAGCCAAATGCACAAAGTGGCACATGCATCTAGAGTTCATTTATAGTAGCAGGAAACACTGTCACTTCCGTACTCTTTAAAACAAAATAAATAAATATTAAATTAACTTTAAAAATAAATAGAATCCAAGCACACACACACACATACACATGGGGTGGGGAGGGTTCTGGTGTCAGCAGAGCTGACCTAGAACCCTAGCTGTGAGGTCAAGGCAGGTTGCATAACTCTGAGTTATGGTTCCCTTTTCTTTTCTTTCTTTCTTTTTTGGTTTTTCGAGGTAGGGTCTTGCCGTAGCCCAGGCTGACCTGGAATTCAGTATCTAGTCTCAGGGTGGCCTCAAACTCACAGTGATCCTCCTCCAGTGCTGTGATTAAAGGTGTGGCCACTGTGTCTGGCTTGGTTTCCTTTTCCTTAACAAGGCAACTTAAAATTGGCTTTTCAGTTGCATTGCTAGGGGCTAGGGTGATGGCTCAGCAGTTCAATTTCTCAGCACACACGGAGCCAGATGCAAAGTGGTGCATGTGTGGCACATAAGTGTGCGTACACACACATACACACAAATAAATTTTAAAATAACAAGAAATTAAGTTGCCCTGCCAGATGTGGGGTAGTGAAGAGGCTCAGCAAAAGTTGCCTATTTCCTTCTAGATCCTTCCAGTTCTCTCCCAATCTTCCACACGCGAGACCCCATCCACATCTCTGATCCTTCAATATGGACATTTATGATGAAATGGGGAGAGCAGCTTGAATTTTCTTGGGGAATTAAAAAATAGTCCTGGCGCTTGTCAACAAGGAAAGCGAATGCTTTCAGGCAGAAGGTGAGATTCTGATTGCAGACAGAGGGGCTTGCTGCTATTCATTCTGAACTCCCTTCTGTCTGTCCTGTTTCTAGACTTAAGGATCCTTCCAAGAGGCAGGCCTGGCTGCCCTCAGTCAGGTAGGCTTGGCAGGGGGGCTCTCCTCAGACTACAAGCCGAGGAGGCGTAATGACTTCGTTGTAGGACATACAGATCATCATTTGTGAGCCCCAGGGCTGTTTTTTCAACTAAGTCAGTCTGTCTGCATCTCTCGGGGACCAGCTATACTGTGGCTGGTACCTTGACAGGAAGGTGCTGTGGAAGCAGCCCTGTCACATGGGCAGGGAAAGACTGGCAAAGGGCTGGGCTGGGGAGGTTCTGGCTCTCTAGTTATTATGCTTAAGCATCACCAGCCCAGGGGCCCAGCGTTTCCTTACAAGTGGTGGGTGATGTAGGAATGGGTATTTTTCTGGGCTCTGGAGTGAGTCTGAATACAGCTAGGAGAGAGAAATTCCCAGATGGACTGGGGCTGAGACATCCCTCATCCACATTTTCAGAGACCGACATGACAGACGGGCAAAAAGGAGGATCTCACCCCGTCCTGGTCAACAGCCTCCGTATTCTGGACAAGGCCGAGACAGGAGCATTCACACTGTAAGCAAGGACAACACAAGACCACTGAGGAAGACCGCGGAGGGCAGGGGTCCTCCTGCTTCACCCTGTCCCTCTTTATGTAAAACCCAAGACCATGGAGGGAGATGGATTGCAGACTGCAGTGGTCTTTTCGCCCCTTCCCATCCCCCCTCCCTGTATGGACAACCCAAGCCCTTGGAGGAAGGCCATGGGAGATGGGTGGCAGGGCCCTCCCGTTCCACCCCATCCCACTCCTGGCATGTCTCCTGGGAGGGGCACATGTGATTGATGCAAGAAAAGCAACCTAAAGCTTTTTAATTTTATGAGAGAGAATTGTCATGCCAGGGCCTCTAGCCACCACAATCAAACTCCAGACGCACGTGTCACCTTACCTTGTGCACATGCACACGTGCATCAACTTATGCATCTGATTTACATGAATTCTGGGGAGTCGAACCTGGGTCCTTGGGCTTCACAGGCAAGCACCTTAACTGTTAAGCCATTTCTCCAGACCCCAAAGCTTTTATTTTACATTACTTTGTAATTAGTTTGGAGGGCGCTGTTCATTTTTGGAGGCACAGTCTCATGTCCTCCAGGATGGCCTCAAACTTGCTGTTTGGCAGAGAATGACTGAACTTCTGATCCTCCCACCTGGACCTCCTCCTGAGAGCTGGGATGACAGGTAGTGTAGTCAACATGCCCAGCTTGGTTGATGCAGCCATGGGTTTTGCTTTATGCTTGCTAAGTAAGCAATGGCTAATTGAGCTACATCCCCCAGCCCTTTATTTTTAAAATATTTTGTTTACTCATTTTCAGAGCAAAAGAATGGGCACGCCAGGGCCTCCTGCCACTGCAAACAAACTCCAGACTCATGCACCACTTTGTTCATCTGGCTTTGCATGAACACTGGGGTATTGAACCCAGGCCAGCAGGCTTTGCAAGCAATCTCCTTTAACCACTGAGCAATCTCACCACCCTCAGTCCTTTTTATTAGTCTGTATTAGTTGCCTTTCTCATTTTTGTGACAAAATCCCTGACAGAAACAAGGAGGAAGAGTTTATTTCGGCTCATAGTTTGCAGGAATTTCAGTCCATCAAGGCAGGGAAGGCATTTCAATGGGCACAGTCTATAAATAGTACATAGTATATATCTACTACAGCCTACAGTACAGCTGGTCAAGGAAACAACCAGAAGCAGAGCAAGGCTATAATCCTCACAAAACTCCACCCAGCCTCCACCAGTCAGGCGCCATCTCCTAAAGGTTGCACAACCTCCCAAAACAGTGCCACCAACTGAGGACCAAGTGTTCAAACACATAAACCTGGGAGGAACATGTCACAGTCAAACAACAACATAAAGTCTTCTCTTCTCTGAGCCTTCTTACTTTATTTACTTATTTGAGAGTGACAGACCAAGAGAGAAAGAGGGAGGGAGAGAGAGAGACAGAATGGGTACCCCAGGGCCTTCAGCCACTGAAACGAACTCCAGATGCATGCACCCCCTTGTGCATCTGGCTTATGTGGGTCCTGGGGAATCGAGTCTCAAAACAGGGTCCTTAGGTTTCACAGGCAAGTGCTTAACCACTAAGCCATCTCTCCAGCCCCACCCTGAGACTTTTAATTCACCCTCTAAAAGGAAATATTTTGATTTCTCTATTCTAGAATTCAATGCCTGATACTTTTGATCTCGGCAAAAAGAGAAAAGTTACAGAGCCTAATCCATGTGTTCCACGTCTGCGAATATCAGCACTCTTGGTCTAGAGAGGACTAGAGCTCGTGTTTATTCTAGTAAAGCATACTAGTGGTCTGCCTGGTCTCTTCTACTTGTGGATCGCACATTTGTCATTTGTGCATTAAGTTCAGTTCATTGTGATTATGGAATTCAAAACTGCAAGTAGTGCAGGATGGAGGCGCAAGCCTTTAATCCCAGCACCCGAGAGGTTGAGGTAGAAGGATTGCTGTGAGTTCGAGGCTAGCCTGGGACAAGAGACAGGATGAGTTCCAGGTCAGCCTTGGCTAGAGTGGGACCCTACCCAGGGGGGAGGAGAGGAGCATGCACAGACAGAAAGAAGAGTAAGAGCATAAGTGAGCTCTGGAGGAGCTGTAGGTTGGGTTACTGTGTGCTGGCATCTGGCATCCTGCAGATCTGGGCGGCTGTACAACCACGGGGGGATTGACTGGTTTCCTATAGCCTGACACAGAGAATGGATAAATGGCTTCTTGTTGCAAGACAGAGGTCTTGGCCAAGATGGGGAGGACCAGTCCTACCTTAGCTGTGTATTACTTTACACATTGCTCCACTGTGGCCTAAAACCCCTCTGGAGCCCACAACAGAAGCAAGGCTCTACTAGGTGTGCAGTGTAACTTAGGAGTCATTTAACTTCTCCCTGCCTCGTCTTCCTACCCTGCAAAACCAGTATCAGATTGATAGATATTTCTAGCCATGAAAGTGTTTTGATGAAAAAGTCACTGTGAAGCCGGGCGTGGCGGTGCACGCCTTTAATCCCAGCACTCGGGAGGCAGAGGTAGGAGGCTCGCCATGAGTTTGAGGCCACCAGAGACTACACAGTGAATTCCAGGTCAGTCTGAGCTACAGTGAGACCCTACCTCAAAAAAAAAAAAAAAAAAAAAAATCATTGTCAGCCAGGCATAATATCTCACACCTATAATTCCAGCTCTCAAAAGCAAAGGGAGCATTGCCAAGAGCTCAAGGCCAGCCTGGGCTGCAAAGTGAATTCTAGGAGAGCCTAGGCTTCAGTGAGACCTTGCACACACACGCACACACAAATCTCGGGGTGTAGCTCAGTAGTAGATTATTTACCCAACACACACAAGGCCTTGCATTTAATTGCCAGCATAGCATAAGAAATAAATAAACAAGGAACAAGAATGGTCCCTTCCATATAATGGAAGTTATTTTGGGAGAAATGGTAGTAGATTAAAAAAAAAAAAAGAGGAAGTCAGGCGTGGTGGTGCACACCTTTAGTCTCAGCACTCGAGAGGCAGAGGTAGGAGGACTGCTATGAGTTCAAGACCACCCTGAGACTACATAGTGAATTCCAGGTCAGCCTGGGCTAGAGTGAGACCCTGCCTCGAAAAATAAAAAAAGAAAAGGATACTTGCTGAGGTACAGCTCAGTGGTAGAGTGCTGCCTAGCATAAGAAAGGCCTTGAGTTTGATTCCCAGCACTGGAAAAAAAAAAAATCTGAGAATATATTCATCCGTTCTGTGTAGTGGTGATGGTCAGGGAAGCAGGATGGGTGCATGCAATTCACGGGAACTATAGAGGAAGACATGGAAAAGGGATGGACTTGCTGCCTCCCCACACACAACTTGGCCAGACAAACAGAGGCCAGCCAAGGTTATATACAGATCTGTGTGCATGTGAGGACCACAAATGAGCAGCTCCTAAGGGTACAACTAATGGCTAGCTTGTCCATCATGATGCCAGCCAACTAAAGTTTGCTGAAAGACTTTAGTTTATGGTCAGTGTGTGAGCTCAAGGCCAGTGCGGAGCTCCAACAGTTTTGAAGTCAAGTCTTACTGGTTCAAGGAAGGGTTCACATACAGATCCTTTCGGGTTATCTGAAGGGGTTCATGAAGCCCCGAAGTTGCCTGAAGGGTTAATAAGGCTCTAAAGTTGCTGAACCAGCCGGCCCTGAAACGGAGGCTTGAAAATGAAAGTCAAATTCCTTGGTAATAACACTTGCCAAGACCTTGGGCCCAAAAAAAGAAACACATGTTTAATGGGGAGCCACTGTTCTAAGAACCCAATAACATGATCATAACCTGAAGACAGTCCAGTTTAATCTTACAAATTGTAACTGTCTCGACAGCAAGGGAAACGGCCTTGTACCTATCTTGTTTTCCCCTAGTCCTGCCTTATGTTCCCCTCGCCTCTCGTTGACTGTAAAAGTCAGGTCAGCTGTAAATACCCGCCACAGCCTCGAGTCCGTCCCTGCTTGAGCCCAGTAAACGCAGTCTATAGCGGCTGAGGTCTCCTTTCATTTCTCATTCACGTCACCCCACTTGGTTCTGATCCTGCCTCAGATCTAACAACTGCCAGAGCGGGGCTCCCAGAGTTCTGATGTCTGACTGGTTCAAGGAAGGGCTCCCTGACCCTGTTCTTCGCAGTTATATCCATATTGAGTTATTCCACACAACTCTCAAAAGAGATGCTCACACCTGAGAAGAGAGGTGTTACCAAAACATCCATACGCACGCGCAGAGGCATGGGCTGACATCAGGAAGCTGCATGAACTGTGGTCTTGCAAAGGGCCACAGGGTTCTTCACACAATTGTTTTCAATGTGCACTTTGGAGAAGGTGCAGCCTTCCTCAGCTCCAGAAACATGTATTTTAACTTTATGCCTAGTACACACTTTAGGTCAATCCAGAGCTTCAGGAAAGCTCTCCCAAAATCCCAGTTTGGGGAGTTTATCCTGTTTTGTCAAAGAATTGATAAAAAAAAAAAAAGACTCAAGAAGGATAAATTATGAATTCTTGAGTTTATTTAGAGAGAAGTCCAACTGTGGATTTTATTTAAGGGAAATTGGGGTCTAGGAAAAGGCTGGAGCAGAGTCACGAGTACGTGGAAGGCAGGAAATACACGCATGTGGAAAGCACGGGAGAGTTCATGAGGCTCATGTAAGAGAAATGGAGGTCTAGGGAGAGGCTGGAGCAGCGCCACAAACATCTGGAAAATAAAGGCTGGAAGCTTATGTAGGGAATTTTAGAAGAAGCACATACTCATGGGGACATCACAGCATCTGCCCTGACCCTCCCCAGGGAAGAAAGTTAAAAGTGGTGATAGTTTGAGAATAGGGGAAGGAGCGCCAGGCAGTGAGAAATGGGTAGTGAAAAGAGTTATTTATTCCCACGGTTGCCCTGAGTTTAGAGAAATCACACACGTAGCAGTACCAGAGTTTAGGAGAGATACCCTTGTCGCAGTTCTAGAGGGTAAAGAAAATACATACACGGTAGACTCAGAAATCAGAGGAAAATCGTATGTGTAACTAAAGTGAGAAGCTGGGCTGGAGAGATAGCTTAGCGGTTAAGGCACATGCCCGCAAAGCCAAAGGACCCAGGTTCAACTCCCCAGGACCCACGTAAGACCAGATGCACAAGAGGGCGCTTGCATCTAGAGTTCATTTGCGGTGGCTGGAGGCCCAGACGTGCCCATTCTCTATCTGCCTCTCTCTCAAATAAATAAATGAATGAAAAAATGTAGATAATAAATAATAAAGTGAGCAGTTACTCCAAAGCAAAAAGCAGAGGCAGACAATTACCCTGCCACAAAACAGCATGGCTGGGAGGGGGAAAGGCCGGCTTACCAGTGCTGTGCTACACTGTGGTCAGCAGGGGGCGCTGCAGCGGGTGTGGGTGAATCTGGATCAGACACCAGTTCCATTCCTGCCAAGGTGGAGTGGCATCTTCTAGTTCTCTAGGTGGACTCTTGACCGTAACTGAAACTGTCTAAAAGAAGCTAGCTTGCTCCTGAGTCTCCTTCATTGAGAGGATTGTGACTTGGAGGTAAACTGGATTGACCTACATAGTGAGATCCTGTTTAAAAAAATACAAGGTTCAAGGGAATGGGGATTGTAGCTCAAAAAGATGCATTCATGAGGCCCTGGGTTTGGTCACCAACAACACACAGAAAGAAAAACAATAATATTTCCTCTGGGCTGGAGAGATGGCTCAGTGATTAAGGCACTAGCTGACAAAGCCAAAGGACCCAGGTTTGATTACCAGTTCCCTCATAAAGCCAGATTCACAAGATGGGGTATGCATCTAGAGTTTGTTTGCAGTGACTAGAGGCCCTGACACACCCACTCTCTATATAATCTGCCTTTTTCTTTCAATAAATAAATGCAAAATTTAAAATAATACATCCTTTTAGGCAACCCATAATTGATTAAACTGTAACTGATCTCAAGCTTCAAGATGTGTGAGAATCACCGGGGATTCTGGTGCGTGTGTGTGCGTGTGTGTGTGTGTGTGTGTGTGTGTGTGTGTGTGTTTCTCCTGGTGCTGTGTATTCAACTCAGGGCTCTGCGCACACTATGCCAGCACTCTATCACTGATTCTAAATTGGTAAAAAGCAGTCGGGTGGAGTCGATGCTTCTCCCAGGAATTACAGTCTGAGTAGCAAGAAACTGAAGTGGGGAAGGGACATTAAAGCGCTAACAAAGTGACATGGGTAATGACAGCACATAGAACAAGGGGCAAGGAGGAATAAAATTCTCCAGTGTTATTTTATAAATAGAGATAGGCATAAATCCGTAATAAATGTGCATTTAGTATAAATCATTTGAGACATTGTTTTGCATATGGCAGAAAATTCTCATTTCCTTGTACCATAGTCAAGCACTCTGTCATTTTGTCATATCCTTAGTTCTTGATTTTCTGAGAAAAGGTCTGACTTTGTAGCTCAGGCTATATTTGAACATATATTTGAATATGCAGCTCAAACTGTAAACCTCCCTTTTTTTTTTTTTCAAGGAGAGGTCTCACAAAAAGAGGAGAAAACTTAAAAACTGGTTAGTAAGGAAATAGGTTTCATTGTGAAGTTTTTATACATACATTATTAAACTGTTCCTTTCCAACCCTTCACTGCCATCCCCCTCCCCTCATTCCCCCCCCCCCCCCCGAGGTAGGGTTTCACTCTAGCCCAGACCTGGAATTCACTATGTAATCTCAGGGTGGCCTCGAACTGATGGTGATCCTCCTACCTCTGTCTCTGTCTGTGCTGGGATTAAAGGCGTATGCCACCACGCCCAGCTCCCCTTCCCTCTCTTGATCACCCCTTCTTCCCCTGAGTAGCCTTCTTTTTGCTTTCAGGACACATATGTTTTATTACTTTCTAAGGAGAGATTCATTAAAAGAACCAATTCTTTTTTATAAAATTTATTTGAGAGACAGAGAGGGAAGGGGAGGGAGTGAGAGAGAGAGAGAAAATGGGTGCACCAGAGGCTTCAGCCACTGCAAATGAACTCCAGAAGCACGCACCACTTTGTGCATCTGGCTTACGTGGGTCCTGGGGAACTGAACCTGGGTCCTTAGGTTTTGCAGACAAATGCCTTAACCACTGAGCAATTTCTTCAGCCCAAAAGTGCCAATTTTAAGCTTAAAGTAAGTCTGAAAGTATGCTTAAGTACTCCTGGTTAATGTAAGCCCTACGAGTGCACCTGTGCCAGTCAGAAACTAGGAACCCGAGAAAGCTTAACCCTCCTACTGCTGGTCATCCTCTGGTACAGAATTCATGAGGCAATGTTGTTTGCTTAGAAATACCAGGATCCTCCTAATTCGAGTTTTCATACCCCAGATCATGGCCAGTGTTCTGCTTTGAAATAGAAATGAGCAAACAATAACATAAAAGCATTCTGGTGATAAAATGATTCTATCAAAAGAGTCAAAAGAAAATCTGAAGTTGAGAACATTTTTAAAATTTGCTATAGCAAACACAAAACTATCACAGACATACAACCTGACACAATGCACACACAACAGTCAGTCATAGAGCGTTTTATTTTAAACTTGCTGTTCAAACTTTCAAAAACAACACGTGTGGCAAAGAAACAACAGTTAAGACACAACATCTGCCGCAATTCTACCTCTGAACTGCCTTTTCTATACAATGTGATACGCTACAATTTCAATTTCTTACATTCATGGCATATTCTTAAAGGCAGCAATGTCAATTTTCTACTTTGAAATATTTTTGTTAACATTATGAAACTGCTTAAAATGACCACTTTTTTTCCTTTTAGTATTCCGCTGTTGTCCACATTAGTGACATAATTCAAACATTAAACTGCTGAGAAGAATACTGTACTCAACTCTCAACTCCATGTTAAATTCAATTTTAACCTAAAGCAAGCATTTCCCTAAGTCAGTATACTCAGCTACTTCTCTCAAAAATACTTCCACTTCTGAAATAAGGGGTTCTTTTGTAAGATACAATAATTTTATCTTTTTATTCTACCAGAACTCATGCTGTACTTTTTTTTTCTCAAAATATATTTGATATACTCTGTGCAAAATGTCAAGTTCTGTATAGGTATGTACCTTATTTTGAAAAAGTTTATAAAATATAGTTCCTAAAAACAACTCCAACTTTAGACAACAGAAGAAACACATGAGACAAGGCCTAATTTTTCACATGAGAAACTAAATATGTTCTTAAAGCTCCAGTAATACATTCCTTGAAAATACTCAGAATGCACTTTGGTCATTATTAAATATATTAGAACACAGGCAAGTAAAACAAAATGCTGTCTGCTGTTTACTACGCACAGAAAATATACCATACACTGAATTGAGGCTGGTCAAAAGGAATTGTAAGAGCAAAGTTGTGTGACATGGCTCTGTTCTCTACACATTCCTGATTTTAAGATTATGATTTGGAAATTAGAACTGCACCAATCAAATAAATTATTTACAATTAATTATTTTAAATTCCTTAAAATATGTTAAAAACATGAAGATACTCAACATGACTTTGCACCAAAAAAAATTCTAGATTGTTCTAAATAAATTCTTTGTTTTAGAAATCAGATGCTTGGCTTAAAAAAAAAAATCACAAAAACATTTTGTGTTTCATGTAATTCCTACATCTATTGATTGTATACACATAACAACCTAAAATCAAGGCCCAATAAAAGATACTATCACGTTTGCCCTATTTATCTAACATGACAACATGATAAGCTCTCATTGGACACTTGGCAGATTGTGGATGGGGAGAGGAGTTAACTTTCCCTGTTAAAAGCATCTAAAATAGCCCTTGTAGAATGGAGCTGGGGAGGGGATGCACCAAATTAAGTTTGTAAGAGAGAATCGGTAGGCTGAAGCTGTCATTTCTGAAAAATTGGAATTTTTTTAAAACTAGCAATCAGGTATTTTATTGGTTCTTAACCTTATTCTTAAGTTGCTCACTGAAGTGTAGTATGAATAGCATACGCTATAGTGTACCATGGGGAAATTTTTTACCTTGAGTAAACGTAACGTACTTTAGTAATAGCAATAGGCACTTCACTTGTGAGATGAGTATCTTCCTCACTCAAAAGGATACCATATTATGCCCTAGTACACTGTAACATATCCCATAGAAAGATACACATTAAAAGTAACTTTTTTTAAAAGTGCACAGTTTGAGCATGCACAGTTAAGAGCTGTGCAAACAGCTCAGTGTTTCAAATAAATACAATTATTACTAGTTAATTCTTATCAAAATATCTTACAGTATGGTAACCATTTACAATTATTGCTCCATTAAGAATTTTATCACCAAAGAGCACTTGTTGACCTGTTGTGTAACACCATATATATTAATACTGAAGGGTGCTTAAACTGCAGCTTAATCAGTATAGATCCTGGCATTGTTCTGAAATAGTTCCAGAGAGATCTTGACTGGGTCTTGATTTATTCATGCTATATGCCTGTAGCTGAGTCTAATGTGATAATTCAGAGTTAAAGAAGTCTTCCTCAAGTAAGGCAAGTTCACGGCACTGATGGAGAAACAGGCGCTTAGCGATGGCTTCTTTCACAATCTGTCAGTTATCTATGAGCAATTACCAGGACCTCAAGTATATGGATATCAGTTTTGTCACCCTTTCAACAAATAGGAACATAAATGCTTAAAAATAAAATAGCAAGGCTAAAATAAAGGTTAAAAAAAAAAACAGTGAACAGGTAAAATAAATACAAGGATTGCACAAGACAGGCTGATGTAAACACATCGATGGGCCAGCGGAGACTCCGAAGCAGAGCGAGACTGCTGTGTGCAGGGGCCCAGGCAGCGCTCGGTCTGGAAACGAGGCTACACCTTTCTTCCACTTTCATGATTTAATCTTCCACAGCTAGAGGAGAAAAAAAAAGTACACGCAGGGCTCGTTAAGGGCAGCTTTAATAAGGAATCTTAAATTCTCCCACATATTATCTTTAAGTTGGCTTCACAAACAAGGGCAGGTTCAAATATTTTTACTTCTTTTTCCTTTTCCAGAGCTCACCTGAAGAAAAGAAATAAAAGCCAGACTTCCTGCGGTCTTTCACTGGGAAATGGCAGTATGCACATGCTATTTATTTTGAATCTTTCATTCTATCCCTTACGAACGGCTGCGTATGTGTTGGAGGATTTATGCATCTACATAGATCAACAAATTTTTAACCAACCAAAGGCTTTCTTTTTCTTTCTTACCATCAAAATTAGTTTCAAATTACATGAGAAAATATAAATACTTCTACTTATCCTACTCAAAAGCCCTACACATAATGAATATTTCAAATTAGGAGTTGAGCTCTTATTACAAGCCCTGACTATATATATTATTCACTGAAGTCAAACGGAAACTATTCCTACTCATTGTAAACAAGCTTATTAAAATCATTCTATTACTATGAAATCTTAAAAGAGAAATAGGGTAAGTCGATATAAAAATGCAAAATTACTGAGACAATAAATACTTGTGGGCTGTTACCTTTAAATTAAATCCAAGCAGGTCACTGATAACACCAGAAACAGCCGAGAGAATAACCACCTGGGTGATGTTGTAAAGCAGCGGGTCCATCGTCAGCCCATACAGTCTGAAGGGACTGTCTAGCTCCTACAGAAGAGAGAAAACCAGCCGCTCACACTCCCTAAGATTTCTCAGTCAAACTAACTCAGGACAATATGCAATGAGGATTTAAAAAAAATCATTGTTCCAAAACTTTAAAAATGATGCAGGCTTTTAGAAAGGATAAATTTAGCCAAACTTGAAGTAAGTAAATTTTTAACAGCAGTTTTAATTTCCTTAAGAAAAAATGACTTTCTTTAACGTAATTATGTCACTAAATTTGTAGCCCCCGATTTCTGTTCCAAATGAATGACTAGTAAGGCACTTATCCACTAGCTATGAAGGTTAGAGAAGACTTCTTAGTATAAAAGCTGGAATGGGAGCTAAAAGAAGATACCGCTCTTTTGTACAATTAGAAGCACAATTAGCCAATTTTTCTGATAATATTAATAAATGTGTACAAGCTCTCCTTAATCAGTTCATTAAAAAATACATAGATTAGCTGGCCTAGTAATATGGTAGGCACTATCCTAGGCTCTGGGAACTCAAAATTCAGTTCTTGAGCTGAAGGAATTTACAGTTTAGTAGAGATATAAATAATTCAAATAATAGTCTTACAACAGAGATAGGTACAACATGCAGGGGCCAAAAGGCAGGTGCTCCTGGAACTCAGAAGGAGAGGAAGAGGAGGTATTCCAGAAGACACATGAGACACAGCACATTTGAATCCTTACAGGAGGCTGAGCACTGTATTTAGAGCTAAATATAAGAAAGAAAGGACATTCAACTCATAGAACGGACTTCAAGCTGGGCAGCCTGGGCCGGTCACTCACACTAAGTGAGGTGAAGCTGGGGAGGGCGTGCAGAGGGGCACAGGGTGGGAAACACTGAGAGGTGACACCAGAAGCAGGACCGCCTCTGAGGAACTGAGGTACCCGAATCTCAAGTGTAGGACAGGGTCTTACCTCGGGCAGAACTGTCGGGGAAGGGGGATGAATTCATGGACTTGTGAATTAATATTCTTGGCTGGGGGAGGGAGGGAGGGCGGGAGAGGAAGAATAAAAGAGAAGAGAGAGGAAGGGAGGGAGGGATCAGAGTGAGCGAGTAAGGCAGACTGAACAATCGACAGTAAGGTCCAGGTTACAGCCTGGGAGACGGACTCACAGGGCTGCATGCAGTCTGCATTTTATCACAGTGTGCACTGGAGGGCGAAGCTTCCCACCAGGGCCCTCTATAGGCTTTTCCTGTCTAGCACAGTGTCTGCCCAGAAGACACCCAATATGACGAGCTATCCAGCAAACACAAAGCTAGTCATTTTGGTAAAATGTTGGATTTTGCCAATATTCTCTTGCTCGTTATTTAAAAGCCATCATCTTCCTCAACACACTTCTAAAGGAATGTGAAAACGAAAGTAATTTATAATGAATTATTTTATCCTTCTACTTACCTTCAAAGTCTGAACCCTTTCAATGTCTAATGTACTGTGAGGTACTTTGTAGTTAACAGAAAAATGAGACATATCAACAAGCCAAGTGAAGTTTTTTTTTTTTAATGCTTTTCTTATGAAAGAAAACCATTATAAGCACCATAAACAGTAGTGAAAATATTTCATTAAATTATCACCAAATAGCCAGGTATAGTGGCACAACCTATAATCCCAGCACTTGGGAGACTGAGGCAGGAGGTCTGCCACAAGTTCACGATCAACCTGGGCTACTACCAAACCATCCAGAGCTCCACTTACCCTACCATATTCTTTTTGGCTCTTATCAAGATGACGTGCAGGGGGCTAGCAGATGGCTCACTGGTCAAAAGGGCTTGCTGCATAAGCCGGGTGACTGGAGCCCAGACCCCAGAAGCCATGTAAACCCGGGCACCAGCAGCGCATGTGTTTGCAATCCCGCTGCACCTGAACAATGCGAGGTGTGAGGAGAGTTCTAACGCTCACGGGCCCACTAGTTCGGCATTTGCCGTGGCAAAGAGAGATCCTGTGTCAAACGTGGTGGAAGGTGAGAACCAGCACTCAGGGGTCCTCTGACCTTCGCATGTGCACCATGGTACACACGTGCCCATGTGTACACACACGCACATACTAAAAAACGATTTTCTAATTAGGAGTTTCCTGGTGGTTTGTGTTTATTAGAATAACTGTATATAATTGCTTTTCAAATTAACTCAGGCCAAGCAGAAGACTCTCTTGAGAAATCAAAATGAAAAGATGCCCAAACATCAAATCCTTCTCTTGAAATCTGTTTCCTAGTGCTCTAGGAGGCACACATTCCCAGAGAACTACAGAGAGCTGCAATACTTGAAATATCAATAAAAATCTTAACATACATTTTACAAAGAAATTATCTGGATTACTGGAACGATGAGCATTCAAAACTGCTTCAGCATGTACGAATGTAATCGGAAGTGACCTGGGTCATCACACAACGCAGACAGGAGCCGGGACAAGTGTGAGAGCAGCCCCCATCCTGGGTCCTGTCAACAGCTACCGCTGTTCTTACCTTCAGAAGCTTCGTAGCCAGTTTTAAAACATTATTCACTAGTGTCAGTTCCTCCTTTTTGTTAGGTTTCTTCTCCATTTTCAAGTAGAGGTTTATCTTTTTCATTAAAAAAAAAAAAAAAGGAAAAAAATGCTTCAGATGGCAGATGGCTCTGCAGTTAAAGGCATTTGCTTGTAAAACCTGTCTATCGAGCATGTGCCTGGAACTTGTTCACAGTGGCAAGAGGCCTTGGCATCCCCACACTCACCACCCTTTCTCTGTCTCACAAATAAAGGAAGAAAATGTCCTTAAGGGGACTGGAGCAGTGGCTCAGTGACTAAGGCATCTGCCTGTACAACTAACACCCGGAGTTCAATTTCCCAATACCCACATAAAACCAGGGGCACAGAGGCACAAGAACCTGGAGTTCGTTTGCAGCAGCTTGGGCCCTGTTGCACCCATTCCACCTCTGCCTCTCTTCCATCTCCCTTCTTTCAAATAAGTAAAAATAATTTTTATAAATAAAAAATTGGGGCTGGAGAGATGGCTTAGCAGTTAAAGCACTTGCCTATGAAGCCTAAAGACCCAGGTTTGATTCCCCAGAACCCATGTAACCCATGGTGGCACATGCATATGGAGTTCGTTTGCAGTGGTGAGAAGCCCTGGTATGTCTATTCTCTCTCTCTCATAAATAAATAAATAAATAAATAAGTATTTTTTAAAAATTAAAAATTAAAATTGTAACATGTATATCCCCCCTTTTCTGGCAATACTAGGGATTGAACCTGAGGCCTTGTACATACCAGGTAAGCCAATGAGTTATACCTCTAGCCCACAAATATACAGTTCCAGAAGAATTTGAAAGACACTCACCAAAATACTAATGTGGTACTCTGGATTTAAGATTACATGTGATTTTAATATTTATATTTTATTATTATATTATTATACATTGAGCTCAAATAAATTTACTTTATTAATAAAAATGCTGCTATTTGGGGGCTGGAGAGATTGCCCAATGGTTAAAGGCTCTTGCTTACTAAGCCTGATGACCTAGGTTTGATTCTCCAGAACCCATGTAAAGCCAGATGCACAAAGTGGCTCATGCATCTGGAGTTCATTTGCAGTGGCAGGAGGCCCTGGTATGCCCATTTTCTCCCCCTCTCTCTCCCTCCCTCCTTCCCTCCCTCTCTCTCTCTCTCTTGAAAATACTGTTATTTCAATACCTTTCAAATTTAATCAAAAGCTTCCCTCCCCGGCAAAGTCAGAAACTTAAAAAGGTAGGGTCCTTTATTCCCAGAGCCCAGTCAGCTTAAGGAATAGTAATTCGGGGTTCAGGAGGTGGCACAGTGGATAAAATGCTTGCCATACAAGCATGAGAACTGGAGTTTGGATCCCAAATGCCAAACGCTAGGCTAGTGCTGAAGAGGTAAAGACTTTCCACAATATTACTTAATTTCATCTCACAGGATGAGACACAGTCAGACATAAAGATTCTCTGCTCATCTTACTATCCTTAAAGCTGAGGTTATTTCTCTGGTATAAGATTACAAATAGCATTTTTTAAAGCCTGAATTACATTTAAAGCTGTGGATTGTTCTACAAATATGTATGTGTATATATACATATGATTCTGAAATGAGGATGTAATATGTAGAGTTTTATTTGATCTGTGGTAGTCATAGGTAATCAAAAGTAAAGAGATCTGTATGCAAAAACTTTATATATAAGTGTATAATCCTAATGTAACACAAATTACCACTTCTTAAAATAAAATGAAATTAATCTTGAGGTACTCATGGATGTAGAAAAACTACTGGCATAGTTTTAGATAATTAAATTTCTTTAAGAAATCTCAGAAAAAGAAATATAATTCTTTTATTTATTTATTAGAGAGAGGTAGAGAAAGAGAGAGAATTGGCATGCCAGGTCCTCTAGCCACTGCAAACAAACTCCAGATGCATGCGCCACCTTGTGTATCTGGCTTACATAGGACCTGGAGAATCGAACCTGGGTCCTTACACTTCACAGGCAAGTACCTTAACCACTAAGCCATCTCTCCAGCCCAGAAATATAATTCACCATATAATTCTTAGAAATGCTGAAAGGATAATTTAACAAACAAAATAAAACCAATTATACAAAATCAATGCAAAATAAAATCAATGATCAAAATTCAGTTGAATAAAAACTTCACCTTATTCTAATGTGGCTCTGCTACACTGGAAAGCAAACACCTTCCACTAGTGGGTTTTCCTGCCATTTTTATAAAGACTACTTCCTTCTTGTCAGATAAAAACAGGATGAGAAATTAACAGATTATATTCACAATCTGAACCATGACAGGGACACTGAGGCATGTGTTCCATCTTAAGTTTTGCTTCATAGCACAAATGACCTTAAATAAAATATGCTACTGAAAAACATGAAGCAAATGAGAATGTTTAATGTGTACATTGTGGAGATTAACTTATAATACACTTACCTGTTCAGTAAGTAATATTGAGGTATTGCTATATTTTTTACTTGTTTCTGATCCAAGTGTAACAAATCTTAAGAGAAAAAGTGTCAAGGAGATGCACCAAATCACCAGTTCCCAGTTGTAATGACAGTCAAGGAAGATCTCGTGCACATGAAGCAGCTGAGTGTGGAGAAAACATGAAGCAGCGTGGTGAGCCAACAATGTTTTAAAAAGAAAAACAGCCATACTTCCTAATAGATTGTTCATACATGTGTATAGTTTTGTTGTTGTGTGTTTTGGGGGGATTTTTTTGTTTTTGTTTTTAGTTTTTCGAGGTAGGGTCTCGCTGTGGCCCAGGCTGACCTGGAATTCACTATGTAGTCTCAGGGTGGCCTCGAACTCACAGCGATCCTCCTTCCTCTGCCTGAGTGCTGGGATTAAAGGTGTGTGCCACCACGCCCCACTGGCACTATATTTTTATTTGTTTGTTTTTAAGTTTTTTCTTAATTTTTTTGAGTGATTTATTATAGGCAAAAAGAGGGAGGGACAGAGAGAGAATGGGCCCGATAGGAGCTTGAGCCACTGCAAATGGCCTCCATATGCATGTGCCGCCTTGTACAGCTGGCTCACGTTTCAATAAAGTGAAGAGTGATGGGGGAGACATCTGATGTCACGCTCTGGCCTCCAGATGCACACACATACACATGCAAAGAAATAAAATAAGGTAATAAGTGACTGAGGAGGACAGTCAATGTTGACCTCTAGCTTCCATACGCACACGCACACACACACATGCACAAGTACCCACACACACAGGTACATGCACACCGTACACATGCCAAAACATCCCAAATGCTCTTTACTGCTGCCTTTGTTTTCCTACTTGACTGCATTTAGCTAGATCATGGGGTCTGTGTAGAAACAGTCATTTGGTGGTATGTGTTCAGAAGTCTACTTATTATTATTTTGGAGACAGGTTCCCACTAATAGTTCATGCCTGCTACTTGAGCACAGGATCGTCCTGCCTCAGCCTCTTTTTTTTTTTTTTTTAATTTTTGATATTTTAATTGAATCTTTAAGGTGATTTAGAAGACATAGTTGAAGTTTGGCATTTTGTTTACAGTTAAGAACATCTGTCTATTGTAGAAAACCTGAATAAACACTTTATATTTTAAAGCTGAAAACACAGAACCCTGTTTCTAGTAATTTGACATATATGTGTATACACTTTTAGTGGTATTAAACTTTTTTTTCTCAAAACTGGACTAGATTCAAGCCTACTTATGAAATAAAAATTACATGATGCAATGTTATGTCTCAGTATTTTTGTTACCCATGACTATTAAAATAGATTAACCTTAGTTAATAGGTTAATCTAATAGTTTATGTGTAAATTACATTGTTTGTAAATAACAAATTCCAGTGTTAAAGTTGGGGTGAACCAAAGAATTATGACTGGTCTTCCTCAACATGGCTTAAAAATTGAGAAAGCACACAGGTTATGAGAACAAGGGAGTCCTCTTTGCCTTCTTCAGGACAAAAATTACAATGAACAAAACTAGATTCTTTCTTTTATAAAATCAAGATGATAAAATCAGTAATGAACACTTAGCACAGGTAGGATTCTTAAATATGATATTTAAATGCAACTTTATATAAGAAAAATCAGTAACTAATATATCTTAAGACTCAGTTTCAGCAGTAGGGTCTTACCATCTATTCCTGGTGGGAAACCAAGAGCCTTGGCAATGGCCTTTAATGTTTTGGGGGCCTTAACATCCTCTCTGGCCAACAACTCACTGGAAGGTATTCCATCCCTGGCACTGAAATTTTTCTAATAACCATTTATCTGCCTCAGCCTCTTGAATCTACTACTGACTCATGTCACAGGGCTAGCTTAGCCGAGAACTACTTTGTAGAATAGTTACGTAGGGAGGTTTTATAAACTGTCCTTGTACTGCAAAGAATTGTATCAATTCGGGAATTTTCATAGCCATTCTCTCTCCAAATCATGCTTTCCTCTATTCTTGTATCTACAATTTCTATTAGACAGATGTTGGATGTCCCATGTCTCAAATAGCTTTATATTTTCTATGTCGTCATCTCTGTCCTGGATTCTGGTTCACTTCTTCTGTCTCAGTTCACTAAATGTGTCATTAGCTATCTTTGATATGCAATTAATTCAGCTCATTGTGTTTTTAAAAACATTTTTATTTGTGTGTATGGGGGACGGAGGGCACACACACACACACACAGTGTAGGGGATCACCAGGGTCTCTTGCTATGACAAATGAACACCAGATGCTTGCATCACTTTTTGTATCTGGCTTTACATGGGTGCTGAGGAACTGAACCCAGCTGGCCAGCTTTGCAAGTAAGTGCCTATAACCACAAAGGCATCTCCTCATCTCCTTCATTGTAATTTTTACTTCTCTGAAGAGCTATTTGGTTTGTTTTCAAATTTCTCTGTTCTCATCTCACACTATCTATGTCTTTAATCATTTTAACCAAACTTAACTCTAACCAATCAGTCTGTTAACTGACACAGCTTGCAATCTAACCCTAATGTTTATTGATCTATTGATTTACTCACTTAGGTTCTTTTTTTCAAAACTGAAAGGGCTTTATGTGCAGAAATCCTATAAGGTTTAGGCTAAAGTTGTATTTCTCAGGGCAATCTTGGTTTTGCTTCTGTTACATAGCCAGGGGCAGAATATACCATATTTTATATTAACGTCTTTACAAAGGAATTACAAGATAAGATGTATAATGCCAACTTGAATCTTAAAACCTATAGTAAGGGCAGACCTACAACTACACATTCTCGGGAAAGATATTTCCTCATCCTGGCTATCCTGAGACAAGAGTTAGACAAAGTATTCTGACTGTCTGCTTGTATGATGAGAATACTGTTTTATTACCTACTTTTCTCTGAGCCTGGATATAAGCCTTGAGAGCTCTGACACCATGGTGTATGTTACAGAGCTATGCTGGCCAAGGCCTCATGTCTTATCCTCATGTGGACATGACATTTAAGTACGAAGGAATAATAAGACTGACAATGTACCTCACCCTTTTATCTTAGGGTTGCCATAGAGATGAATGTACAAATTTAATTGCTCTGGTTTTTAGCTTAATCCTAATTTAAAAAAATAGTTAAATGTATTTTTAAATATTTTATTTATTTATTTAAGAGAGAGACAGAGAAATAAAGAAAGAAGCAAGGAGAAAATGGGTATACCAGGACTTCCAGCCACTGCAAAGGAACTCCAAATGCAAGCACTACCATACTACCTTATGCACTGGCCTTATGTGGGCACTGGGGAATTGAACCTGGGTCCTTAGGCTTCACAGGTAAAATTCTTAACTTCTAAGCCATCTCTCCAGCCCTATCCTAATTTTTGATGCTTTACTGTCATGTGAATTCAGGTACATGTGTGTTTAATATATTCAAGATAGTTCCAACTCCCCAGCAGATTTCAAGCAGAATTTTCAAGTAACTGTTATAGTATTTGAAATTGAAGTTTACATTTTGTTTCACAGCACAGACTATATATCCTAAGATATTTGTGTGCTTTCTGACTAATCTTAATCACTGAGAATTCTATTCAAAGTGTGTAGCAGTCAAGCCACAGTGGCAATTCAGATAAGAAATTTAAAAATTAATGGAAGGTGGACATGTTAGATCACTGGAATAATTTTGTAACTACTGACTCAGGTTTGTTTGGAGATATAAGAATAATCATATAAAGTTTAGACAAAATTCTTCACTATATGTTCATTCAGTAGGCAATTTAGCCTATGCCTATTAATGACACAGAGATGAATAAGAAGTATTTACAGGGCTGGAGAGATGGCTTAGCAGTTAAGGAGCTTGCCTGTGAAGCCTAAGGAATCAAGTTCAATCTCTCTCCAGATCCTACGTAACCCAGACGCACAAAGGTGAGGTAAGTGCAAGGTCGCACATGCCCACTAAGGGGCACAAGCATCTGGAGTTCAATTATAGTGGCTGAGGCCCTGGCATGTCAATTCTCTCTCCCTCCCTCTGTGTCTCTCTCGCTCTGTCTAAAATTAAAAAATAAATAAATAAAAATAAAAATGCATTTACAGAAAAAACACTATCACAAATCAATTTCAAAATCTGTCTATTTACATTCTTAATTTTATTACGTATATTATATATACACCATTCTGCAACTTAGTATTTACTTACTTAAGGCTTGATTTCCACATGGAACAAAGTAACTCACCTGAGCACAACAGATAAACACGACTGAGATAGTGAGTAAGAAAGCAGAAGAAACGATCACATCCACTGACCTCTGAGGACCACGACGCTAGGAAGAAAAATGAAAAACACTTTAATATATTTACTCACAAGCAGATAATTTCCATGATTTCAAATAAGGTATTATAGGCTGTTTCATCACTTACAATGCCAAAAATATAACCAATTTGTCATACAAACTTGTCTGTTTTCTTTTTCTTTTTTCGTTTTTCAAGGCAGGGTCTCACTCTAGTCCAGGCTGACCTGGAATTCACTGTGTAGTCTTAGGCTGGCCTTGAACTCACAGCAATCTTCCTACCTCTGCCTCCTGAATGCTGGGATTAAAGGTGTGCGCCACCACACCTGGCTATCTTTTTTATTTTTTTTTTTTTTTTTTTTTTTTTTGAGGCAGGATCTCGCTCTAGCCTAGAGTGACCTGGAACTTACTCTGAAGTCCAGGCTGGCCTTGAACTCATGGAAAATATCCTACATTAGTTTCCTGTGCACTGGAATTATAGATGTGAGCCAACTGGCCCAGCGTGTCAGATGATTTTTAGAATGTTAATATTTCCTTTCAATTTACAACACTATACAATGGCTTCTTCCTTAGTATAACTTGCAAATATTTATTTTTGTCAAACACTATAATCATTAATTCAACCCAATTCACATTACCCATAAAAAATTTAAATATCTCAGGATATCTCTAACCAAGGAAGTGAAAGACCTCTACAATGAAAACTATAAAACCATGAAGAAACTGAGGAAGACATCAAAAGACAAAGATCTCAAATGCTCATGAATCAGAACAATTAGTATCATAAGAATGGTCACTGTATCAAAAGCAATATACAGATTTAATGCAATTCAATCCAATAAAAATTCCAATTCCATTGGGCGTGGCATACGGACATGTACGTCAATGAAATAAAAGAGGCAGATATAAGTCCATATAACTATAGCCACCTGATATTTGACAAAGCCAGAAACACACATTGGAGAGAAAAAGCATTTCTAACAAATGGTGCTGGGAAATCTGGGTATTTACATGTAGAAGAATGAATCAACATCCTTATCCTTCACCCTGCACAAAAATCAACTCCAAATGGATCAAAGACCTTAATGTTAAGCCTGAAATTCAAATGGCTAGCGAAAAAAGTAGGGTGAATACCTCAAAACAAAGGCATTGGCAAGGACTTTCTGATAGGACCTGGATGCCCAGGAAATAAGACAATTTTCAAACAGAATCTCATGAAACTAAAAAGCTACTGTACAGGGCTGGAGAGATGGCTTAGCGGTTAAGCGCTTGCCTGTGAAGCCTAAGGACCCCGGTTCGAGGCTCAGTTCCCCAGGTCCCACGTTAGCCAGATGCACAAGGGGGCGCACGCGTCTGGAGTTCATTTGCAGAGGCTGGAAGCCCTGGCACGCCCATTCTCCCTCTCTCTCCCTCTATCTGTCTTTCTCTCTGTGTCTGTCGCTCTCAAATAAATAAATAAAAAATTTAAAAAAAAAAAAAAAAAGCTACTGTACAGCTAAGAGAACCATCAGCCAAGTCAAAAGGCAACCTACAGAAGAGAGAAAGTCTTTGCAGGTATACATCTGACAGTGGATTCACATCTAGAAAGATATAATGAGCCAAAACAAACAAACAAACAAATAAAAAAAAAACCCTAAACAATCAAAAAGCAAACAAGCCGGGTGTGGTGGCACACACCTTTAATTCCAGCACCTGGGAGGCAGAGGTAGAAGGATCACCTGGAGTTCAAGGCCAGCCTGAGACTACATAGTGAATTCCAAGAAAACTTGCACTGGAGTGAGATCCTGCCTTGAAAAAAAAGCAAACAAAAAATATATTTACCCATCTGTAAAGAAAAATAAAATTCACAGGAAAATCGATGGATCTGGAAAAAATTATACGAAGACAAACACCACATGAGCCGGTCGAGGTCAGGAAGCTGAAAGGCGGGCTGAGAGCGCGGGCTCCTTAAGGGGAGGAGACAGCAGACACAGGAGTAAAAGAGCCGAGGGGGGGAAGTTAAAATGAAGTCAGGAAAAAGGAATGAAGGCAGGGAAGGTTAACTGAAACGATGCTATGAAAAAGCAAGAAGGAAACCCACTTCTTTGTTGACTAAAATTATAATTAAGAAAAATAAAAAAGAGAGGGCTCTAGTGAGGGCAAACCTGCTACGAGGCAAACAATGCTGCTTGCAGAAGCCACAGGTTGCTGCAGGAAAACCCTAGTGCCAGGCTACTACACCTCCAGTGAGTTGGCCATGCAGGTCCCTAGGACCCCCAAAGCAGTTAGAGGCTATTACCAAAGCTCATGGATGCCCACCGGTACCAGACAGCAAGACCGCAGTGCTGAAGACGCCGCATGCGTCGGTAGCAGGACAATGGAAAATCAAGCTGGAGCTGAGCTGGAAGCCTCCTTCCCTCCTGGCTAGCTGGCACAGGGCTGCAAAGTGCTAAGCAGGCTGCTGTGTGAGAAAACTCACCAGCAAGCTTAACCCAACTCGGAACCACCCTGCATACCGTACAATCGCCTTGCCAGCCATGAGGTGCCCATTAGCACAGTAGAAGCGTGACCGATACGGGGATAAGGAAACACGCGCCAATTGGACCCGAGGCCCGCTCACTCCATGGGAGAGAATACACGGCCGGCACCGAACACCCACCCCAAACCTACGGCTGTAAAGGTCATAGGCGTCAGGTGCAAGTCACTGCCTCTTACTTTCCATCATTCCAATGGGCACGCTGCTCCCACCAAACTGCCTTTCCCAGCTTTTGTATCACATTCATCCCTCACTGCACCTCTGGTCAGAGAAACTTCTTTCTGCATATGGCACTTACTACTGGGGAATCTTAAAACTTGCCCAAATTCTTATAATAAAAACAGGGTGTGTGCTCAGCGCTCAACGGAGACATCTACGCCATCTTCTCCAAGGCTCAGGGACCATCACGGAAGAGTGGGCAGAAAGTAAGTGCCAGGACAGGGCGGTGCGGTGGTCTGAATGCGAACGAGTCCCCCACAGCCTCAGATGTTTTTAATTAGGGTTAAGCTTCCTGCTTGACCAGCCAGCAGCCTGCTGGAGAGGAATGTCACTGGGCAAGGATCTGACTTGGGAACAAAGGGATGGAGCGAGCCCTCTGAGCATTGGCAGCTCCTGTGCGTGGGCTGCTGGTTTCTCTCTGCTCGGATCTATGAAAGGGGGGCAGCTTCTTCTGCCACTGATGGAACTTCCCCTGGAATTGTACGCTGAAGTAAACCTGTTCCTTCCATAAACTAGGTCTGGTTGTATGTTCATCTCGGCAACATGGAGTTGACTACAACAGGAGAACCTCTGGACACTATTTTCCAGACACGAAGTGACTATGATTACATTATGACCTGCTAGTGACTGTTGCTGCCTCAACAAGACCTATACAAGGATGAGCTCATCGCCATGGCCACATGGATGAGGGAAAAGGGTGAAAACAAAAGCCATCAAAATATAAGTGGGGGGGGCTGGAGAGATGACTTAATGGTTAAGTGCTTGCCTGTGAAGCCTAAGGACCCTGGTTCAAGGCTCGAGTCCCCAGGACCCACGTTACCAGATGCACAAGGGGGTGCATGCATCTGGAGTTCGTTTGCAGTGGCTGGAGGCCCTGGCATGCCCATTCTCTCTCTCTCTCTCTCTCTCTCTTTCTCTCTGTCTGTCTCGGCCTCATTCTCTCTCTGTCTGTCCCTCTCAAATAAATAAGTAAAACAGAAAAAAATTAAATATATATATAAGGGGGTCTGATTGGAAAGGAGTTTAGTGAAGGGGAATGAGCAGGTGGTGGACAACAGAAGGTACTGGAAGGGGCTTATGATCAAATTGTATTATCGTCATGTGTGAAAACTGTCAATAAAAATGTTTAACAATAGGATATGGCTTAGAAGTTAAGGTGCTTGCCTGCAAAGCCAAAGGACTCAGACTGGATTCCCCAGTATCAACATAAAACTAGATGCACAAGGTGGCACATGTGTTTGCAATGGCTAGAGGCCCTGCTGTGCCCATTCTCTCTCTGTATCTGATTCTTTCACTACCTCTCTCATAAATAATAAATACATTTAAAAAAATTTAAAAATAAAACAATTATTTCTTGAGCACCTGCTCAAACATAAGCACTATAGTAGGGTGCTGCTAGGAACACAGCATAGAACAAAACTTACAAAGTCTTGAGCTGGAGAAATGACTTAACAGTTAAGGCTCCTGCCTGTGAAGCCTAAGAACCCAGATTTGATTCCACAGTTACCCACATAAGCCAGATATACATGGTGGCACATGCACCTGGTATTTGTGTGCAGTGGCTGAAGGCCATAGTGTGCCCATTCTCATCTCTCTTTATCTGCCTCTCTCTCTCTAATAAAGAAAAAAATATTTTTTTATTTAATTATTAGATTTTACTTATTAGAGACAGAGAGAAGGAGAGAGAGAGAGAGAGAATGAGCACACCAGGGCCTCTAAGCCATTGCAAACAAACTCCAGACGCATGCACCACTATGTGCATCTGGCTTACGTGGGACCTGGAGAATCAAACCAGGGTCCTTAGGCTTCACAGGCATGCAATTTAACCACTAAGCCATCTCTTCAGCCCTAAAGAAAATATGTTTAAAAAATTAGTCTCTCCCCTCAAAAGAACATTAAATTCAGTCACAGATTTGACAAGCTATGTTGAGTATATGAAGGAAAGGTACAGACAGGATGCTTTGGGGCAATTGTCAGGGAGACTGAGAAGAGATCCCTAAGTGCCAAACCAAGGAGCAAAGCCAAGATGTCATACGTTCTAGGCACAAAAAAAAAAAAAAAAGGCTATCTGCAAGAGCTTCATGCAGGCAAGATCACAGTACAGTGCACTTCAAGAATTAAAGTAGTCTAAAACGGTGATAGGAAAGAACGAATACACCAAGAAAGACAGGTAGATTCACCAAGACCTAGATCGCAGCAACAGTAGAAAACATCAAGTTTTGTCCTTTATTCTCAGAGCAATAGTGAACTTCCAAAAAGTTTTAAGACTTATTAAATCTTTATTTTAAAAAGATCTCTAGTGGCAGAATGAAGAAAGAATTGGAGGGAGAAAGTCTTAATGCTGGAAAACCAGCTAAAAACCAACTACAGCAGGCCAATGCAAAAGATGACTAGGTTTTGATTAGAGTGCAAGACATAGAAACAAAGAGAAGTAAATATTCAAGATCTACTCTGTAAGCAATCAGTGATAAAGTGAATGCCAGAAATCAATAGGCAAGTTAGTGCCAAGGGTCACTCCTAGTTCTAATGAAAAGTGAATGGCAAATGATTAATATTAAATAAATGCTTGCTGAATAAAATCACCAACATACCAAAGAATGCAATACCTACTTAGGGCTGGTAACAAAGGGTGATTCTGAGTGGGTTAGCACCAACCAGGCCTCACTACACCATAAAACAGAAATGTACAGTGAAAATAAAATCCCAAGTCTCCCAATGTGACTAAGGCAGTTGAATTAAGCAAGCCAAATAAATAAATAGAATAGTGAAAACTTAAAATGTAAGGGAAAATAATAATATTTCTACCATTTTCATTGTTATTCGCAAATAAAATGCACTGAGTCTGTCAGTGAATACTTGGTTTTTGGATTAGTTTTAATAATATATTATATTTGAATAAGTATTCTTTTTTTAATTAATTATTTATTTATTTGAGAGCGACAGACACAGAGAGAAAGACAGATAGAGGGAGAGAGAGAGAATGGGCGCGCCAGGGCTTCCAGCCTCTGCAAACGAACTCCAGACGCGTGCGCCCCCTTGTGCATCTGGCTAACGTGGGACCTGGGGAACCGAGCCTCAAACCGGGGTCCTTAGGCTTCACAGGCAAGCGCTTAATCGCTAAGCCATCTGTCCAGCCCATGAATAAGTATTCTTGAACTTGTATAAATACTCTGTATGAAATAAAATACACTGCTATTGATACAATAACAAAATCTCCTTTCTCTGTAAGCTTTCATACCTTACTTTCACAAACAGGAAAATTATCTAAAAACGATTAAAGAAAAGAAAAGAATGAAAATGGAAAGAATGGCTTAGAATTGTAAGCTAATATTTTAAAATAGCAATAGGTCACTTCCAGTAGGAAACTCAAGTGATTGCAAACTTTTGGCTCTTTTTTTAAGTAGTGGGCTCCCTCTGCTGGTCAGTGATAAGCACTCTAGATAGAAACAAAACCTCTATTCTAGCCTTTGAATGAGATGTTGGAGACTGTAATCTACAGACACATACACAGGGACAAAGAAGCTGGAGCTATCAGGGAGCCAGCATACTAAGAAAGCTTTACCAGCAACATTCTACCTTAAGGTAGGAACGGAGAGACAGCCACATTTTTATATTCTGGACTTTCTTCAACCGGAAATGAGGAACCTCGGACTTCCGAGCCCTCCTTGCAGAAGTTAAATGTCCAAAGAGTTTTGCAAAAAGCAATCGCTAAAAAAAAGCAAAAAAGTAAGATAATTAATTTTCAAGTACATTACCAAAGGAAGTAAAAGAAAGTCAACAAAACATGGATTGTTAGGGTTTAATTTAAGAACTATGAAAGCCAAACAAAAATAATTACATTAAAATGACTAAGTGAATTATTAAAATACTTTAGGCATACTTTTGAGTATTATGAAAACGATAAGACTGGGCTGGAGAGATGGCTTAGCGGTTAAGCGCTTGCCTATGAAGCCTATGGACCCCGGTTCGAGGCTTGGTTCCCCAGGTCCCACGTTAGCCAGATGCACAAGGGGGCGCATGCGTCTGGAGTTCGTTTGCAGAGGCTGGAAGCCCTGGCACGCCCATTCTCTCTCTCTTCCTCTATCTGTCTTTCTCTCTGTGTCTGTTGCTCTCAAATAAATAAATAAAAAATGAACAAAAAAATATTTTTTAAAAAAAAGGATAAGACTATGTTTCATTCCAGAGTTGATATTATCCTCACCTGTTTATAAGTTCTTTCTGCTACACAGAGCAAAAAAAAGAAAATCCATACAAGAGACACACGAACCACAAAACTTATCATAACCATAGAAAGAACCATGACGTCTTCAGTAGAACCAAATGCGATCACATAAAGTTCTGAAGCAGAGTGTGCTGTGAGCTGTTCCAGGTCTGTAGCTTGAGATAGTCGGAAAACAAATGGAGTTAAGCCCAGGATTAGAGAGATTGCATTTCCAAATATTTGGTATCCTATTCCTGGTATATGGCTGTTCACCTTGAGAAAGCCAGGACAGGAGGAGAAAAAAGAAAATTATATCTAAACTTTAAAGTAAAATAAATTCTTATTAAACTGTATATAACTTATAATTAGGAAATTATTTTATGACAATATTTTAGTACATAAGCAATGACATGTAAGAGTCTAGCACACATTAATTAGAATTTACTTGTTCAGTTTTTAAAGTAATTCATTCATTATTAGATCTCTAGTTCATCATATGTAGACATAAAAGGATTGACTATGAGTCTCATTCAGCTACTGAAAAAATTCTGTGCATTTATTATTTTCATTTAGAAATATCACAAATATTAGAATATTAAGAGTGTGTTTTCACATATCCTCTTAAATTCAGTTCTTTAAAGAATAAAAACCCAGAGTTAATTTATCAATTTTTTTTAGAATTCAATATAAAAATGAAAGTCTCTTTAATACTATTTTAGAAAAGAGAGAATGACAGATGGAGCAGAAATTTAAAAACCAGGGGGAGAAAAATTGGGCAAAATATAAAAAAGAGAAACAAGTTCAATAATTGGCAAATTTTAGCATGCTAGATGTGTAGAACTAAAGGGAATTTTGGGGCTGGAGAGATGGCTTAATGGTTAAGCACTTGCCTGTGAAGCCTAAGGACCCTGGTTTGAGGCTTGATTCCCCAGTACCCATGTAAGCCAGATGCACAATGTGGCACATGCATGTGAAGTTTGCAGTGGCTGGAGGCTCTGGTGCACTCATTCTCTCTCTCTCTCTCTCTGCCTCTTTCTCTCTCTGTCACTCTCATATAAATAAAAATAAACAATTTTTTAAAAAAGGAATTTTAAATTCCATGAAGCTAACCTTTTAAATAACGTACCCTATATAAAAGACTATTCTAAGTTATAGTACAGTTCAGACAGTTAAGCTATAAAGCACCAATAGGTCCAAGTCTCCAAACTCTACCGGCTTTAATTATTTACAATGAGAAATGCAATACAGAGTGTATCATTTCTAGACTTGGTTATTTAATTCATATCTCTCAAAACATGAGGACAAGACTTCCAGTTTGATGACAAACCATTGGGAGCCAAAGAGTTGGGGAGATAGCTTGGTAGGTGATGTACTGTTCACACAAGCATGAGGACTGAGTTTGCTCCTCAGAACCAACCTAAGATGCTGGGCATAGCAGTATGCATCTGCAGTCCCAGCGCTGGGGAGGCAGAGACAGGAGGACCTGGGAGCTTGCTGGCTAGTCAGCCAGCCTAACCTAGTGGGTGAGTTCCATCCAGGTCAATGAGAAATGCTGTCTCAGAGAGAAGTGGATAGCATTCGTGAAGGTAACACTCAAGACTGTCCGCAGGCCTCTACACGTGCATACATGTGGCACATACACCCACACACATGAACCTACACATATAAAAATCACATGCACATACTACACATGTGCAGGTGCACACACGCGCGCACACACACACACACGATGGAATCCAAAGACATAACCGTTTTTAGTATGAAGAAAAGAGGGGTGAACAGGTACTAACATTCAAGTAATATTTCATATAGTCACTAATTTTACCCTTGAACTAAAAGAATGAAATTTTAAAAACTCACTCTGTTCATTATCATTCCACTGATTTCAAGCACAGACATGTCTGCTTTCTTACAGTCATTGCCTTCCCACACTATAGCACTTATTTTTTCTAATCCTGGGTGAGAACTATGGAGCCAGGGCAAATGACTCTGCAAGACAAGATACTGGTGAGAGCATTTATCACATTTCACAAATAAAAATTTATCTACAGAACCGTATATAAAAATGCACGTACAATGTTAACTGCATTAAACAAAAGTTGGTAAATATATTTTATAAGTAGAAAGCATATATGTACATTAGCCCTATCTATACATGACAATTTTAGCTACCCTAAAATTTTAACTTTATTCATTGAACAGATGGCATAAGGAATTATAGTTATTACGTATGGTTTAAATGTGTACTAGAATATGCAAGCAAAAGCATTTAGCTAATAATTAGCCACCTAGTTTCCAATATATTAATGATAAAAGACATATGTGGATGTTAAACTGTACATACTGATCAATGTTCAATACACTGTTCAATACAAAATGACAGCTAAGATTTTAACTTGGTTAAAAGACTAGACAGTGGGGCTGGAGAGATGGTGATTAAAGGCACTTGCTTGAGAAGTCTGAAGTCCCAGGTTTGATTCCCCAGTCTCCACATAAAGCCAGACGCACAAAGTGGCAAATGCATCTGGAGTTCATTTGCAGCAGCAAGAGGCCCTGGTGCACCCATTCTCTCTCTACTTCCCAAATAAATAAATAAATACAAAATTTAAAAATAAGAGACTACATAATAATACACTGTCATCTTAAAAGAGATTCTCCCTCACACTTACCTCTATTGTCTGAATTACTTTTCTGATATTTTAAAATAGCATTTCTCCAATGGATCAATTAAGCTTTTGCCCCGACCCCCAAAAATATAGTAGGAAAACAAAGAACTATGTATTCTCTAAAGTGAGATAAAGTATCTCTCAATGTTTCAAGGAATTAAGAAAAAGTAAAAAGAAAACTGGAAAACTTTAGTATGAAGAATCAAATGCTTAAGATTTTATTTGTAGCCAGGCATGGTGGCACACGCCTTTAATCCTAGCACTGGGGAGGCAGAGGTAGGTGGATCACCATGAGGTCAAGGCCACCCTGAGACTACATAGTGAATTCCAGGCCAGCCTGGGCCAGAGTGAGCGATTAGAAAACAGAATAGTGAGCACAGGAAGCAACAGAACCAGCGAAGCACTTTTACTTAAACAGATCATGAAAGGAAAAGTGACACTCAAAGACTGGACCGGGAACAGGACAAACTTGCTTGTTTACATCACTTCTAACTCAGTTTTTAAAGGAATTGTATAGAAAACAGAGGTGGAAAATTTTTATCTTTTCCAAGATGTAAAGTTTTTATTTGCATTTATTTTATAATATACATCTCACTATCCAAAGGCCTGAAGAGTAATGAGATGCTAATTGTTATCAACTTATTTCAAATGGAGTTTCTTTCATAAGTTAAGTTGTCCTCAAACAAAATATTCTAGCTTGACAGAAATCATTTGTATGGATCAGATTTCATCTATAAATAAAGGACTGGAAATGTTGCTTAATAGTGGAGTGTCTTTTGAGCAGGCAGGTGGTCCTGGATTCAATTATAAGAAGGACGAGAAACTGAATCAAAAATAGAAAGTGTCTAGAAGGCAGCACATTTGAACTACAGATTCCTTTTCAACTTCTAGTTTTGCAACTGTACAAAGAAAGACATGTTAAGACCGTGGATGGAGGGCAATATAGAAACAGAAATAAGAAACCAAGGAGTCCTTCACTGTCCTTGTGAAATCACTGCAACAGCGACCTTCCCAGTCACTTTTGCCATCATTTTCTTACAGCCAAAAAGCAAGAAAGAAAATAGCAATTAGAGTTAATCAAAGAACGCTGTATCTCTATTATGTGCGTATGTATGTATGTGTTTGTCAAATGTACACTGGAAAAGTCTTGCTGAAACATATACAGTGTATGAATTGAATATTATCATTATGAAAACACCATTTTTTTTTTTCACAGTGATCCCCCTATGTAGCCTTCCCGAGTGCTGCAATCAAAGGTGTGTGCCACCACACCTGGCCTGTTTTGCTTCTTGTTCATTCAAAACTGAAATCCTAAACACTTCCATGGTTATGTTTTATTTCAAATAAATTCACTATGACAATTGCTTTATTAGTATTTCCAAGTATGGAAATTCAGTCATTAAAATCTGGCTTTACCTACTGAAAACTGATAGCACTTGAATATGGCTTTGTATTCTTATTATATACCCAGCTATAACTACCGAAAAATTCACTCGTGGAAATGTTTATGACTATTTAAAAATAACCAATAATATAAAACTATACCTTTAGCAATATCCTGACCAGAACATGAAGAAGTTTTTTTAAATATCTCTTTGGAAGTAAGATGAAAAAATGAACTTATTTTTTCAGAAGCCTAAATAGAGGAAATTGTGAATAAAACTTGAATCTTTAATCCAAAACAATACTAACAAAAGCTTGGGATAGCACAGACACACAGAGAAGGATACTGAACATTTATCAGTTTCTTCTTAATTCCAAACCACAATTTTCTCATCTGTTAGAGGAAAAATAAGCTACACTGCTACAGAGCATAAGGATTACATGAGATCTGGACTTCTAGATCTATAACATCTAGACAATGCCACACAGGCTTGCCATAAAGCAGAGGTTTATCATATTTTTGCTATTATAATCACAGCTATATTCTAGAAAGTATCATATAACTGTATCAAAAGGGTGATTACAAATCCACTTGAATCCAGGCACACAGTGTTACCGTTCCTCTGTTCCCGTAACCGGCCAACAGCAACCCTGGCCTTTGCCATGTTTTACGTGCGCTCTGTCGTACCGCGTCACTTACTAGACCCCGTGGCCTCCTGGACCACACAGTGGAGACCATTAGATTCCAGCTCTCATTGCCTGGCTTTCTCCATGCATTCATTCCTCTCCTATCCCAACAAAGGTTGTCTTTACCTTCCTGCCAATGACTACACTCCTTAATTATAACTTCCTTGTGGAATGCTAAGAAACGCTCATTATACCAATGAACTTTCTTTCATACCTCCTTTGAAGAATTCTTTGTTAGTTTTCTCACATGTACATAAATGTGCTCATCCCACACCTTGAAATGTGGTGACCAAAACACTCTTTCAACATTATTTCTTCACCCGAACTACTTGTCTCCAAGCTGGATGTCTATGGCTCCTTGACCCTTACTTTCAGGGAAGCTGGGAGCCCTGTCATTTTTCCTAAGTTCAGAAGCAAAACCAATGAATGTATATTTTTAAACTGAAACATTTCGTTCAGATATAGAGTAAGTTGGTTTTTCTTTCCATTAAATTTGCTCCAAATATTTTATCAAATAAAGCATTTCAGATAACATAAAAATTTTTCTGGCCGGGCGTGGTGGCGCACGCCTTTAATCCCAGCACTCAGGAGGCAGAGGTAGGAGGATCACCATGAGTTCAAGGCCACCCTGAGATGACAGAGTTAATTCCAGGTCAGCCTGGACCAGAGTGAGACCCTACCTCGAAAAACTAAAAAAAAAAAAAAAAAAAAAAAAAATTTTCTGTATCTTTCTTTGGATGGTTTTACCTTTGCTTCTGAGATCTACTTGTCTAAATTTGGTGTTCATAATTCCCTAGTCCATTTTTACACCCTGACTGCATATGCCTTTGTGCATGAATGGTGGTATATTTCTGCAAGTTTTAGAAATTTATAAGAACAGTACACTATATAGTTCATCAATTTACTTTCTTCATTAAAAAAAAAACTGAATTTAGACTTTAATTTATAATTGAAAATTTAATTTTTTGTTTAGTTTTTATTTATTTATATGAGAGTGACAGACAGAGAAAGAGGCAGATAGAGAGAGAATGGGCATGCCAGGGCCTCCAGGCACTGCAAGTGAACTCCAGATGTGGATGTCCCCTTGTGCATCTGGCTGACGTGGGTCCTGGGGAATCAAGCCTCAAACCGGGATCCTTAGGCTTCACAGGCAAGCGCTTAACCACTAAGCCATATCTCCAGCCCTATAGTTGAAAATTTATATTCATCAAACTTATTTGTATTGACAGATGTAGCAAAGTTCAATCTCACTGCTACATAACTTTTATCATATGCTTTGAATTTTTTAACTTTGCCACTATTGGGTGGTATTAGATACTTTGCTCCTCACTGCAAACAAATACCTGACAAAAAGCAACTTAAGGGAGGAAGGGCTTATTTTGGCTCACAGTTCATAGGAATACAGTCTACCATGGTAGGTGTGACAGTTTGAATATACAGCCCCATAACTCAGGCCTGAATTTTGAGTCTCCAGTGGGTGGAGCCCAACTGGGGAAGCAGTTCAGTGGGGGGCAGATCATAACAGTCCAGTCCTAAGGTGTGTTTGGTGGCAGATCTGAATTCCAGCCCAAAGGCGAGGAGAGAAGTTTGAGCTTTGGCTGTTCAAGTTTGTGGTTCTGGCTGTTGGTGATCTCTCTCTGGATCTATGGAAGGAAACCAGCTTGAAATAAATCCTTTCCTCCCTAAACTGTCTCTGGTTGGATGTTCAACTCAGCAATGTGGAGCTGACTATAATAGCAGGGAAGGCAGTAGGATGGGAGCAGCTGGGCTTGTGGTGCCAACCAGGAAGCAGAGAAATGGGAATGCCAGTGCTCAGTTGACTTTCTCTTTTTATCCCTCCTCTTTGTTTAGACAGAGCAAGAGAGAGAGGGGGGGAGAGAGAGAGAGAGAGAGAGAGAGAGAGAGAGAGAGAGAGAGAGAGAGAGAGAGAGAGACAGAGAGAGGAAAGACAGAGAACTGGCATATCAGGGACTCAGCCCCTGCAATCGAACTCCAGATGCTTGTGCCACCTAGTGGGCATGTGCGACCTTGTGCTTGCCTCACTTTTGTGAGTCTGGCTAACTTGGGATCTGGAGTGTCGAGCATGGGTCCTTAGGCTTTGAAGGCAAGGGCCTTAGCCACTAAGCCATCTCTCCAGCCCACAACCTCCTTTTAATATAGTCTGGGACCCTAGGCCATGGGATGGTGCCACCCATATTAGGGTAAGTCTTCCCTACTCAGTCTAACTTCTCTGGAAATATGCTCACAGATATACCCAAAAGTGTGTCTCCTAGGTGATTGCAAATTCAGTCTGGCTGACAATAAAGACTAACCATCATATGTACATTATGTTATTTTCAATTTTCACCATGAGGAACAATTAAAAATTTTTTATTTCTCTTTGTGCCAATCTTCTAAAATTTCATTGAAGTGAGATGAAAGGTTCCTAGATTGTATACTCCTTCAAGTTTACTCTGTAATGATAAACTTCTCCAAAGCAGTTGTACAAATGTTAGGATCAGTATTCAATAATTCTTTTTCATATTCTTACCAACAGTGAAATTTATCATATTTAAAACCTCAAAATTGATCAATATGAAATGGTATCTTATTGTTCTAAATTACTTTTGCCTGATTACTAAAAAAAATTAGCAATCTGGACTTATATTACTTGTTCCCATTTAATGTTACTTTTTTCTGTAAGTAGTCTATTTTAGTGCATGTGTGTGTACACTCATTTTAGTATGCAATATGCACATAGTGGGTGTGTAGTGTACATGCAGAGGTCAGAGGACACCTTTCAGGCTGGTCCTCTCCTTTCCACCTCAGGCAGGCTTTTGTCTCTGGATTCTTGCTCTGCTGTTGTTTTTTCTGGGCTTGCCACCAGTTTCTGGCTTTTTACATGGGAATGCTAGTGCTCTGGCTTGAGAGACAAGTGTTTTATCTCTGAGCCATCTCCCCAGCCAACCCTTGTTAATTTTTCTTTCGTTTTCTTTTAATTACTTTTGACAGTCTCATATCTCCCAAGCTGGCCTCAAACTCTCTGTATAACAGAGACCTCTAACTCCTGATCCTCCTGCCTCCACTTCCTGAAGCCTGGGATCGCAGGCATAAGGCACCACCTCTGACTCCCAAGTGCTAGAATCAGCCAGGAGTGGTGTGCGCCACCACTCCTGGCTGATTAAGTCTTTATATATGGATAATCATTTATCCACCACCATACAGTCCATTATTTCCCTACTGATTTGTAATGCCACTTATATTATAAATTTTGTTCCATTGGTCTATCATGTAACCAGAAAATCTTCAGGGTTTTTTTGTTGCTGTTGTTTTTGTTTTTTGTTTTTCAAGGTAGAGTCTCGCTCTAGCTCAGGCTGACCTGGAATTCACTATGCAGTCTTAGGGTGGCCTCGAACTCATGGTAATCCTCCTACTTCTGCCTCCCAAGTGCTGGGATTAAAGGTGTGTGCCACCACGCCTGGCTAAAAAACTTAGTTTTAATTTAAAATAAATTATTTTATGTTGTGTAGGCAAAGACCCCCTGCTGTTATTCAGAATTACTTTTTTGTGATTCTTAACATTTTGCTCTTTAATGTGGATTTTTACTGAGTAAAAAAATCCAGAAAAACAGCAAAGAAACTGTTAGACTCTTAAAAGGAAAAGCAACATGTGGTACCTACTTTTAATAAAAATGCTCCTAAAATATCAATGATGGGTTTTCAGAAGTGCTATGACCTGAATGCTTGTGTCCCTACCCTGATTATTAATCCAGCCCAGAAAAGAAACTTAAAATTTCTTTTTTCTTTTCTATTTTTCAAGGTAGGGTCTCTCTATCCCAGGCGGACCTGGAATTCACTCTGTATTCTCAGGGTAGCCTCGAACTCAGGACACTCCTCCTACCTCCACTTCCTGAGTGCTGGGATTAAAGCCAGGAAGTGGAACTTCATCAAGAAACTGTTCACAGGGTAGAGAGATGGCTTAGCAGTTAAGGTGCTTGCCTGAGAAGCCTAACGACCCAGGTTTGATTCCCCAGTACCAATGTAAGCCAGAAGCACAAGGTGGCACATGTGTTCATTTGCAGTGGCTAGAGGACCTGGCATGCCCATTCTCTCTCTCAATCTCTCCCTCACACACATTCATAAGTAAAATAAATAAGTAAATATTTTATATTAAAAAGAAACTATTCATGCTACCACTCAGACCTTTAGACGTAAGAACTGTGAGAAACAAATGTTGGTTAAGCCACTCAGTGGCATTCTCTTGACAGCTGAAGGTTCTTTGAAGACTGCTCATCAGATGAAGATCATCTTCTAGCTCCAGTTTTCTCAGAGTTTAATTATTATTATTATTATTATTGACAATAGAAAGGTAAGGAGAGTTAGGATTTTTAAATGACTATCAGGTTTCTAGACTGGTGATTGGGTGGATCAAGATGACACTCACAAACATTTTAAAGGTAGTAAGAGAAAAAAATTTAGAAAGTAAGATAGGGTATGTGGTTAAATTTACAGTACTAACTCAAATGAAAATGTTCTACCCTACTTACATGTGGTTATTAAAATGTAGTTAATCCAAAATTATATGTACATTAAGAGTTCACATAAAATTTTGTAGACATTATAAAAATGTAAAACCTTGGGCTGGAGAAATTGCTTAGTGGTTAAGGTGCTTGCCTGCAAAGACTAAAGACCCACGTTCAACTCTCCAGGTCCCACGTAAGCCAGATGCACAAGGAGATGCACATGTCTGGGGTTCGATTACAGTGGCTGGAAGTCCTGGCATGCTAATTCTCTCTCTTTCTCTGCCTCTCTCTCTCATTCACATTAAAAAATGGGCCAGTCTGTTGGGCTTGCCTCAAAAAAAAAAGAAAAACATTTCATTAATAACTTTCATATTAATTATATGGTAAAGAGAATAGGTTGAGTGTATTTGTTAAATAAAACATAGTATTATACACTTAAGTGTATTTAATAATGCTAACAGAAAATTTTAAATTACACATGTGACCTTCATTATATTTCTATTGGATAGCATGACTACAGGTACTTAATAATACAAATTTGATAGTCATGAGATAGTTTTTGAGTCATACCTTGTAGGTAGAGTTTAGGCCAAGGTGTATGTGAATCTGAGTATGAATTATGTTCAATGAAAAAAAGACTAGAGCCTCTAAGACACAATTTGACTTACAAAACTCCCTTTACCAACAACTTGTCAGAAACATGCATGTGAAAGATAAGACAACCACAATATAAATACTTAAGATTTTATACCCTAATGAAGCCAGACCATGCTCACATAAAAAGAATATAGTAAGTTTTTGTTGTTGTTTTTTGTTTGTTTTGTTTTGGTTTGGTTTTCCGAGGTAGGGACTCACTCTAGCTCAGGCTGACCTGGGATTCACTCTGTAGTTTCAGGGTGGCCTCGAAGTCACAGCAATCCTCCTGCCTCTGCCTCCCGAGTGCTGGGATTAAAGGCGTGCATCACCACGCCCGGCTCCACCTTTTTTTTTTTTTAAATCTCTGTAAGGATAGTATATACATTCAAAGGAGGTTGTCTGATAGCCCCACAGCAGCCAACACTGTAAACTAACCTGATGGAAAGGGTCGTCTCTATATTCTTTTTTCATACATGGATTAATCTGAGGGTTTTCCACATCTGTCTCACTGGTACAAGATGAACGGCATTCTGCACAGTGTAACAGGTCTTCCCATAATACGTCTTCTGTTTCAGATTCGGGTCTTGTGCTCTCAGAATCCTGTCTGGAACTTGAACAGCGAGAGCTGCAACTAGTACCCGATTTAGGGGCATCCTGAAATCAAGATATTCTTTGACATTAATACAATTTATGTATCCTTTCCAACTCAAAAGGATTTTTATCAGAGCCACATATTGCTACTTTTTCTAAAACAACATATTGTGAAAGGAAAATGAAAGCGACAGCAAAGCTTTGAAAACAGACTGATTTATAAGAAGTAACAAAATGCCTTAACATCAAACTTTGATTTTATATTTCAGCTGAGATGCTACTTTGCATGTAAAAGGTGTATCTATTTTTCTGTTAAATTTTACATGAAGTTTAGAGTTCAGGTAGACAGAGACTCGTCCAAGTCCATATGGTCTGCACATTCAATTGCCTTCAATGCTTTTTTGCTTCTTCTTGTGCTTGAACCAAGGGTTTCAAATGCTCAACCAACTAAGCTATATTCCCTGCCCTTGGTTTTCTGAGACAGTGTTTCCCTATGTAGTGCAGGCTGGCCTTGGATTTGCAATGTAGCCTAGGCTGGCTACAAACATACTGGCTGCCTGTACCTCGTGAGTACTGGGATTACAGGTGTATGTCATTAGGCCCATCTTACTTCAATGCTTTTATTTATTAGCACCACACTTTAACCAATTGAGCCAATGGGCCAGGTACTTTAATGCTTTTAATCAAGCACTTTTTATAATCCTTTAACAGTAAAAGTAGATTTCACCTTATCAAACAGAAGCTTATAATTGAAGATCTAAACCAAGAAGACTTGTGTTCTTGAGATAATTTATGACATAAAAGTATAAAGCTAAATGGTGCAAGTATGTATGTATGTATGTATGCATGCATGCATGTATTAGGGTCTCATGTAGCCCAGGCTGGCTCTGTCTCCTCAGTCTCCTGAGCACTGGGATTACAGGCTTGGACCACCATACCCACCAGCAAGTAATTTCTAATCCACTGGCTTTATCCTAGTTTTTAACTTATAATTAAATGTAAGTAAATTTTTTATTTAATCTAGAATAAATTTATTGAATCAAGAATGGTAGTAGCTGGCTTTGTAACTATGCTCAAAGTTTTGGATTTGCTAATAGCTCTCCTCTACCTCTGAAATTTGCTGCTCTTCCTATTAAAATGTTTTTCTTTAAATTTAACTCTGTCTTTCCCATGCCATCACTATAGTTCAGATGTTATACTCACACCTTGTTAAAAGCTCCTAATTGACCTTTACCTGCAAGACCCTCTTCTTCTTTTGAGATTAACCTTCCTAAAACATGACTATTCTTCACTCCTCAAATCAAAGTCCTTTTCCCTTCCCACCATGCTCATCGGTAAAGGTCAAACCCTTCCCTGAGTGCAGTTGTCTTTGGTGCTACCTTTGGAGCACGACCTTTTCTCCAGTGCTGCTGGTTCTCTGGCCCCCAAAAGCAGATGGCTCTCTGCCACTCAAACGTCTGATTATATCCTGACTCTTTATCACTAATCGTGTTCTCCTTTAAGCAGATGTTGAAAGTTCAATGAGTCCCATAGCTTCACATACAAATCTGGCACAAACCAGGGTTCAACAAATGTCACCTTAAAGCCTTCTGTCTAGAATAACTACTTTATCCCTGAAGTGAGTTATGTTCATCAGACAACAGATGTTCAGATTGCTTTCCAGATCTATAACTTTGTCTTAATTAAGTGTTCAATATGTAATATTCTCAAGATGCTTAATCCACCAAAGATAGAAATCAACACTAGTTTCTGTCATCTTTACTAACAGTAACAAAATGACTTTTATGAATGGAAGTGCATTACTAATAACCTACTGATAGCAGTGGGGTATCAAGGATCTATATTCTATAAACTGATAATAGTAGTTATGTGGGGGGAAAAAAAGCTGCATAGCGTGAGGTAAAATGTTTTTTTGTGGGGGCTGGAAAGATGGCTAAAGGAGCCAAGTCCAAGCATGTAAGGTGCTTATCTGCAAATCCTAACAACCTGGGTTTGATTCCCCAGGACCCATGTAAGCCAGATGTGCAAGGTGGCACATGCATCTGGAGTCTGTATGCAGAGATATTCTCTTTTTCCCTGACTGCCTATCTGCTCTCACCCTCTAAATAAAATATTTAAATTTTTTGAAGGGATGAATAAAGAAGTAAATTTAAAGAATAAAACACAGAAAGATAGGGTGTAACTACTCTGCTTTGTTTTACAAAAAAATGTTTCAAACTCACTAATGTCAAGTAAAATTCTCAAAGCCTAAGCAGTTTTCATTCTGAGTTCCACTCGGCAGCAAGGCATAGGAAGCATTCTCAGTAAGTGATAATTTCAGAATTCTGACAAATTTAGTTTATTATCTATCACTAACTTTTGATGAAGATTTGTTAATCATATAGAAATACATAACATAGGGCTGGAGAGATGACTTAGCAGTTAAGCACTTGCCTGTGAAGCCTAAGGACCCTGGTTCAAAGCTCTATTCCCCAGGACCCACGTTAGCCAGATGCACAAGGGGCACACGCGTCTGGAGTTCATTTGCAGTGGCTGGAGGCCCTGGCGCGCCCATTCTCCCCACCCCCCCTCTCTCCCTCTGTCTGTTGTTCTCAAATAAATAAAAATTTTTTAAAAAATTTTAAAAAAGGAGCAGGAGCTCATGCAAGAAAAGTGATCATGTGATGTGCACTTAAAAAAAAGAAATACATAACATAACTAGAAGCAGTATTTAATTGAAATGCACAGGTGGTTTCATGAATAAGGAAGTATTTATAGTGCCTAATAAGTGTATTCTGCCAAAACTACTTTGCAATTATTTCAAAATTACTGCCTATAGTTGTTTATACTTAAGATAGAATTTTACTTATAAACTGCTAAATAAAGACTGAAACTAACAAATTTTAGAACTGAAGAAAATAGTTAAAACTAACAATATGTATTTGATTTGCTCTAATTATTTCAAGTTTTTAGACAGATAGCTAAAACGAAATATAATCAAACTTAAAGGAAATGTGTCACTTTTTTGTAGGGTCTAGGCATGTGTAAAAAAACTGCCATGTCAAAACCTAAGGTACAGTCATATATTGACCTCTACCTATTTAAGTTAATCTTATCTTCTGAAAGTGGACACGTAGAAACTAAAACTCAAGAGATTAAAAAAAAAAAAAAAACCTTTCCTAAAGTCCCTTTCCGATCCTAAGCCTAAGTTTCTTCATCACGATTGCCACCAGATGCTACTTTCATTAATCTACTGTAAGTGAACAAGGATTTAAAAATACTAATAGAGTTAGACCAAGTCAAACAGAAGAAACAGGACATATGCTTAAAAGATGTCCATTCCTCACAACACATTCTACGTTCCAGAAAACCAAGTAATTCCACTCCCTCTTCTCAGCACAACATCAAGAAGCCAACCACATACAGTCTGTAGTGGACAGTGGCAAATCCAGAGGAAGGGTGAAAAATCACACAGGAAAGGACAAGTTCCCACCTCATCTCTGTACGCCCTGAGCTAAACATTGTGCAGCCTAGCATATGTCACTCAAATTCTGCCATAACATGGGATAATGCTTTCTGAAAACCTAAGTTATCTATAAATACTGTCTCTTGGAAAGCTTATAAAAATGGCCAGATTCCTAACTCATCATCTTCAAGTCCCAGTATTCCACACAGGGAATACTTCCTCTCTTTACTTTCCCTCTCTTCTGTTTTTCCCCTTTTTCCTCCCTCCCTCTCTCCCTTCCTTCTTTTCTTCCCTTTTTTGATACAGAGTCATGGTATACAGCCCAAGCTGGCTTGGCATGCAGTGTGCATCAAGCTGGCAACGAATTCACAACCCTCTCCCTCTCTCCCTTCCAAGCCCAGTCTCTCCTAATATTTAAACAAATTGTTTAGAGGCAGAGTCTCACTGCAGCCCAAGCTGACCTAGAACTCTCTTGCCCCAGGCTGACCAAACTCATGGTAATCCTCCTACCTCAGCCTCCTGAGTACTGGAAGTGAAGGCACATAGTACCACACCTGGCTAAATTTTCTTTTATATTTATTAGTTGGAAGACTTTCATAAAAAGAAACTGAATTCAGACTGTTCTATCTACCTAAAAAGACCCTAATGGTCTTTACATCTTCCTTGCTCTATGTCAAACTAAGAGGTCCCAAGTTCATTTGCAGTGGAAAGAGGCCCTGGTGTGCTTATTCTCTCCCTCGCTCACTCACTCTCTCTCTCACTCACTCTCTCTCTCTTTCGCTCTTTTTTTTTTTTTTTTTTTTTTTAGGTAGGGTTTCACTCTACCTCAGGCTCTCCTGGAATTCACTATGTAGTCTCAGGGTGGCCTCGAACTCACGGTGATCCTCCTACCTCTGCCTCCTGAGTGCTGGGATTAAAGGCGTGTGCCACCACGCCCAGCTTCTCTTTCACTCTTTCTGCCTCTTTGTCTCTCAAATAAATATTTTTAAAAAATGTCCTTAGGCTAGAAAGATAACTGAATAGTTCAAGGTGCTTTCTTACAAAGCCTGATTGCCTAGGTTCGATTCCCCAGTACCCACATAAATCCAGATGTACAAGGTGACACATGTGTCTGACAGGAAGCCCTGGTGTGACCACATATTAATTTTCTGCCTCTCTCTCTCTCTCTCTCTCTCTCTCTCAAACTGCAAGTAAATAAAATTTTTTTAAATGTCCTTAAATTTCATTTGACTTACAAGAGTAAAAATTTTGAAAAAGTAAATGCAGACTCTACTTTAAAGTCTCCACTTTATAAATGAAGGATCCAAGGCCATATTTTATATAATCTTTTGTATCATTCACTCAAACAAGTTGTAAGGACGTGCGTGGTGGCGCACGCCTTTAATCCGAGTACTCGGAAGGCAGAGGTAGGAGGATCACTGTAAGTTTGAGGCTACCCTGAGACTACATAGTGAATGCCAGGTCAAGACCCTGAGCTTGACCTCAAAAAGCCAAAAGGAAAAAAGTTTTAAGATAGAAAAATGCACATTAATTATAAACCTTACATAGGCTGAAACAAGAGTTTTGTTTCATACCTTTTATTTTCAAGGTAGAGTCCCACTCTAGCCCAGCCTGACCTTGAACTCTGTAGGCCCAGACTCCGCTTCCTGAGTGCTGGAATTAAAGGTGTATGCCACCACAAGAGTTTAAGCAATATTTATTTAAAAGTTAAGTTTAGTAGAAAAAAAAAGTTCTGTTCTTCAAGAAACTCAATAGCTCAAAATACAGTTGCAAGCCAAAAAGAGCAAAAATCTTAGGAGGAAAAAAAGAAATCAAGTTATTTATTCTGTTAAACTTCCACACTTCCTCTCAGCACCAATGGAGTTTTAAGTGTATGTCAAGAGAGAGTGATTTTGCAAGCTTGGTTATCTGGCTTAGGAACAGGATGTGGATGAGCAGGCAACAAGCTGACCTACTCTAACTGTGTCTGTCTACTGGTAGCACTGGGAGAAGACATCCACAGTCGCCAAAAAGATTAACCAGAGACATAAACACAGAAGAGCAAGCGCTGAACAAGTGCTGATCTCCTGCAATCTAACAGCTTCAGGGTGTTCAAGTTCCAGTCCAGCACAACCCTGGCTCTTTCAAAAGTTAACTCAAAATCATCCAAAAAAAAAAAAAAAAAGTTCAAAAAGAGTAGAGGACAATGATGCCCAAAGAGTGACATAAGGAGAAATCCATTTTGAAGTCAAACACTAATTTTCTGTCAATAGAATCAAAACTGAAAACAAAATAGAATGAAATTATTTCTCTACTTAAATGGTTTTAAGCGCAAGAGATGTAACTGGATTAGAAGAAAGGTTACAAAACTAGTAAGTTAAAGAAAAATAGAATCAAAAGAAAAGCTGGATGTTTCAGTATAAGAGACTAAGTAACAGGTGGCAGTAACACCAAGGAAATCAGAGAAATCATTTCAGTCAAGCGCTCATAAGGCCTTTCAAATTGTAGGAAAGACTAGCAGGGGAGTTTGAAGATTGTCTCGGCCAGTATGGGCACATTAAAAATAAATAACCACCTCAATGTATGAGTTTTCAGAAATGCTGCACAAAATAGGTTCAGACATGTGGCTATTTATATCAGTGTGTAGAATCTCAAATTGCCATACTAGAAATCAAGATTTATAATAGTAAATATTGATAATGATGGGAATTATTTCACCATTAATGTTGTGGTGGTTTGAGTCAGGTGTCCCCAAAAACAGACATTCTGAATGCTAGGTTCCCAGCTGATGGAGATTTGGGAGTTAAAGTCTCATGGAGGAAGTGCATTGTTGGGGGTGGACTTATGGGTGGTATAGCCAGTGTCCCCATGCCAGTGTTTGGCGCACTCTCCTGTTCCTATTGTCCATCTGATGTTGGCCAGGGGGAGATGTCCACCCTCTGCTCATGCCATCGTTTTCCCTGCCATCATGGAGCTTCCCTCGAGTCTCTAAGTCAAAACAAAACTTTCTTCTCACAAGCTGCTCTTGGTTGGGTGATTTCTACCAGCAATGCGGACCTGTGCAACAAATATCAACTGTCGTCCAGTTGTTGTGCAACAGTAACTGTTGAATATAACATACAACACAGGTATATATGCATGTATGTAAGGTCAAGCTGTATACCTCATTTGAATAATGCTTTTTGTAATGGTGTGACTTCCTGTTCCGAAGACTGCTTTCCAAAGTCCTGTCCACGTGACAACGTAATGAATACCCCGCTTCAGGACCTTCCTCACTGGACACGTCATCAGAGACATTTATCGTTTTCCTTGGGGGATCCTAAATTGGGAGTACACAAAGATAATTGTAAGTTACTTCTAACAGTATTGTTAGCTTTAAAATTTCAATCTTTAAAATTGCACACACATACACACACACATATATACCTTCAACATATCTCCAAATACAACACAATTGACATTACCAGATTTTTGGCAATAATGGCTTAACTTAGTGATTATACTCTTCAATACACAACATCCATTTTACTTTTAAAAGTGATTCAATAGTTATTTGTCAAATATCTTACTGTAACACTTCTGTTCATAAAAGGATCTGAAATGGCTTATAAAAGAAATCTACAATAAAACAAAATGGGATAGATGCCATTTAAAAGAAGCTGAGAGACCTGAGAAAAAATTATATTCCTTTTTCAAGCTAAAATATCATTTATAAACCCCACTACTGATTTAATAATGTTTTATGAGGCAGAAAAATATGAATAGGAGTTGAATGTGTGTATACATCATATAAGACATTTTATATATATCCATTTATAAAAGACATCCAGATTTTAGGTACTCCGAAAGTTAGATGAGATGCATAAGTTCTACGGCTATCTTCATGTTCCACACACATGACTTTAGTAGGTAGTATTAAGTACCTGACAATGCGCTAGAAAACTGTGTGAATGAAAACTCATCTGTTGATCTGATCTGATGCTCACATTGTCAGATAGCTAAATACTTGAATAAAGTCACAGCAGCATTAAACCACTGACCTCTGCTGACCCATGGCTTGTGCTCGAATATAAGTAAGACTTGAACTAGAAAATCCTCCTGCCACTACAAAATGCTCATGCTCCCATTCCTAAATTTTAATAGATCTTTTCATTTGGCTTGTTTTAAAAATTAGCTTTTAAAAATTAAACTAACAAAAAAACTTGAGCTGAGCCAGGCATGGTGGCACACACCTTTAATCCCAGCACTCGGGAGGCAGAGGTAGGAGAATCAACTGAGTTTGAGGCCATCCTGAGAATACACAGTGAATTCCAGGTCAGCATGAGCTACTGTGAGACCCTGCCTTAACAAAACAAACAACAACAACAAAAAAAAAGCAAAAGAAAAGCTGAGCTGAGAGACAGATGGCTCAGCAGTTAAGGTGCTTGCCTAACAACCTGAGTTTGGTTCCCCAGTATCCACATAAAGCCAGATACACAAAGTGGTGCATGCATCTCAGTTTCTTTGCAGCAGCTAGAGGCTCCGTTTTACCCATTCTTTCCCTCTCTCTCTCTCTGCTGAGCATGGTGGCACACACCTTTAATCTTAGCACTAGGGATGGTGAGGTAGGAGGATCTCTGTGAGTTCAAGTCCAGCCTGAAACTACACAGTGACTTCTAGGTCAACATGGGCCACAGCAAGACCCTACACTGAAAAAACAAACAAACAAACAAACAAACAAACAAAAAACCCACCTCAGCAAAACAAAGAAATAGCAGATATCACATTAGGCTTTGTTTAATGAGTAATTAGCCAAGTTTAATGAGTATTTTGGAAAAGTAAACAAATAACTATTATCATTGACAAATATGTCTTTAATAATGACTTCTTTTTTCAGATCATTCTTACTAATAGTGTCTTTTGAAACAATCAAGTGGCTAACTAGTACACTTCCCTCCACAACAAAGTACCAAAATAAAAACAAAAACAACAGCTACTAATCTAGGGTGTTAGAGGCAGAGTGCTAAAACAATGGACAGATCATCCACATTTAAAAACAACAATAGGGCTGGAGAGATGGCTTAGTGGTTAAAGCGCTTGCCTGTGATGCCTAAGGACCCTGGTTCGAGGCTCAATTCCCCAGGACCCACGTTAGCCAGATGCACAAGGGGGCACACACATCTGGAGTTCATTTGCAGTGGCTGGAAGCCCTGGAGCACCCATTCTCCTTCTCTCTCTCTCTCTCTCTCTCTCTCTCTCTCTCTGTCACTCTCAAATAAATTAATTTTTAAAAAATTAAAAAAAAAAACAAGAAATCTGGGTGTGGTGATGTACGCCTTTAGTCCCAGTACTTAGGAGGCAGAGGTGGGAGGATAACGAGTTTGAGGCCACCCTGAGACTATATAGTAGTGAATTCCAGAACAGCCTGGGCTAGAATGAAATGAAACCCTATGAAATAAAACAATAAAAAAGACAGACAGACATGTATATTTTGACTTCAGTGAAATGAAACCAGAAATCATCAGCAAGGTCTTTACAAGTGATTCAAATACATAGGAGTACAATGTTTTCCAAAATGACCAATAAATATCAATGAAAAAAAAAAACAAAAAGGAAATTTAAAAATTTCTTGACACTAAGCATATAGCTCAGTGGTTGAGCACTTACCTAGTATTCATGAAGCCCTGGGTTCAATCCTCATTACTGATAAAATAGTTATTGATACAAATAAAAATAAAGCCGGGCATGGTGGCACACACCTTTAATCCCAGCACTCGGGAGGCAGAGGTAGGAGGATCACCATGAGTTCAAGGCCACCCTGAGACTACAGAGTTAATTCCAGATCAGCCTGGACCAGAGTGAGACCCTACCTCGAAAAACCAAAAAAAATAAAATAAAATAAACAAAATAAAAACATACATTATATAAGCTACAGTAAAAGTGATTGTATGTAGGAAGTGCCTATATTTTACAAAAGCAAGAGGGAGAAAGGAAAATATTTCAAGTAAATAATCTAATTATACTACTCAAGGAACTAGGAAAGTAAGAACCAAACCCAAACAGAATGAAAGAAGAAACAAAAATTAGAGCAGAAATACATGGAGATGAGACTTTAAAAAATGTAAAAGATCAAATAATTACAATTTTAAAAGATAAATAACCCACAAACCTTTAGCTATACTAACCAAAAGAAAAAGATCTAAATAAAATCAGATAAATATTGAAATATAACAAATGATACTATAAAACACAAACGATCATTTTTTTTAGGTAAAGTAAGCTGCGCTACATGTAGACGGTTTTATATTCTTTACACTGCATGTGGCAAATCAGTCTGGCTTTTTTTTTTTTTTTTTTTTAATTTATTTATTTGAGAGCAACAGACACAGAGAGAAAGACAGATAGAGGGAGAGAGAGAGAATGGGCGCGCCAGGGCTTTCAGCCTCTGCAAACGAACTCCAGACGCGTGCGCCCCCTTGTGCATCTGGCTAACGTGGGACCTGGGGAACCGAGCCTCGAACCGGGGTCCTTAGGCTTCACAGGCAAGCGCTTAACCGCTAAGCCATCTCTCCAGCCCAGTCTGGCTTTCTTAATTCAGGCAGCCCAGCAGACTTGAATGGGAAATTCATCCTGAGCGCTGTCACGTCTGCATTCTATCTACTGCAGTTGTTCTGTTTGCCAGTACTGCTTTTGGCTGAGACACGCTCAGAGGCTGAACGTGTGACTCTGTGGCTCAGATGTGCTGTGAGCACAGCTCCAAAAGAGATCAGTCACAGATCCTGCACAGGCAGCCTAAGACTAACAAGGCAAAACCAATAAAATACTCTTGTTTGTTTTTTGAGGTAGGGTCCCACTCTAGCCCAGGCTGATCTGGAATTCACTATGTAGTCTCAGGGTGGCCTCAGACTCATGGTGATCCTCCTACCTCTGCCTCCTGAGTGCTGGGATCAAAGGCGTGTGCCACTATGCCTGGAAAGAAAATATTCTTTAGGGGACCGGGGCGATGGTTCACTGGTTAAACACATCACTTGCAAAACCTGTTGGCAAAGGTGTGATTTCTCAGCAGTCATGTAAAGCCAGACTCAAAAGGGGTTTGTATTGACATGAGATCCTGACATGCCTATCACATTCATACATATACACACACGCATGCACACACATACACAGACACACAGATAAATAAAAAGAGTTTTAAAAAATATTCTTTAGGATCATATTGGTAAGGAACAAAACCCATAGACACTAAGCTTATTTAGGGTTCTATTGGTAAGGGACTAAACCTATAAGACTCTCTAGGAAATGTATGACCTAGAAAGTGTGCAGGCGACCTTTGCTCCAAAATGCTATGCCTCCTCGGCACCCCTGGCTGCCATGGGACCTCATCTGCTGGCCCCTGGCTAGGGCCATGATCTTGCAGCCCCCAGGGATTTGCTTTTCTAAATAAAAGCACCACACATGGCTATTAAGACTTCAAATTGGGGTCAGCATATAGAGATTTTCATTCTGCTTTCTCTACCTCACTATAATGTAAATCGGGAGCCCCCTGGTCCCAGACTCCCAAAGCAACACAGGGATTACCCCAAGAGTCAGACTTCTACCAGGTGTGGTGGCTCACACCTTTAGTCCTAGCACCAGGCATCCTAAGAAGTACAGGGAATCACAGGATCCTGCTGGGTGTGGTAGCTCACACTTTAATCCCAGCACCTGAGAGGCAGAGGCAGCATGATTAGGAGTCTGAGGCCAGCTTGACTTCAGACCATGCCAACAGACACTCTCTTGAACCCCGAGGCAACCAAGTTAACTTTGGGGACAATTCTCGTGATGGTTTAAAATGGGGATATCAGGACATGCCTTTGCTTTAGTTGCTATTTAACAGAACCATTTCCAGGTATTTAAAATTCATTGATAAGAATCATCTCTAGGGCTGATATACCATGTTTCGTCTGTGCTTACTCTTGTTCAAGATTGGTTTAACTCCTTCTGAGTGCTTAATACCCACATACAGAAGCCAAAACCAACTGGAGACACCATAACTAAAAAGAGCAACCAATATTTTGGTTCTCGTACTCTCAAGTCAAGCAGTGCCCAGGAGAGAGGAAGATCCTCAATACTTCCCAGAGGAGCCACCTGGTCTACACATGGCTCTGAGTCATCCTAGCATACGGCACAAATGCTAAAAGAGCCACACAGCTCCTCCCAGATCCCTGAGTTGCTCCTAAAGAGCCTCAACTGACCTTCAAAAATGCATACTCAATTAAATTTGGGGACTTACTTAGTCTTAAGAAGTCAGCAAGAGAAGTGTTGCCACAAAGTAAAGTCCGCCTTAAAAGCTTTGGGTAACATAGCCAGGAAATTTCCCATAAATCCGAGGTCAAATGATAAAAGGAGCAGTGTGGCTTTAAATGTTCTCATGGTTATCAGAGACACCTGTGCCATGATCGAGGTATGTATGTGTTCTTAATAATTCTGCTAATTTCTTTCCTGCTTTCCAAGAGCTAAAGAACATATTCAGACCCTGTCAATCACCACTATGTCATTTGGTGAACAGCTTTGAAAATGGATGTCTGGATCTTCATGTTGAAAGAGAATTATACTTATCTCTGATAACAGCCCTCTGCTAATTTTTAGACCTCATGTACTTAGGTACTGTTTAAACTTTATCTCCTTTGCTTATAGTCAGCCCATACTCAGATGGTCCTGCGACACTCTTAACTCCTTCTACCTGGGTCACCTCGACCACCCTGCAAGGCATAAAAGTCTACCAGAATGGGACGCCTACAGAGCTCCAGTCTGCTCAGTGCCCATCTGTCCCTGACTCCCCTTGCTTTTATTCTTTCTTCTCAATGTCTCTATCCAGGAATGTCTTCCCACATTATACCAATGTACTTTTGGGGTCCTCTAGTTGGCCCCACTGAAGATATACCCAAAATGCCACACCTGAAGATCATACTTGGCTTGAAGAAGCCAAGTTGGTCATCACCCAAATTCCCTTACAGCAGTTAGAGCTACTTCTTCAGAGAAGGGAATGAGGCAGTTTAGGGGTAACTGGTATCACCCCCAGCCCGAAAATAAAAGAGAAATTTTCTTGAGTCTCTTATGGTCTTCAATTTGCTAGACATCACAGAATAATTTGGCTTCTCCTTAAAGAGGTCCCTGGATCTGTTTCTCCTAAACTCAACCTGGGTCTCTCCCTAGAAAGGCATTCCCTTTTCCTAGATTCTGGAAGGATCACACCTGAACCTGGTGTCACAGCTGGTTCTGTAGCTCAGTTCCCATTCAGAAACTACAAAAGACCCTAACCTGGATCTTTAGATAGACTTCATCTCATGGCTCCTTTCTCACGGGCAGGAGCTCTCTGGACTCTCTTTCTTTCTCTTTAGACTTAAAGCAACAACAAAGGAATGTAAATTAGTGTAGCCACTATAGACAACAGTATGGAAACTCCTCATCAAACTAGAACTGCCCCATGACTCAACAATCCTACTACTGGTTCTACAGCCAAAGAAAATAAAGCCAGTGCATCAAAAATAAAATAAAATAAAACCTGCTCCTCATATTTGCTGCAGCATATTCACAATAAACAAGAATTTGGATTAGTTGAGGAGTCCACTGATAGATGAGGGGATAAAGAAAAGGAAGCTCTGTGTACATAGCATGTGCACGCGCATATGCACACACATAAAAAAGAATAAATTCTGTCAGTTGCAGGAACATGGATGGAACTAGAAACAAGTCAGACACAGAAATATAAATAATGGATATTTTACTTACATATGGATACTTCAAAGTTGATCTTATAGTAGAGAATAGAATAATGTTACTAGATCCTGGAAAAGGGCTAGGGGATGAATAGAGCATGGTTGAAGGGCACAGAGATGCAGATGGATAGGACTAATAATTTCTTTTTTTTGTTTTCAAGTTAGGATCTCACTGGTCCAGGCTGACCTGGAATTAACTATGTAGTCTCAGGGTGGCCCCGAACTCTCAGTGATCCTCCTCTCTACCTCTGCCTCCCAAGTGCTGGGATTAAAGATATGTGCCACCACACCCAGCTATAACTTCTAATCTTATATAAATATGGTTGACAACAATTTAACTTTTCAGAATATAAAGTAAAAAGGATTTTGAGTATTTCCAATACAAGGAAGTGATAAATGTTTGTAGTGATAGACCAATTAATTCTGATCTGATTATAAATTGAGTGCATGCATTAAAATGTAAAGCTATGCCCCATAATGTCAATTAATTTTTTTCTTGTTTTGGTTTTTCGAGGTAGAGTCTCACTCTAGCTCAGGCTGACCTGGAACTCACTATGTAGTCTCAGGGTGGCCTCAAACTCACAGCAATCCACCTACCTCTGCCTCCCAAGTGCTAGGATTAAAGGCGTGAGCCACCACTCCCGTCTTAAAATTATTTTTTAAAGATAAGTTTTTAAAGATAAGCTCAAATATGAAACAAAACTGATATGCAGAAGCAAAGGTAATAACCGTAAAGAAAAAGTAATTTCTGGCAGAATATGAGTCAGTGTCCTAGGTCAGCCTTTAGAATAGATGTTCAACTTAATGCAAATTCTTACACACACATAAGTAAGTTTTAAGTACTAATTATAAGTTACTTTAACATTTTAGGAAATTTTAAGCCATCACAATGAAAGTTTATAGAACAGACTACAGAGAAAGCATTTAACTTGAGGGCAAATACTGTATCTAAGGCATATTAGCTAATATAAAATCATATAAACTGCTTTCAAAATGACATTTACTTTGCTAGGAACATTCCTTGGATTTCCTGTGACCCAGGTTGTGTCTTCTGGTCGGATAGTTTCACATTGAGGTTCTTGGTTTTGTATTCCATCTTCACTGCTTTTAACAGTCCTTTTCCCATCAAGGGATACATAGCCATTGTCAGTTTCAGTTGACTTATCAATTGAATTCTTTGCTTTCTTTGACCTAAGAAAAAAAAGTTGCAGAAGCATGTTATACAGATCTTACTTTGGACAGGTTGATTAAAAAAATGATGGTCTATTATAATTACATTAATTAGTGGCTCTTAGAATTTTAATAAGGTAAGTAATATCAATATGTTCAAACATTTTACCTTTAGTATATAGGCATACATTCTTTGATAAGTTCTTTTTAGTTCTTTTAATTTGAGAGAGAGAGAGCACACACAAGGGCCTTTAGGTGCTGTGAACAAACTCCAGACACTTGTGACCCCTGGTGCACATGTGTGACATTATGTGCTTTCATCACCGTCTGTCTGGCTTACATGGGACCTGGAGGTTTGAACATAAGCTCTTAGTACTTAAAATACAGTGACCACTTTTTCCTACTGAAATGCTCTGAAAAAATCAATAACCACATGGTTCATGAGAACCTGAAAGGCTTGAATTAAGGATACTGATTATATAGGAAAATAAATTGTTCTCAAGGTATAAAATATAACATGAGAAATGAAAAAATAAGGCTTTGTGAATGGGAAAATGCTTGACTTCTCTAGAAGACTACAGTAGTAGATGAAAGTAGCCAAATGAGATGGTATAGATGTAACAAAAATCACATAAAATTTTAAAAAGTTCTCCATGTAGATTAAGTTTATCATACATATTTAAAAGCAATTATGTTCAAATGGATCCTCACAAATTTTTCCTAGAGCATTGTTCAGAAGGAAAAATAAAACTAGTATACGCCTTTATACAGATAAAAGCTTTACAAATCTTTGTGTCAAAACACACACTTGTGTGTGTGTGTGTGTGTGTGTGTGTGTGTGTGTGTGTGTGTGTGTGTGATTTTTCAAGGTAGAGTCACTGTAGCCCAGGCTGACCTGGAATTCACTATGTAGTTTCAGGTTGGCCTCAAACTCAGAATTTTCCTACCTTGGCCTCCAAAGTGCTGGGATTAAAGGCATGTGCCACCACACCTAGCAAGTCAAAAAAAAAAATTTTTTTTTTCTAAAGAGAATGCATTCTTTCCTTAACAGGATAGACTACAAACTCTGTGAAACCAGGGATAGAGTAATATTAACATTCCATATGAGACCTTTTAACCAACTCTGTTTCCCTTCTTTACCTCATTTCCCTTCTAATCTTTGAGTTGTCCTTCCTCATATTTCTAATGCTCTGAGAAGACATGAAAAGTAAGTTATAAAGTTATAGCAGCTCTTCGATGCTTATCAAGAACCAAATAAGAAAACAAGCTGCACTGGCAAAAAAAAAAAAAAATTACTAAATATAAGTGCCGCCTGCAGAGCTTACAAAGTAGCTCAAAACAAACACAGAGGCACTTAGGCACCTCAAAGAACGTCACGAGGCTGGTACAGGAGGGGCAGCCCGGTGCAGTCAAGAGCAGCCCATCTGATACAACGTGAGGGCAGGATGCCAGGTGCAGCCTGGCAGGGCATGGAGGTAAACCACATACAGAAGATTCATTGAGTAGTAAACATACTAAGAATAATAAGAATCATGGTTTACAATGATGAGGCAAATGCACACACAGAAAAGGCAGAATGCATCCAGTGGCATATTTTAATTGGAGCTATCGTGACAAATTCATGGCCAATGTACATACATATGTAAATAGGTACAGAATGATACCTATTTTGAATACTATAATATAGCACATATACTATATCTAGAAAGATACAGAGATACAATTTTCTAGCCACTGTACCAAAAACTGAACAGCAATGTACACATTTTATACTCAGATTCTGGTTTCTATATACCACTGTCCTTGAAGAAATGGTTGATTCAAGGGCCACAAACATCACAGATGCTAGAAAATAGGTTAGTATTCAAAGAATCATACTGATTTGTTGACATGACAAGAAAACTGAATCATCAAAATGCACAATGAAGTAACAAAATAGAAATCCTTGACCAAATCAGTAAGGGAAGGCTTCGCCTTAAATTGATAAAAGAAGGAAGAATCATAGAATTGGAAAGAATCAGCACATAGAAACCATCAAAATAATTCAGGCAGCCGAGTGTGGAGGTGCACGCTTTTAATCCCAGCACTCAGCAGGCAGAGGTAGGAGATCACCGTGGGTTCGAGGCCACCCTGAGACTACATAGTTAATTCCAGGTCAGCCTGGACCAGAGTGAGACCCTACCTTGAAAAGCAAAACAAAACAAACAAAAAAAACAATAATAAATCCAGGCAACATCAAAAGTTCAGAAAGCCAAAGATATATGAAAAATAGGTTACTACCAAGACATCTCAAGGCATTTGTTGATTACAAAAGATGAAGATAAATACACATTTGGGGAAATCTGCCAGATTTCACCTTGGTCAAGTGACTGGTTTAAATACCAATAGGAAAGGCCCCAATCACTTGACAGTGAACTGTGCTATTCCTGTCAAGAAATGAACAACTTTGGGCTAACCATGAAGAATATGGCAGTAAGTGATTTAACAACTGGCTCTCCGGGGAGGGCAGGGAGCTCGTTTACTTCTATGGTGCAATAATCCACCACAGCCAGCTTCAGGTTTAAACCGTATGACTATCAAGGACTTGAGAACAACTATGTCTATTAAGCTGCCACACAACACACGGAGATAGGTCCACCACATTAATGGCACAAAACCAAACCTGAGGGACATCTTACTAAGCAGGTACACCATCAAGTTCAAGAAGATTCCAAGGCTCAGGGACTATTGCAGGAGGGCAGAAAGAATGGAGGAGCCAGAAAGGGAGGAGCATTTACAATACTGTCTTTACAATACTGTCAGTCACAAAGAGGCCTCGATCCTCATGACCTCACAGTGGCTAACGCTACTGACACAAGACCTGCATGATAGGAGGAAAAAATGATGACATCAAAATATAAGGGAGAACAGTTGGAAAGAAGGGATTGAATGGGGGAGAGATTTGGGAAAGAGAAAACAGGGGTAGTGGGAGTTTATGACTGTTATGTTGTCCATATGTATGCAAGTTGTCAATAAAAAGTTTACAAAATTAAAAAAAAGAACGTAAAGATCATTTAACTCAAGGTAAGACTATGGATCTATCCAGATTAAGACAAGAACACGAGTAATGGCATGTGTTCTGAGAGAGAGCCTTTTGTTAGGATGGATAGCAGAAGGGACCATCAGATTTTTTGGGGGGGGGTGTTTCGAGGTAGGGTCTCACTCTAGCTCAGGCTGACCTGGAATTCACTCTGTAGTCTCAGGGTGGCCTTGAACTCATGGTGATCCTCCTACCTCTGCCTCCTGGAATTAAAGGCGTGCGTCACCACGCCCAGCAACGACAATCATATTTTTAACTGGGTATCTGGATGAATACATGAAAGTTATTTGTGTTGTTCTGACAGATTTCCTGTAAGTATTAATTTTTTTTGAAGTAAAACTACATACTGAAAGAAGTATAAACTATTTGGGCACTTAGTTAGGTTAACATTTGCATTTCAGCATATAAGAAATGCTAAAAAAAAAAAAAAAAAAAAAAAAAAACAGAAGACGGGCGTGGTGGCACACACTTTTAATCCCAGCACTCAGGAGGCAGAGATAGGAGGATCACCATGAGTTCAAGGCCACCCTGAGACTCCATAGTGAATTCCAGGTCAGCCTAGGCTAGAGTGAGACCCTACCTTGAAAAACCAATAAATAAATAAATAAATAAAAGCAGAAAGGGCAGGGACACTAAGGACTGGCTGCTTTAGACCAGGTTTAATTCCACCATACATTGCTATGTGAGGCATGCAGCCATTCCTAAATAAAAAATAAGTACCTCAGAGAATAGTATTAATTCTCAAAAGGAGATTACACTGATGCTTAAGTAAAATCCCATTTGCTTGATTACTAATTGTAAAATTCTACATACAGAATAATTTAAGGTGGATGATAGTTCTACTTAAGTTGAAAGCATGTACAAAAATAAACTGAAGATACGGATGTTTTGACTTAAAAATAAACTAATATAACTAAATTACCACTCCTTACCCGAAATTGATAGCACAGTAGTAAAACTGGAATGATTAAAGAATTGCAGTATAGAAAGAAATGGTGGGCTGGAAGGATGGTTTAGTGGTTGAGGCACTTGTCTGCAAAGCCAAAGGACCCAGGTTCGATTCTCCAGGACCCATGAAAGCCAGATGCACAAGGTGGCACATGCATCTGGGGTTCGTATGCACTGGCTGGAGGCCCTGGCATGCCCATTCTCTCCCTTCCTCCCTATCTCTGTCTATCTCTGACAAATAAATAAATAAAAATATTTTTTAGAATTAAAAAGGAAATGGTGCCCTTTTTGCATTAAACACACATCTACTTTCTGATATATATGTATGTGTGTGTGTATATATATATACACACACACATACATATGCATATAATACAATCACTTAATGAAACTAATTGTTTTCTTTGATCATTTCAAACACCATGAATCACAGAAATAGGGATTTGAAGTTAGTGGTTTCTTGAACACAGGAGACATACATCTCTGGACTAGTTCTACTTATTAAGCATAACGGAATCATTATTTCCTAGCGATGAACAGTATACCCTTGGCAAAAACGATGGCCTAGCATGGGAATGATCTGTCTTAAATTTTCTCATTAGTGACACCCTGAGGGGTGGAGAATAAAGGGGCTAAGAGGAGTTAAATAGCTGGTTTGGGATGGTGCTGTCCCAGTAGGAGACGGGACCACCAGATGTAGTGGTCCCATTGGTGTGGGAGCCAAGACCTGGGTGAGCAGCATTTTCCCTTTGCACAGGAGACCGAGTAGCCGAGCTCTAGGAGGCAGGATTGGCAGGCCGGCCCCAGACGCAGGTGCAGCAACATGTCCTCTGAGTTCCACGGAGGTTCTTCTCCTGGGGCAGGAGCAGGAACTCTTCCAGCAACTTCCAAAGCAGCTCTTTCGTCCATGGCCAGTCTGGTACTGGGGACTGTGTGCAGTGGTTTATGGAGAGCTAGGAGGGTCCTGACTGGTGGTAAGCATGCAAAACCAGGATGGCAAAGTGTGGGTTCACCCAAAACTGGTGGCTCCACTTATTTCATTGATGTGGCAAGCACCTGGAGGTGCTTCGCTTTCAAAACCCTGACAAGTGAGGATCCCAGTCACCACGGCCGGATGGGGCCTCTAGCTCTTAGGCTCCACTTTGCCTACATGGATGGCAGGGAAGCTGCGCAGTCTGCTGCGGGGGGCTCATCTTCTCCTGAGTGGGGTCGTCTCTTTCAGCCGCACGGCTGTACCTCCAGGGCACACCCCCAGAAGGGCCTGGGGAGCTGCCCCCAGGTGAAAAGCCATGTCACTGCTAACAGCCTGATTCCTGAGTGGAAAGAGGGAGCAGCTGTGGTGTCTGAGAGGCAGTGAGAGAATGGTAAAAGCCAACAGCGAGGGAGTGATAAATGCAGCTTATTGTACAGAGGGATTCTGGTGTGCCAACTGGGTGCACACGGAAGAGGGCAGAAGCTTGCAGTGGCTGGAAAGAGGCCTGTGTTGCTGACTCTACTCTGTTGTAAGGAGCAACTTAAAATGAAGTCAGTGAGGAGTGTTGTAAGGGCAAACACTGGGGCAAATACGATCACTTTTACTGGTCTGACCAAGACCGCACTCTTGGATTTGAAAAGCTGCTTATCAAATTAACGATGATCACTAGAAGACAGCCCAGCCAGAACCTCACCTGAACGTGCATCCAGCATTACAGCGCACACCAAAACAACCTGGCGCTAACACAGTAAGAAAATGCACAGCTCCCAGGAAGCTGTCCAGACTACTGAAATTGATGTTCGATTTGTATTTACCCTCTTGAAAATCCCTATGATTCTGGGGGAATATTAGGAACAAATGATCTTTGTAATTTTCAATATCCTTTCCAATCATCCTATGAAACTTTGAGGAAAAGACTTCAAATTAAATTCTTTCCCAAGTGTTAAAGACTTGGAGGTACAACTGGGACTCTTTCTGAGGGAGAAAGGCTTTGATGAAGGCCGAGATATTCGGCTGGACAGTGACCCAGAGAGCCGCCACCCCCAACTTGACTCCAGCAGCTCTCTGGCAGATCCCTTGCCTCGAGAACTTAGCTTCCGCTCCTGTTCAGGAACATGATGACCCCTCTGGAGCAGGAAGTCCTCCTGACTCTCCTTAGCAGTGACAACTGCAGCCTCCTTGATCCCAAGATGTTCCCTTTACATGCACAGCACTGTGTTTTCAGGGGGTTATGTGGCAGTCTCCTCCACTAGCCCATTACTTCGGCGTTTTATCCCTATCATGCGACATAATGTCTAGCTTATCACAGGTACTTACTATGTTTTTACTAATGAGAAAATAAGCTATTTTCTGAATTAGATGTTAGTAGAATACATCTGCAGAGAAACAATGGACAGTTTCATTGTTGTGGCCAAGAACTTCAGTTTTATTACTAGCCTACCTCAGACTTCTGGGTAAGCAGCCACGCCAAAGCAGCTAGGGAGGGAAATAAGCAGAAAATAGCCTGCCTCTTTTAATTTTTGGATGGCAGGACCTACCGTTTCTAGAAAGTAATATGACCAACATTTAAGAACTAAAAGTTCCATATCAAAGCTGCTACAGGGGAAGAACTTTAGAAATGTATGACTTTGAGATCAGGATAGGTTCAAGGGCATTGTTAATTTAGAGAGATTTTGATTGGTGTAGCCTCACTAAAGACTAGTGAGAACTTCACCCTGGAGTCCATAATCTTAGTCTCCACAGGAGTCCGACCTGGTTCTCAGTTCTAGTTACAGGCTCCTTTGCACTGAGCAGATCTCAGAGCTAATCAGAGAGCCGTTGGTTACCCACCCAGGCTGGGTGCCACTATTGCACAGCAGTGTACATCTTGTCAGGCTGGTTACTTTCATATAGCTGTGTCCCCTGCTTGCTCACAATGTTGTTGGCCATTTTCCCCAGAGGTCATGTAGTGATTTCCAGCACTATATGGGCTAACCAAGTGGAAACTGGCTTCCTTCCAGATTCCAGCCAGATCTCTCAATGTTTTGTGTTGGCAGCATGTGATGTCTTCAGCAACTGGGTCTCCTTTACCTCAAGTGGTAATCAAGTGTTTGACAGAAGTCTGTCTTGTTTTGGGGACCTCTTAGGTCTCTCTGATCAACAGCTCAACATGGATTATAACCAATTTCTGGTACTAGGAGTTACAGGCCACAGCCAAATGTTTTAGGATTAGGTTTCATCCCACCCTCTCCAGGGCCCTTCAGAGCTATCAACAAGAAAAAAACAGCTGACTCCCTGGCAGCAGATGAACCACCCCTCGTACTTCAGCCAGGGCCCAGGTGAAACCACAGAGGAACTAGCAAGATGAGCAAGAGTGCTGCTTCCATGGCAAGCCTAACAACCTGTGTCAGCGTGATGGAGAGAGACACTGAGGACACTCAAAACACACCAAGGCAGAAACCCAGAAGCTGATGAGACCTCAACACTAAAGAAGACTTAAGGCACACCCACAAAGGCTTGGGGAATTTTGTGGAAAACAAGGTGGAAAGAATGTTAAGAGCCACAAGGTGAGAGGGAATATCCAGAAACATTGCTTCCCCCCCCCCACACACACACACACAATGTCTGACTGCTGCTCTCACAACTCATAATCCACCACTCCATGGTGAACACCAGCAGTCTCACTAGTGAGGCTCTCAGTGGACTAGGGCCAGGGAGGAGGGAAATGATGGTACCAACAAATGATGTGTCCATACAGAGTTTCTACTTAATAATAAGAAATGTATGACTTTGATACCTTTAATACCTTTGTGAAATGTTCATCTTTCTGAAAAATGTAAAGAAATTTAATCTACACCATAAATACATCACAAAACTAGTGTTTATCATCTTTGTGAGAAATACAAAAGAGCAAGAGATCTATTGTATTTTCTGTTGAGGGGTTCTAGAAGGATGCCATCCTGTGGGAAGCCCTACTTCTCAAGACCAAGCGTTGACAATCCTTGAAATCAGGGCTTATATTTCTACATTTGGTAAAAGATCCTGTGGTCGTTTGAATGTGATAGTGCATGGTCCCAAAGACCCAGGTGTTTTCTTAAAATTAAACTTGTAACTTAGGGCTCAAACCTTCTGGCTGGAGGAGGTGTCACTGGGGGTGGATTCTGGAGTCCAGCTTTAAGTTGTGTTTGGGGACCAACTGGATTCCAGCCCAAAGGTGTGTCAAGAGCAGTGTGAGCTCTGGTGGGTTTGTGCCTGCTTGTGGTGCTGCCTACTGGTGCTTTCTCTCTACGGGGATCTGTGAAAGGCAGCAGCTTCTTCCACCATTGATGGAACTTCTCCTAGGTCTGTGAGCTTGAATCATATTCACTTTCTCCATAAGCTGTGGTTGGATGTTTGTCTCGGCAACACGCAACCAACTAGGACAATCTTTAAAGCTTCCACTTCAAGAAACTGTACTTTTTTTTTTTGTTTGTTTTTAAAAATATTTTTATTGATTTGAGAAAAAAGAGAAAGTGTACGGGTTTGCCAGGGTCTCTTGTCACTGCAAATGAGCTCCAGATATACAAGCCACCTTGTGCAGCTGTTTTAAATGGATAGTGAGGATTGATCCCAGGCCAACAGGCTTTGCAAGCAAGTGCCTTTAACCACTGAGCCATCTCTTCATCTCTCACAAGATACTTTTAAAAACTGTCATATGTTTCCCATATGTGAATAAGATAGACATTTATGGGGCTGGGGCAATGGGTGCCTGCTTGCAAAGCCTGCTAGCCCACGTTTAACTTCTTAGTGCTCACATGTCCACACACAAAAAGTGGAGTAAGTATCTGTTGTGTGCAGTGGCAGGGGACATGATTTGCCACCCCCACATGCAAATATGATTAAAAATATATTTATGTAATTCATAGGCTGATACAGGCTTATATGTGAGATTAAATGCAAATGTTGAACTGGGGTTAGGTTCTGCCACAGAAAACCCTGCCTTAAGATACCTGCACTTCAAAACATTATAGGCCATTACCAAGGCCCTTGGTTTCCCACCAGGAATAAATGGTAAGACCCTATTGCTGAAGACTCCACATACTTGGGCTACAAGGCCACTGAGAAATCCTGCTGGAACGGAGCTGAAAACCTCTGCCATGTAAACCAGGTGACAGAAAGCTGGAAGAAACCATTCTTCATGCAGTTCAATGGGAGAGAGAGATACCACCAGTGAAAATACTCAATAGTGGACACTGCAAGCCATGCCAAATGAGCCAACGGGTGCAAAACTGGCACATCTATCATGGTGGAAACCAACTGCCCTCCAATTGGACTGAAGGCCCGCTCCAAGGGAGGGAATACATCCCTGATACTGAAAACTTAAAACAGGGGTAGTCATGAGCCCTAGGAGTGTAACATCTGCTGATGTTTGGATAAGTGAGCACTTCTCTTAATATTCATACCCTTATATTAACACTACTCTCACTTTGGGTAGAGAATCTTCTCTTTTCAGATGGCAGTGACCTTGGGACAACTCAGAAGGTATCATGGTGCTGGATAGCAGTGACTAGAGTACTGAGTAACATCTCTATCACACCTTCCAAGGCTCAGGGTCTAATGCGGGAGAGGTGGCAGAAAGAATGTAAGAGCCAAAGGAAGGGCAGGACTCCTTACAATGTGCTCCCTCCAGACATAAAATGGCCTGGATATCCATGACCTCACAGTGCCTGACACTACCTACACAAGACCATCATAGAAGGAGGGAAAGATCATGACATCAAAATAAAAGAGAGACTTACTGAGATGGGGAGGGGATATGATGGAGAATGGGGTTTCTAAGGGGAAAAAGCAGGGAGGGAGGGTATTACCATGGGATATTTTTTATAATCCTGGAAAATGTTTTTAAAAATTGAGAAAAAATTAAATTAAAAAATAAAAAAAGTTACCTGCACTTAAGAAATCATTATTTTCTTTTTGTTTCAGCTTTTGTCTTAATCTTTTTTTTTTTTTAATTTGAGAGAGAGAAAGAGGGAGGGAGGGGGAGAGAGAGAGAGAATGGACACATCAGGACCTCTAGCCACTGCAAATGAACTTCAGAGGCATGTGTCACTTTGTGCATGTGGCTTTCATGGATCCTGGGGAACAGAACCAAAGTTCTTTGGCTTTGCAGGCAAGCGTCTTAACTGCTAAGCCACATCTCCAGCCCTTAATCTTTTTTTTTTTTTTTTTATGTGAACAAGTAATATTTTAGCCAATCATGTAAGAGTGTGAGGTTGCACTCTGACTATCAGCATGAGAAACGGGACCAATGCATTAGGAGATAACCCAGTAAGCTTCCTGTGGGGTGGACTCTTCAAGGCTTTCCCCTTCTGCAGAGGTCCACGTCGCCTTGCATCTGATACACTTTAGATTGCAGGCTCATTCCCAGACTCACTTCTAACAAAGTGAGAACACCAACAAAATCATAATTCAATTCTTAAAGGACTTGTTCATAAACCTTAAATCTACTGTATCAAACATGAAAAATGAAGCCTATTCTCTGTTGTTCAATTGTGCTACCAATGACCTTTCTAAGACCACTCCAAATACAAGACATAGCATTCTAGCATAATGAATAAGTAACTGTGGGAACAGGTATTCCCAAAAGTCTGGGATATACTGAAAAAACCTCTCCATCTTTCTCTACAGAAGACAGATAGCAGAACATTACCAAGTTATTTTTTTTCCCTTTTGAGACAGGGTTTCACTCTAACCCAAGCTGAGCTGAAACTCACTTTTGTAGCTCATGCCAGCATCAAATGCACAATGACCTCCTACATCTGCCACCTAGTACTGGGATTAAGGGTGTGCATCACCATTTCCAGCTTTATTATTGAGTTAAGATCTTAAATTAGTGAATGATTTGAAATTTTAATCCTGTACTAAACATTTCTGAGAAGACTGAATGCCATTAAAAATTATTCAACATATTCAATTCTAGGAAGACAATCAATATGGAAAAAAAAAAAAACCTTTTTACTTTAGTGTTATGAACAGTAATATGCCCAGAAGCCATCAATTGTTATTTGAAAATTTTCAGTGGCAGGGATGGGATACCTTCCAGCAAGTTGTTGGACAGAGAGGTTCTCCATATCCCCAAAACATTCCAGACTGTTGCCAAGGCTCCTGGTTGCCCATCACAACTAGATGGTTAAGACCCTATTGTTGACGACTTCACATGCTTGGGCTTAGGTCACTGAGAACTCAAGCCATAGCTGAGCTGGAAGCCTCTTCCATGCTGACTAGCTATTAGGATGCTGAAAAGACCTATACAGCCTGTTGGGAAAGGAGTCACTAACCATATTAGCCAGCAGTGGACCCTGAAAGCTCTACGGCTGGACAGCTAGGCCAAATGTACCAACTGGTACAGTGGTGCACGCTTGTTATGGGGGAAACCAACTGCTCTCTGACTGGACTTGAGGCCCGCTTCATGGGAGGGAATACACAACTGGTACTGAAAATCTAATCAAGATCCCACGGCTGGGCTGGAGAGATGGCTTAGCAGTTAAGCGCTTGCTTGTGAAGCCTATGGACCCTGGTTCGAGGCTCGATTCCCCAGGACCCACGTTAGCCAGATGCACAAGGGGGCGCACGCGTCTGGAGCTCATCTGCAGTGGCTGGAGGCCCTGGCGCGCCCATTCTCTCTCTCTCTCTCTCCCTCTCTCTCTCTCTCTCTCTCTCCCTCCCTCCCTCTCCCTCTTTCTCTCTCTGTCTGTTGCTCTCAAATAAATCAATAAAACAAACAAACAAAAAAAAAGATCCCATGGCTGGGGAGGTCATTAAGCCCTAGGGGTAAAATTACCACTGCTATCTAATTAAATGCATATATTATGCCCACCAAAATGTACTCTAAAGATTTATGATTATGCCCATATATTAATGCTACTCTCACTTTAGATTAGAGCATTTTCTCTTTTTAGATGGCGGTGACCACTGTGGTGACTCCAAACTCACTGTAGTACTGAAAAGTGACAGTGGGGTGTTCAGCACTAAGGGAGACATCTCTATCACACCCTCCAAGCTCAAGGACCACTGAGGAAGAGGTGACAGGAAGAATGTAAGAGACAAAGGAAGGGGCTGGAGAGATGGCTTAGCAGTTAAGCGCTTGCCTGTGAAGCCTAAGGACCCCGGTTCAAGGCTCAATTCCCCAGGACCCACATTAGCCAGATGCACAAGGGGGTGCACGTGTCTGGAGTTTGTTAGCAATGGCTGGAAGCCCTGGGGCGCCCATTCTTCCCCCCCCCCCACAGTATGTGTGTGTGTGTGTGTGTGTGTGTCTTTCTCTGTCACACTCAAATAAATATATAAAAAGGAACAAAAATTTTTTTTAAAAAAAGACAAAGGAAGGTGAGAAGTGCTTACAATAATGTTTTCCAGATACAAAGTGGCTTTGATATTCAGGACATCACAGAGGCTGACACTACCTACACAAGACCTACATAATAGAAGAAAGAAATGATGACAAAATAGAAGAAAATCCCATTGTCAATAGCCACAAAAAATAAATTATCTAGGAATATCACTCACAAAAGAAGTGAAAGACCTATGCAAAGAAAACATTAAAACCCTGAAGAAAGAAACTGAGGAGGACATGAGAAGCTGGCGGGACCTTCCATGCTCATGGACTGGAAACAGGATTGTGAAAACGGCCTTCCTGGCCCAGGAGGGGTTGGGACGAAGACCAGCCCTAAAACACTTGGCTCTGACTTGTAACTCCCAGCACTAGAAATCCGTTACAACCCACACTGAGGTGTTGATCGTAGAGATCTATGAGGTGCCCAGAACAAGACAGGCTTCTGTCAAGACATCTGACTACCCACCTGCAAAAAAAGGTAAGATCCTATTGCTGAAGACCACATGCTGCCAACACAGAACCTTGAGAGATCTGGCTGGAGTCTGGAAGGTTATAGCCCATGCAGTGCTGGAAAATGCTACATGAGCTGTTGTGAGCAATGTTGTGAGCAAGTAGGACACTGCTATATGAAAGCAACCAGTCTGACCAGATGTGCACAGCTGTGCAATGTTGGCACCCAGCCTCGGTAGTTAGCCAATGACTTTCTGATTAGCTATGAGATCCACTTAGTGGTGTCGTTGCTAGAAACCTGACTGTGTGGGTTTTTTTTTCCTTTAAGAACTGATTTGCAGGAGGAATATGAAGGGATTTGAAAGCTTGGACTAAGAGACACCTTGCAGGTCTATAAAAAGACATAGTGGTTGGGCATGGTGGCACATGCCTTTAATCCCAACACTCGGGAGGCAGAGGTAAGAGGATTCCCATGAGTTCGAGGCCACCCTGAGACTCCACAATGCATTCCAGGTCAGCCTGGGCTACAGTGAGACCCTACCTCAAAAAAAGAGAGAGAGAGAGAGAGAGAGAGAGAGAGAGAGAGAGAGAGAGATCGTGGATTCTTGTAAGAACTGAAAGAACAAAATGTAGAAGCTGTAGACTATGGGGTTTGGGCTGTTAAGAGAACAGCTTTGTCCAGAAGGGGCAGCAGCCGTTTCTGAGAGGCTAGCTGTGCTTGTCTTGTCCTGAGAACTTGAACAAAGCTGCATTTAAAACTCAGGGTGGGGCTCTCTTCGGCAGCACATATACTAAAATTGGAACGATACAGAGAAGATTAGCATGGTCCCTGCACAAGGATGACAGGCAAATTCGTGAAGTGTTCCATATTTTTGTTTAAAACACTTGAGTGTAAAAATATTCCAGATGAAGAATAAATTTTGATTTTGTAGTTTCAAAATAACATACAAAATTATTTTAAAGAGATATTTGGGTTATCTTAAAAGTCACTAGTAATGTGGAACAATTAGACATGGCATAATTCATTTAGACACCTTATCAGAATGAATTATTTTAGACACTTAAACACTAGTGGTCAAAGCAACTTTGAAAAAAAATTGCAAAGTAATAATACTATCCGTTACTTCACATTAATGTTCAGAGATTTCAAATATAATTACAGGAATTCTAAATTAATTTATTATGAATGAAAACGAGTTCCTATGCTAGCTTAAAAGCAGCTGAATTAGACTATGTTAAAACTATACCTAGACATTAAAATTTTGTCCTGGAAAAAAAAAAAACTCAGGGTGGGGCTGGAGAGATGGCCTAGTGGTTAAGCGCTTGCCTGTGAAGCCTAAGGACCCCAGTTTGAAGCTCGATACCCCAATACCCACGTTAGCCAGATGCACAAGGGGGCGTGCATGCGTCTGGGGTTCATTTGCAGTGATTGGAGGCCCTGACACACCCATTCTCTCTCTCTCTGCCTCTTTCTCTTTGTCTGTCATTCTCAAATAAGTAAATAAAAATGAACAAACAATTAAAATTAAAAGTCATGGTGGAACAAAGAACAAAAAGAGAAAACACAGGAAGAAATGAGAGCTTCGGGACAGACAACAGCCCATTGCAGCTGCACTTGTTGGAGGGATCGGTACCACTGAGGCTTGTACCAGCTATTCTGCACCGACAAAGTAGGAAGAATGCTGACTCTCTAGGAAGGAGCAACCCTTAAGAAGCACGCTCAAAGTTCATATCTCATAAATAAGCTTTATGCATCCCCACCCCAAGATTAACAAATGTGGGAGCTAATGGTCATTTGGAAATGGCCCCCAGGTGATGTGGAACAGGGTCACAGATCCTAAAGAGAGGCCATGGCATGGAACCATGGGTTACAGTGGAGACCCCAGACCTTTGGAGATGCCAAGACTATAGAATGGCCAAGATGAGCTACTGGCTAGGAATGGAGTCTTCCCCAGGTGTAGGTGGTCCAGCTGGAGTGGTGGACTTGGAACACCAGAGACTCTGTCATGGGTCCCAGATGGACACAAAACTGCAAGATTTGATATTTTTCCTGTTTGTTTTAGATCATGCATTGGCTCAATCTTTTCCTCTTATGCCTTCTTTTGCAGTAGGAATATTCATTATGTGTATGTGGCTTATGTTGATTTTATAGGCTCATAGCTAAGACATGCTGGTGTATGAGGATGACTGAACACTGTTGGGGCTGGTAAAAACTAAGGAGACCTTAAAAAATAGTTTTATTTATTTATTTGCAAGGAAAGGAGAAGAGAAAAGAAGGGGAGAGGAACAGAGGGGAGGGGAGGAGAAAAGGGAAGGGAAGGGAGGAGAGGGGAGAACAGAAGAAAAGAGAGAAAGAGAAAGAGAGAGAATAGGCACACCAGGGCCTCAGGCCACTGTAAACAAACTTCAGGTGCACTTGCCACTATGAATATCTGGCCTTATATGGGTACCGGGGATTTGAACCAGGGTTGCTAGACTTCACAGGCAAGCACCTTAACCACTAAGCAATCTCTCCAGTCCACAATGGGAATATTAAAGTTGGGCTGAATACATTTTTTTCTTTTTTCAAAAAAAAAAATTTTTTATTATTTCAAAGATACAGAGAAAAAGAGGTAGACAGAAAGCATATGGGTGCAGGAAGGCCTCTTACCACTGCAAACTAACTCCAGATGCACATGCCACCTTATGCATCTGGTTTTATGTGGACACTGGGAAATTGAAACCAAGCCATTAGACTTTGTGAGTAAGCACCTTTAACCACTGAGCTATTTCTCCAGTCCCTGAATACATTTTTCATCATAAGATAGTTGTGAGTCTATCTGGGCTGGGGGTGGAATGTGGTGGTTTGAACCAAATGTCCCTCATAAACTCATGTGGTTTGAATGCTTGGCCCCCATCAGGTGGCAACCCGGGAGGTGGAGTCTTGCTGGAGAAGGTGTGTTGCTAGGAGCAGACCTCCAGGTGTTACAGCACCCCCTTGGCAGAGCTCAGCTCACTCTCTTGCTGCTATTTTCCATCTGATGTCATGGGGAATGATGTCTAGCCTCTGCTCTAGCACCTTTTCTCTATGAGGCTTCCTCTCGAGATTGTAAGCCAAAATAATAAACCCTTTCCTCCCATAAAATTAAAAAAGGAAAAACAAAAAGAGGTACACAGCATTCCTGAGGAATGACACCTGAGGTTGTTCTCTAGTCCACACACATGGTCACAGACATGTGCATCTGAGCAACTATGTGTGTGCACGACACCCCCCTACACCCCCCACACACATAAGTAAAAATACAAAAACGTATCTTTTAGAGAAAGAACAGTTAATTAGAACAGACTGGGCTTCAGCTTAGTCAATGCCATCTTACTGTCAACTACTAAAATTTTGGGAAAAGCCAGGTGTGGAGGCACACGCCTTTAATCCCAGCACTCGGGAGGCAGAGGTAGGAGGATCGCTGTGAGTTCAAGGCCACCCTGAGACTCCATAGTGAATTCCAGGTCAGCCTGAGCTAGAGTGAGACCCTACCTCAAAAAAATCAAAAAAACAAAAAAAAAAATTGGGAAAAATATTTTAATGATACTAAAAATATGCTCAGGGTATTTGCTTAATTATATAATGCTTGATAAACTTTATCATAAGAGCACAAATACAAATTGTTTCATGAAATAATGATGATAATAAAGTAGTTAATAAAGTAAACAGATAATAGTTATTTGCTGTAACCCTTTTCTTAATTTGTTAATTTAGGATTCTACACTTTAAGTACATTAAATATTGCTCATAAAATTTAATTTGAACTTTTCAAATTTATTATATGCATATGGAAACTCATAACATAACTCCTGTTTTGAACTCACTATTCAAATTAATAATATAAGAATGAGCTATGTTTAATTTATTTTTGAAGCCTGTATAGCTATATTTTCCTGTGTAGTAAATCCTCACTGATGGTACAAACTATATAAAAAGCACTATATTCAAAAGAAGAACTTTGGGGCTGGAGAGATGGCTTAGTGGTTAAGCGCTTGCCTGTGAAGCCTAAGGACCCCAATTCGAGGCTCGGTTCCCCAGGACCCACGTTAGCCAGATGCACAAGGGGGCGCATGCATCTGGAGTTCGTTTGCAGTGGCTGGAAGCCCTGGCGCGCCCATTCTCTCTCTCTCTCTCTCTCTCTATTTGCCTCTTTCTCTCCCTGTCACTTTCAAATAAATAAATAAAAATAAACAAATTTTAAAAAAAGAAGAACTTTGTACTATAGCAAACTTTTAGCTCATTTAAATAGCAATGTTTATATGTTTATTTCAAATAATTTTGGATAATTGAGGCAAACAGAAAGAAAAACTTAATTCAACTTTCATGATGTATTAAAGCAAATGTTGACTTAGACTGCTGATAAAAGAGCTAATTAAAAGTAAAATAGTACTAGAGACCTATAACCAAAATTCAAGAAATCCTAAATATACTGTGCCAGTATACACTCACTTTCATATATTTTGCTAGTAGACATCATTTTCTTGGATATATTTACACATAAACTAAGCTTTATGATCTCTATTGGTCTGAAGTCAATAAAGCATTATGCTTAATTAAAACAAAGTCCATAGTGAGGCTACCACATTTGAAATCATTAATGTTCATTATGAGGCTAAAACACCAGAAAGGGATAGCGCGTCTGTACGTCATGTGAAGCCTGGAGTACATACAAACCCCGATAGGAAGGAAGCAGCGTGCCAGAGGTCTCGGAAGACAGCGCCAACCCCGTACGGACTGCCAGCTCCGTGGCTGTGCCCTGCTCCCTCCTGAGTGTTATCTGTGGTGCTAGAGCCATCTCCTTCCCTGTGTACTTCCAAATGGGCTGCTTTTCTTAATTTCCTTCATCAGAACAGATCAAGAGTGGAAGGTAGTTGTAAAATTTTAACACTGTCTCGGTAGAACATACAAAATATTATAAAACATAAGCACAATTACATTACATTTTACTAGACAAAATTTAATCCAAATATTGTGGCGTATATTCAAGACGAATCTGTGCAAATATGAAGGGGCTGTTCATTGCTCATCCTGACAGGTCGGTGGACATAACATTATAATGGCCATCTGGACAGATATTTACAAAGCAGTTCTTCCATGTTTGAATGTTACTAAGTACAAATTTAGATTGGAGCATTTCTCAAATGTCAGTACTCTTTCAAAAACCAGATGGGCTTAAATCACAAAACTACAAATATTCCAATCTCTTAATAATACAAACAAGGGATTGCTCCCAAGCACCCTCAAAGTACAATTCCATTGTGCCCAGGGGTCAGTGAGACTTACTATACCTACACTTACCAGCGAATAATATTATATAGCACCAAACAGTACTTAATACATAAAGAGCAGCTGAATTTTTTCATGGCTTTTCTTTTGCCAAGGATCTTTGAAATAACAAGATTTTTATAAGTAGTAGGGCTCATTAGCAATTACAGTTATCTATTCCCTATATTTGGTATGAGATGACCAGAAACGAACTTCAAGAAAAAAAAAATTACAAAAGAACACCCTACAGGGATGTATTCTCACAATGGCCTTTAAGCAGATAAAGACAATAAACCATCTGGTAACTGATCCGGGAACTTAGTGCTTTATTTGAAAGAATAACTTTACAAGGTAACATTATGTTCCATGGAGGAAACCAGTATCTACAAAACAATCGCTTCTGACAGGCAGTACCTTCTTCTTTTCCCGCCTGTGCTTAGAGGAGGTTTGGGTGTTCTTGTTGACACAATCTGGCAGTGCACAGTTCCCAAGAGCAGCATCAGCCATACTGGCCCGATCACTTCCGTTAGAGGTATGCTGTGTGGACTGGGAGCGGAGCAGAATAATGCTACTGCAGCAACTACAAAAAGAGAAAGAAAAGACAGGGCATTATGTGGCTGAGAATCACTGCTTCAAATCCCAAAAACTGTTCTCATGCTGCTTCTCAGCAGATTCTTTCCCCAATTTTTAGTGAGTTTAATATGTTACTCTATCCTAGCTCTTTAGACAATTTTATTGCTTGCTATAGCCTAACCACCTCACTTAGCAATACGCTCTTGGCGCGAGTCAGGACTCAGCTCAACTCTAATGCACATACCTCACTCAACACTGTAATGAAAATCAGGTGGATTTAAATCTAAATACAGTTATATAGCCTAAACAGGTCAAAGTCACTTTAAAAAAATTTTTTTGAACTTTTTTTTAATTTGCAAGCAGAGTAATAGGGAGAAGAGAGACAAAGAGAATGGACACATCAGGGTCTTAGCTGCTACAAACAAACTCCAGATACATGTGCCACTTTGTGCATCTGGCTTTACATGGGTACTGAGAAATCACACCTGGGTCATTAGGCTTTACAGACAAGCACCTTAACCACTGAGCCATCTCTCCAGCCCTCTCCCTCCCCCACTTCTTTTTCTCAGAACTGTCTCACAGTGTAACCCCAAGCTGTCCTAGAACTGAGTAGCCCACTGGTCTCAAACTCAATGGCTATTTTCAGCCTTCCCAGTATTTGGATTATATGCATAAGCCACTATGCCCAGCTTCAAATGAAACTTTTCTTTAAGGATTAATAGAAGTGCTTGAATAAATGCTTCTTCTCGATAATAAATACGAAAGACTGTGGAAATACAAAATTTATGAAATTTCCAGGGGCCACCCCAGCCGTTGTCTAGCCAGAGCCAACTCCAGGACACGAGCAGCAAGGAAAGCAGTCAAAGGAAACAGCAAAGACGTCGCTGGAGCCTCCGGATCCAGAAACCAGCGCTTCAAGTTCTGCTTGGAGCCAGCAGAACACTAAGTACTAGGCTTTTATGCTGTTGTGTGATCACTGTAATGCATTAAGCAATATTCATATTTTAAGAAATGCCTTTGGCTACACGCAGGGGTAAATGTGATGATATATATAACTTAATAAAAAATAACATTTATTTTAACAAAATATCTAACTCAATCAAAATCATGAAAAGACCTATAAAATACTTGATAAAAATTTTAAACTGCCATGTAATGCATTTTAACAGAAATATGAACTTGTATTCTAATAATCACATGAAAAACAATTCAAAATATAAGAAGTTTCATAAACAAGTATGTTCACTTCAGTGTGAATTTTGATAACCAAAGACGGCAGACAGCTTACATGCTCACTACTTACAAGAATTATTTTCCAGTAATTTAAAATTGAATGCATAAATGCTGACACATATCAAACACAAAAGATAATATATAACCGTCTCTATAAAATAATCTCAAGTATATAAAATTAGAGAAAGTAAACAGCAAGGCATGGCTACAGGTAGTTTTTTTGTTTGGTTTTTTATTATTGTGTTGGCTTCAGTTTGTTTTTACATTTTCCAGGTTTTCTACCATGAACATATACATCTTTAATCAGAAAACATAAGGCTTTGGTGTGACTCAGTAGTAGAACACTTGGTCAGCGTGTGCAAGTCCTGGGTTCAATCCCCAGCACTGAAAACACACGCATGCTTGTGCTCGCTCACTCTGTCACACACACACACACACACACACACACAACATCCTCATAGTCCATTTCCTCTTATAAGTGTAAAATATATCCTGTCTCAGAAGGATATGCCGGACTCGGTGGCACACACCTTTAACCCCAGCACTTGGGAGGCAGAGGTAGAAGGATTGCTATGAGTTTGAGGCCATCTTGAGATTACTAGAGAATTCCAGGTCAGCCTAAGCTAGAATGAGAACCCTACCTACTCAAAAAAATAAAAAATAAAACAGGGCTGCAGGGATGGGTTAGCGGTTAAGGCATTTGCCAAAGGACCCACAAGGGGTGCGTGTGTCTGGGGTCGGTTTGCAGTGGCTGGAGGCCCTGATGCGCTCATTTTTCTCTCTCACTCTCTTTCTCTCTGTCAAATAAGTAAATACAAATAAAACATTTTTTTAAAAATTAAATTAAATTTAAAAAGAAATAAAATGAAAGTCCGTGGTGTTTATAAGCTCATTTATTTAAAAGATATCTCTTGCATAGGGTCTACTGACAAAACATGCAAATAACTCAGGAATAATACCACACTTAAAATATGTAACAAAATAAAAATTCTGAAAAGGCATCAAACAAACCAAAATAACTGCTTTGCTTGTGAGATGGAATACAAGTTGTTTCTTCTTTAGTTTCCAAAACCTCTCTGGTGTCATAAACTATTGACACACTGCTGTGTCGCTGCTGCTGCCGGGACTCTACACTAGAATGCTGACCGTCTTGGATCTTCAGATCTTTTCAGTTTCCTTGTCTATAAAACTAGGCAAAATAATACTACTGGACTTCACTGGATTTATGTGAGAATTAAACAAGAATCTGAAAAAGCACTTAGAAGAGTACAAGGTGCCACACAAAACTTAACGGAGAACGAGAATAGCTCAAATAACAGTGGGAAAAGCACAGAAAAATAAACCATACCTTAGATAGAAGTAGGTGGGCTCTGACTTCCAGTAGGTGCCACGGCACACATGTGCCCACATACATACACACATGCACACCCACATGCAAAAATAAGTAAATAAATAAATGCTAAAGAATTCTTCTTAATATCTATTTTCTTTATCCATCCACGAATCTAAATTTTATAAAATCATATTTAAAAGGAACTGTTTTGTTTTCTCCATCATTTTTAATACAAAATTACTTTTTTCTTACTAACATTCATACTACTAGAAGCCAGTTTATATTTACAATAAAGTCTTAGTAACCGTAAAATATAGTATCCTAAAAGTTAACAGCTTGATGCATGCAGTCCATCATGTGACTTTACCTTGAAGAAGATAAAGGACAAGAAGCCAGAAAAAGATGACCTTCGATGTCACTTGTAACCACCACCGGAAGAAAAAGGGGAAAAATACAACTCGAACAATCCCTTTTCTAGTCAGAGAAGTCCAAGGACTTTCAGGCTTTGCCTTAGCAAATGCAGACCCTGAGGAAAAAGTAAAGTGCAATGACAGACTCGGTTTATCATTATGTCATTTTCTTACAGGAAAATGTCAGTGTTTTAAAAACAAGAGGCATATCTTATTCTATTCTATGCTACAAGAACCATCTAACATGGAGTAGTAGGCATTCTTTATGTAATCACACTAATTCAAGTACTTTAAAAAGAATATTAGGGGCTGGAGAGATGGCTTAGTGGTTAAGCTGCTTGCCTGCAAAGCCTAAGGACCCATGTTCTACTCTCCAGATCCCACGTTAGCCAGATGAGCAAAGGTGAGGCAAGCACAAGGTCACACATGCCCAATAGGTGGCACAAGTGTCTGGAGTTCAACAGCAGTGGCTTGAGCCCCTGGCATGCCAATTCTCTCTCTCTCTCTCTCTAAAAAAATAAATTTTAAAAAATTAAAAATAGTATCAGGTCAAGTAACAATTTCTTCCATATATTATATAAACATAACACAATGTTCAAATGTTAATGTCACTGGGAATTACAAATTACTGCTTAACTTTTTATTTTTATTTTTATTTTAAGCTTTAATTATAATATGAAGCCCTTAATGAGTTTGCTAAGAAACCATGAGCTATTTATTGTTTTATACTTGCTTCTAAAAATTACATGTTATGGCAGAAAAAACTAGTCAATGCCTCTACTGTCTCTTATTTAAGCTACTTCTGTCCTCATTTAGGTTCACATTACTTTCACTAATACAAATACACATATCTAAGCTATTATGAATTGTTTCTTCAAGTTCAATGTCTACTTGTATTAAGCATTTACTTATCAAATACTCACCTCTTACAAGATCAACATCTATGAGGTCTGGTTTCACATGTGCTGTTTTCTTTGGTTTATTTCTTAACCCCTGTAATATATTAAAAGTAGTAATGGGACCCAGGTTTAATTCCCCAGTACCCACATAAATCCAGATGCATAGAGTGGCACATGCATCTGGAGTTTGTGCACAGTGGCAGGAGGACCTGGTGTGTCTATTCTTATTCTCTCTCTCTATCTCTCTCTCAAATAAATAAATAAATAATTTTTTTAAAGAAAAAAAGTAGTATTGATACTCTATATGTATTTTCTGTTAATCCACTATAGCAGACAAGAATCAATTCTAAAGATGTTAATTTACAATAAAATCTTTGATTATACTGAACAAAAATATATATTATGTATTTGTTACAAATGGAACACAATTACAGCATTATAATAAATTGTATTACTTCCCAAAAGGCATGTTGAGGTGTATGTTTGACATGCAAAGCTTGTTTATGGCCGGGTGTGATGGCGCACCTTTAATCACAGCACTCGGGAGGCTGGATCACAGTGAGTTTGTAATAGTCAAATTCTAATATAAGGACTGTCACTATCCTAACCAAATTTGGACATAGAGCCTAGATGGTCTAAGAGACTGCACTGGCCTTAGATTTACTTCGGGAGAGTGCTGAGGCTAAGTGAAGTAGTGTCCCCAAGGCACTGAGGATGTGGGCTGGGAGTGGTCTACAGACAGTAGTAGATGACAAAGTTGAGGATCAGAGATGGACTGCAACATCCAACACACACATTCCTAGCAAATAAGATATACAAATGACAAACCGGTGTATGACAAAGATGCTCAGAACCCTTAGGAAATGCAATTCAAAACCACAAGAGACCTCACTCTGGGAAGAAGGGCTGTTTATACAGAAACTCAAACTAAACATCAGCAAGGATGTGGAGAAAACAGAACTCTGTTGCACAGTTATGGAAGTTTCTCATAGAATTACAAATAAAACTACCTGGGGCTGGAGAGATGACTCAGTGGTGAAGGCAGATGCCTGTGAAGCCTAAGGACCCATGTTCGACTCTCCAGATCCCACGTAAGCCACATGCACAAAAATGAGGCAAGCGCAAGGTTTCACATGCCCACTAGGTGGTGCAAGTGTATGGAGTTTGATTTCAATGGAAAATTGGGGCCTGCTTCAGCAATAAACATGGCCATGTGGTTCTTAGTCTTTTGGAAATTGTTTGGGGAGGAATGTGGAAGGATTTAGAACTTTGAACAGAGAAGCCTTATAGTGCTGTAAACAGAGGTAATGGCCATTCTGGTGGGAATTTGGAAGACCAAATGGCCAAGGGAAATGTGCACTGTAGAGTTTGACTTACGAGACTTCAATCTGGCACAGGAAGTTAGTTTTATTTTGTTTTTTTTTTATTTAGGTGGTGGTGGTGGTGGTGGTGGTGTGTGTGTGTACACGCAGGTCATCACCTGTCCCTACTGTAAACAAATGCAAGCCACAAGTGCCATTTTTTTGTGCTCTGGCTTTATGTGAATACCTGGAGAATTTGACCAAAAGCTGGCAGGGTTTCAAGCAGGTATTTTTACTACTGTGCCATCTCTTCAGCCTCAGGAACAGGATTTTAATGGAACTGGACTACAGACAATGGCTGCAGTCTTCCCATGTCCTCTAAAACTAATGCAGAAATATGTTTGACAAAGGAAATTTCAAAGCACAAAAATCATCGAGTGTGTGAAATGGATTCTTTTTGCTACCCTGATTCAGATCTACAATGAAAGGGCTTATAATTATGCCCCCTACATAGTTCCCATCTGGGGGAGCCTTTGAGAGGTGAAGGCTTGCTGAAAGTGTACTGATGTGGGCAGCCCTTGGGGTTGATGAGTCCGGCCCTACAGATGTTGAGGGCTAATTTGCCCTGTGGCTGATAGATGGACATGTGACGCTGGCTGTCGGCTATCTTGCGTTTCTCTGCCATGATGACACTTCTCAAAATTGTAAGTCTGAAATAAATCCTTTCACCCATAAACTGCTTCTACTCAGGTGTTAGTGCCAACAGCAAGAAGATAATTGCTACAGGTACCTTACTGAATTTATTCATTTGCCTATTTTAGCTCTACTTGATACATTTCAGACTCTTGTCTTCTTATTTTTTATTAATTTATTTATTTGAGAGACAGGGAGAGAGGAAGAAGCAGAGAGAGAAAGAGAGGCATATATACAGAGAATGGGCACACTAGGGTCTCCAGCCACTGCAAACAAACTGCAGACATTTGCCCCACCTTGTACATCTGGCTGACATGGGTCCCAGGGAATCGAACGTAGGTCCGCTGCCTTTATATGCAAGTGCCTGCACCATGAACTCATTTCTCCAGCCCTCCAAACTCTTTTCAGATGGAACTTTTTTTTTCTTTCCTTCTTGCATCTTTCTTTGCATACTCCTTAAATCTATGCTATTTTTCTAATTGTTCAGTCCTTTTGCTTCATCATTCAATGAAAATCTGCTCATTATTATGAAAATATTAACAATGTGCATAATGCATAATGCTATACATATATGAACTATATAGTATACACACATACACAGTATCCTTATACATACTTAATATAACACTGAATACCACATCTCTCCCCCAAGTACTACCTGGATATTTCTAAAATAGAATTTGAAATTTCCTTTCTCCCAGCATTTCCTATCACACCTGAAGAATTTGTAGAAATATAAACTTTAAAAGCCAGGCATAGTAATTCAACCTATGGGGAGACTGAGGTAGAAAAATCACCATGAACTGAAGCCAGCCTGGGCTACATAGTAAATTTCGGGTCAGCCTGAGCTAGAGTGAGACCCTGCCTCAAAATAAAATTTTAAAAAGTAAAGCTGGAGCCGGGCATGGTGGCACATGCCTTTAATCCCAGCACTCGGGAGGCAGAGGCAGGAGGATCGCCAAGAGTTCGAGGCCACCCTGACACTATATAGTTAATTCCAGGTCAGCCTGGACCAGAGTGAGACCCTACCTCGAAAAACCAAAAAAATAAAAAAGCAAAGCTGGACAGATGGCTTAGTGGTTAAGGTGCCTGCCTGCAAAGCCAAAGGACCCAGGTTTGATTCCCCAGTACCCACACAAGGCAGATGCACATGGGGGCACATGCATCTGGAGTTCATTTGCAGTAGCTGAAAGCCCTGGCGCACCCATTCTCTCTCTCTCTCCTTCTGTCTATGAAACAGACAAACAAATAAATAAATGAATATAAATAAAATCTTTACAAAGGGCAAAACAGAACAAATTTCTGCATAAAGTCCTTCAGTGTCATCCACGCTGTCATCCAGGCTATGTCTGAACTCTCGGGTTAGGAACTCAAACCCCTTCAAGGTGTGCGTGTCCTTCTGGCTCTACTGCTGACCACTTTTCCCTTCCTTCTCAAGCCAATTACCAAAGGACTGAGCATTCCTTGGTCGTCATCTTACTTTCTTTCCTTCCTTCCTCCCCTGACTCCTTCCCTCTTCTGTTCTCCTTTCTTCTTTTCTGATGCATATTTTCATATGCCTTTCTGGTATATCTGACACACTTTGTTTGTGAGCCACTTTGTCTGTAAAACCTTTCCTAGCCAGCTCAGGGTTTCCTCCCTCTGCCCTCCCCTAGAGAGATTTAACACATGTGCTTCTTAATTGAATTTATTTCATTTATAATAATGTGCCTCACCTATAAAAGTGTAACCTATTCATCTTTCTGTTCCCATGGCAATTCTATATTTAACATATGCCAAAACTTTATTAAATGAATGTATTAAAGTAAAAACATTAAAGTTGATAAAATGTCTATGTCCTTTGTCATAGATGACTAAGTTGTCTAAACACTTACAGATCTTTTTTTTTGTTTGTTTTGTTTTATTTTTTGAGGTAGGGTCTCACTCTAGCCCAAGCTGACCTGGAATTCACTATGTAGACTCAGGGTGGCCTCAAACTCACTGTGATCCTCCTACCTCTGCCTCCCGAGTGCTGGGATTAAAGGTGTGCGCCACCACGCCTGGTCTTTGAACATATTTTTACGTAACTATAGACAATGGCTTTTAATCTAGTGTAAACCTTTCTGTAAAAAGAGAAAATGTCAACTAACTACAGCAACATTCTCTGAGCCCAGATTAAATTTAGCTCGTGCAAAAACATACTTATTAGTATCTATGCAAATGAAAAACTACATAAATTTTATTATCAAAAAAGAATGCTGAGGAACAACAAATTTAGATTAAAAAGTTTTCACCCGAGCATGACAGCCTAAGAGAATATCTTATCAGTGTAAGACAGGTGGTTAAATGTCTAAGTGCCTGCTCTAAGAACACTTGAGTTAATATTTTATTTCTTAGATTCTTTCTAAAAAATGACCAACTGCTCAGCAACTCTTTTCGCACCAAGTCATTCTGTTAGTAGCTCCAGAAAGCAGCTCTCAGGTCAGCCCAGCAGCACCGCACAGGGTCACGCAGGCGAGAACAACCCTGGGACACTTACCAGCTTAATAAACTGTACAGAGCAATGACAGCATCAAAAGGAAGGAAAAGTAAACTAGAAGTATAAGGTGACAGGTGAAAGGGGAAAACAGCTGGCAAAAAACAGTCATTAGAAATGAAATTTAAAAATGGAAAGGTGCTAAAAAGTTTTTTAAAAAGTCAAAAGACATGACTGAAGTTACAAGTTTACCTCTTTACTTAAAAGTTTAGATGGAATAAACATTAATTTACACATTAAAAGTATATGGAAAGGTACTGAATAAAATGTGACAGGTCAAAAATTATGTTTTAGGATAAACAGAACAAAACAAATTTGTTACCTTGATTTCTCTTTGTTCAACAGATTTTTCCCATATTTGTTGGTCATATGCTCCAATCTGAAGAAAAGAAGCCGGTATTACATTAAATAATCATTGCTGGTACCTACTTCTTCAAACTAGAAGCTACTCAGTGTTCACTCATAGCAAAGTTTAGGTTCAGCTCTGTCTCAGCCTTTCGGGATCAATGATGTGCTGCAATAGATCTCGAAGCACTGACCGAGGAATGGCCAGTACCTTTGCAACTTGCTGGAAGAGGCAGTCTCTCAGGCTTCACACACTAGTTGCTGGATCAGAGATACGGGATGGGGACTCAAAAGATTTTGCTTAAGAAATCCCTTCCAGATAAATCTGATGTGAGAACCATGCCATACGAATCATTTACTGTAAATAAACATAATTACTACAGTGCTGTTATAGTCAAGAAGAAGAGAAAAAAAACAGATCCTTTTTGAAGTTGTTGTTGTTACATTGGGAGGGGGGGTATTTTTAAGGCAGGCTGTCTGTCACTGTAGCACAGGCTGACCTGAATCTCACTCTGTAGTTCCAGGCTGGCCTCAAACTCAACCCTCCTGCCTCTGCCTTCTGAGTGCTGGGATGAAAGGAAAGGCATAACCATCACACACAGCTTGAAGTTGTTTTTTAAAGAAAAATAATAGTATGTAGGATTAGAAATTCATAAATATGCTGACTACTAAGTTGCTTCTTTTTTCTGACAGGATCTCACTGAACACACAACATTCCTCCTGTTAGTACCCTGAGTGCTGAGATTACATACATGAGCTACTACATCTAAAGTTTAAATTAGCAAACAAAAGCTGTAAAATAATTAAAGGCACACTGAGAGAAATCAGAAGAAAAATATGGCGTTCCTATTATTCTCAGACACCAGAAAGTCCTTTGAACTACTCTTTAACCAGCAACCTCAATTAGCCACTTTTTACCGTTCCTACATGATTTCTTCACTTAAATCACTTGTGCTCCTCAGTTTCTGCCTAGTTCCTTATATCCAACAGGATAAAGAATTGAGCCAAGAGCCAATAATTATGACTGGGAATTTTCATTGTTTTCATTGATTGAAATTAAAAGAGGAGAGCTGGAGAGATGGCTTAGTGGTTAAGCGCGTAGTGGTTAAGTGTGAAGCCTAAGAACCCTGGTTCAAGGCTCGATTCCCCAGGACCCACGTTAGCCAGATGCACAAGGGGACGCACACGTCTGGAGTTCGTGTTCAGTGGCTGGAGGCCCTGGCGCACCCATTCTCTCCCCCCCCCCCCGCCTCTTTCTCTGTCTGTTGCTCTCAAATAAATAAAAATAAACAAATTTTTTAAAAAGAGGAATTTTAAAGATGTTTAATTACACAAAAGGTACTAAGATAGGCAACACTATTAACAGAGTCAAGAGTGGGTATTTCTCATGCCAAATTACCAAAACTTACTTTTATCTAAAAATTTTGTTCTTTAGTGTTTTGAGACAGTATCCTTCTGATATATAGCCAAGGCTGACCTGAAAGTCCCAGCACTACTTGAGTCTCCACTGTGCTGGAATTGCAAAAGTGAGCAAACACACCCAACTTACACATCAGAATTTAATCTTATTTCAAGAAAGAGAAGCTGAGACCATCAAAACTGGATGAAAGGCTGACATGAAGAGAATAAAAGAAAATAATTTACTAAATGACTCTGAAAAGCTTTTATCCAAGTGCTCAGATTATAGGCATGGTACCACTCTGTCAGTTTATTATTTTATTTATTATTATTATTATCACTTTTTGTTTTTCAAGGTACGGTCTTGCTCTGGCCCAGGCTGACCTGGGATTCACTTTGTAGTCTCAGGGTGGCCTTGAACTCACGGCAATCCTCCTATCTCTGCTTCCCAAGTGCTGGGATTAAAGGTGTGCACCACCACGCCTGGCTCAGTTTAGTTTTTATTTATTTTACTTCCCAACCACCCACAAGCTGACATCTCAATACCAGGAAACAAAGATGATGAGGTTGCTACAATGCAAGAAAGATTTCAGATTCCTACTTTAAAAAGATCACAGACAGGGCTGGAGAGATGATTTAGTGGATAACGTGCTTGCTACATGAGCAACAGCACCTGAGTTCAGATCCTCAGCATCCACTAAAAATGTGGGGTGTGGTGATACACACCTAAAATCCTACTGCTAAGGAGACAGAAACGCAGTACTCGGGGTTCACTGGCTAGACAGCTCAGTCAGTGAGCTCTAGGTTCAGTGAGAGATTCTGTCTCAGGGCTGGAGAGATGGCTTAGTGGTTAAGCGCTTGCCTGTGAAGCCTAAGGACCCCGGTTCAAGGCTCATTTCCCCAGGACCCATGTTAGCCAGATGCACAAGGGAGCGCATGCATCTGGAGTTCGTTTGCAGTGGCTGGTGGCCTTGGCATGCCCATTCTCTCCCTCCCTCCCTCCCCCCCCCCTTTCTCTCTGTCTGTTGCTCTCAAATAAATAAATAAAAATAAACAAAAATCAAAAAAAAAAAGAATAGGGCACAGAGTGACTGAGGAAGACACATACCATCGACCTCTAGCCTCCACACACATACGAATACACATACGCACATGGATGCACACCATACACACATAAAATCAGCAGCCTGACTATCTATTGTCTCCAAGAAACTAACAGAGCTAGAAAAGACTTCTAATAACTTAAGAGTTAAAAGTTGGAAATCAAACTTCTAAGCAATTGAAGCCGCAAACAAGTTAATGTGGTGATTCTCATCATCTGACCAAGTAGACCTCAAACCAAAACTAGTGAGAAAGGATAAAGAGGACCACTCTATACTAACAAAAGGAACAATTCATCCAGAGGATGTAACTATTATAAATATACACCAACTCTGCGGCCCCAGGTTCATAAAACAAACGCTGAAAGGCATACAAGGACACATAGGTCCTAAACAGCAGCAGCAGTAGACCATCCACCACCCTCACATTCGGACAGGTGGTCCTGATACAGCAGAGGAGGAGACCATCCAACACCCTCACATTCAGACAGGTGGTCCTGATACAGCAGCAGGAGGAGACCATCCACCACCCTCACATTCAGACAGGTGGTCCTGATACAGCAGCAGTAGGAGACTACCCACCACCCTCACATTCAGATAGGACTTCTAAATAATCATCAAAGAGACTTCTGAACTAAACTACACCATGGATCAACTGGGTTTAACAGATATAGAGACCATTCCACCCACCAGATTGGGAATACACATTCTTCTCATTAGTACATGGAACCTTTTCTAAAACTGATCACAGTACACGCTTCACAAAACAAGCCATAACAAATACCAGAAAATTGAAAATACTCCCTTGCATTTTACCAGACCACAGGGAATGAAACTAAAAATCAGCAGTCTTACCATTTTTTTTTTTTTTTTTTAAGGTAGGGTATTGCTCTAGCCCAGGCTGACCTGGAATTCACTATGTAATCTCAGGGTGGCCTCGAACTCATAGCAATCCTCCTACATCTGCTTCCCAAGTGCTGGGATTAAAGAAGTGCACCACCATGCCGGGTTTAATTGTTTTTTTTTTTAACTGCTGATTTTTTTTTTTTTAATACAACTACTTGGAAACAGAACAATACACTTTTGAATGAACATTGGGCCATTGAAGAAATAAATAATTCCAAGAACCAAACGAAAACTAGAACACAACCTACCAGAGCCTCTCCGATGCAGCCAAGATAGTCCTAAGAAGAAAATTTATGTAAGTGCTCACACATTTAAAAGAAAAAACAAAAACCAGCTGGGCATGGTGGAGCACATGGGTCCATGGGAGGAGAAGGAGGCTTTCTTTAAGGGAGGGGTGAAGGGAGGGCAACAGAACACATGTGACGTGAAAGTGGAATAGTAGGGGCAAAAGGGCACAAAAGCAGGGCAGGGAGTAGGGAGATAGGGAAGATGAGACCCATAAGCAGGTGAAAGGGGGGTGGCAATAACCAAAACTAAGCATGTATGAAAATGGCTTAAGACAAAGTGATATTTTGTGTGATAACTTACAAATAAATTTAAGAGCTGGAAAGATGGCTTAGTGGTCAAGGCACTTTCTGGCAAAGCCAAAGGACCCAGATTTGATTACCCAGGATTCACATATGCCAGATGCACAAGGTGGCACATGCGTTTGGAGTTTGCAGTGGCTGGAAGCCCTGGTGCATCTATTCCCTCTACCCTGTATCTGTCTTTCTGTCTCTAATAAATAAATAAATTTTAAAACATTGTTTCCATATTGTAAGAGATTCTGAAATCCCTACTTCACATTTTGTAGCCAATCATCTTGTATTTTTAAAAGAATTTAAGTTCATTGTGATATCTAGCTATAACAGGCAGCAATGTCAATACTTAGCCAACTGCAGTAAGCACCCCTATGCTCTTCCTTAACAAGAGCTGATCTACTGTCAGCTTTTTCTGACAGAAAAAAAGATTGCCCTTATCTATACCTGCCAAGGTTAGATCTGACTCCTAAAAAGTAATTTGCAATGCATATGATGGTCTTAGACATATAAAATTAAACATGGACAGTTAGAGGATGAAATGGTAGGAGTTATCACTGAAAAATTCCAGAAAAGAATTAGCTTTGAAAAGCAATTTGAAAAGAGTCGTAGATGAATAGATTACTTGTTAGGTCATCACATTCAGAAGAGCAGTGGCTCAGATATCAAGAAAGTAAAGAGAAGGCACCTTGCTTCAAAAGGGTGACTTTCAATACCTTAATTAGATTAACTGCTTACATAAAAGACTGAGAGCTCATGAATGAACACAAGAAAGTGAAAGAGGCCCAGATTTACAAACATGTTTTAAGCACGTAGTTTAACTAATGGACAAACACAAACTGTGAAGCTTCATGTTAAATACTTTCTTTTTCTTTTTTTTTTTTTTTTAGTTTTTTTTAAGGTTACACTCTTATTTATTTTTATTTATTATTTATTTTATTTATTTATGTGACAGAGAAAGAGGTAGAGAGAGAGAGAAAGAGAGAATGAGTGTGCCAAGGCCTCCAACCACTGCAAATGAACTCCAGACACGTGCACCCCCTTGTGCATCTGGCTAACGTGGGTCCTGGGGAATTGAACCTAGGCCTTTTGGCTTTGTAGGCAAATGCCTTAACTGCTAAGCCATCCCTCCAGCAAAAATGCTTTATTTTTCCTACCTCTATGTTGGTTCATTTTTATTTAAATCTCATTTAAGAAACTAAAAAAGCTTTTAATCCTCACAAATTCCAAATCTTATACAAAATAAAACCCTCAATCTCTTCTTAGCTTGAATTATTTGACAAACATCAGGAAATTATCAGCATAATTGTAGTCTACCTTTATTTCAAGAGTGTAATTTGTTAAAAAAAATATCTCAATAATAATAAAAATAATAAAAATAGAAATAATATCTCAAAGTCTGGGCTGAGTTAAAGGTACTTAAGTGCAAAACTTGTTGGCCCAAGCTCGATTCCCTAGCACCCAAATAAAGCCAACTGCACTAAGTGACGCCTTGCAGTTGAAATGGCTCTGGTGTGTCACCCACCTGCTTGCAAGTAATTAAATAAAAATAGTCTTTAAAGAATTTTCCCAAAGGCAAAAAGAGAGATTTAATGAATGTCTTGAGGCCTTGAGATAATTTCAGGAGGCGGGGGGGAGGGAAGCAGGGGTCTATGCATCTGACCTTGATCACAATTTCCATCTTGAAGTGAACTGATACTAATATTATGTTGTTTTTATACCTAATATGAAGTTCCATGCTTTAATACTTAATAGCTACATAACCAAAGACAATTTTTGTCTTTGATTCTTTTTTAGTGTGTGGTTTCTTGAGGTAGGGCCTCACTCTAGCCCAGGCTAACCTGGAATTCACTCCATAGTCTCAGGGTGGCCTCAAACTCACTGTGATCCTCCTACCTCTGCCTCCGGAGTGCCAGGATCAAAGGCGTGCGCCACCACTCCAGGCTTCTATTCTTTTTTACAGATACAAAGTAGATCTGAACATAGCTAAAGGCTGGAGAGATGGCTTAGCAGTTAAGGCGCTTGCTTGCCTGCGAAGCCTAAGGACCCATGTTTGACTCTCCAGATTCCATGTAAGCCAGACGCACAATGGTGGGTTAAGCACAAGGTGGCTCATTCCCACTAGGTGCCACAGGTGTCGAGTTCAATTGCGGTAGTTGAGGCCCTGCCATTCTCTCTACCCTGCCCCCCAAAAAAGAAAGGAAAATACTTGACATATTTGTAGTGTAGTTTCTTAGCCGTTACTCAATACCTCTAAGTATTTGCTGAGAGGAGGGGAAGAGCCTAAGCTGTGCAAAAACCTGGATTTTCACACCTTCTCCTCCATTACTAGCCTTACAGATTTTGTTGTTTCCTCTAAGCGGCAATAAATGGAGAAAACAAAACATATTTTACAGAACTGAAACACGAAGATAAAAGTATATAGTTGTTGCACTGTGAAAATATTCATTCTTGGTAGATCTTATCCTCTCTAGGCCTGTTACCTCATTTTTAAAGGACTGAGGCTGATCTACTAAATCCAACAGCAATTCCTCCCACCTCCCCATTTATATGCTATCCTATTCCATCCTTTCGTTCAGTATTTCTGAGTCCCCACAGAAGCCGGTATTTACAGAAGTCAGACCCTCAGATTGCTTCAATGATGAGAACCAAATGAGGAAGCTGAATCATTTAATTATGCAATACAAAATGTAGATGGTGATTATGTCACACAAAAAGGTATAGTCTGAGACATTGTCATGAGCTTGTAACTATGTGTGTTGGAGGGGGGTGGAAGGGTCTCACTCCAGACCAGGCTGACCTGGAGTTCACTATGGAGTCTCAGGCTGGCCTCAAACTCATGGCGATCCTCCTACCTCTGCCTCCCAAGTGCTGGGATTAAAGGCATGCGCCACCACACCCGGCTCATGAGCTTGTAACTATTGAATGCATGATAACAATTCCTCATTGTTTTATTTTACCAAATCTCTCTTTTGAATCAGTCTTTTTTTTGTTGTTCATTTTTTATTTATTTATTTGAGAGTGACAGACAGAGAGAAAGACGGATAGAGGGCGAGCCAGGGCTTCCAGCCACTGCAAACGAACTCCAGATGCGTGCGCCCCCTTGTGCATCTGGCTAACGTGGGACCTGGGGAACCGAGCCTCGAACTGGGGTCCTTAGGCTTCACAGGCAAGCGCTTAACTGCTAAGCCATCTCCATGAATCAGTCTTTTTTTTAAATTCCAAAGGAAAAAACCTGTAAATCTTTTAACACATTCCTCTAGGTATTTGGCAGTGAAAGTGGTTAAGTTTCAATTATAGCCTAACTGTGAAAAGATGTCTAAGTTATGGAATAAATATCCATAATAAGCAAAGAGTTTTCTTCACAACCTCTTAAGAAACCCCTATGCTTGAATTATTATTTATTTCTTCTGATAATCAGTCATCAGGATCATATCATAACTAAAGGTACTACTTCAGAAAAGTAAAGCTGATTGTGTAGAACACAAACAAAAATACATTCTAGGGCTAAAGAGACAGCTCAGTAGTTAAAGATGCTTGCTTGCAAGGCCTTCCCACTCTCATTCACTTCCCCAGTACCCAAGGGGCATATGCATCTAGAGTTCATTTGCAGGGTTAGGAGTGCCTGGTGTACCCACAGTCACACTCACTCTTACCCTTTCTCTCAAATAAATAGAAAATATATTTTTAAGTGCATTTTAGAGGCCTAGAGGGATGGCTTAACAGTTAAGACATTTGCCTGCAAAGCTGAAGGACCCAGGTTCGATTCCCTAGGTCCCACATTAGCCAGATGCACAAGGGGGCACATACATCTGGAGTTTGTTTGCAGTGGCTGAAGGCCCTAGCGTGCCCATTCTCTCTCTCTTTCTCTGTCAAATAAATAAATAAAATAAATGTATTTTAGAGACAGAATCCTTTTGGAAGAATATGACTTTTCACTAAAGAAAAAAGGTTTCATGAAAATAAATTCTCATCCATAGATAATTTATTGTAAATTAAACTTAAAGCCACAAAAATCTTCACATCATCATCTAAAGCCACACCCTCTCCTAAACTAACACTAATCACATATTAGAGGTCATATGTGTATATTCCAATGACAGATCATATCCAAGTTTCCAATGTTCCGAGAAAGCCAGTTAACGATACAGTAAAACACTGACTCGAGTTTTAAAACAAACCTTGAAGAGCATCATTTATTTTAGTGAAGCAAAATGATTCTTGGAGAATTTGGCTCCAAGAAGTTAAAAGAAATAATATTAAGATGTAGTCATAATTCAATATAGAACTAAGTAAGTACTATCTGTGAGGGATGATGTGAATGTAGCAACGTTTGTGAGGAAAGTGAAACTTAGGTGATATGAGCACATGAGAAAGAAATGAAGACAATGCTGGCTCAAGTAGCAGAGACCTCTGGGACCCTTAATCATGACATACAACAAAAGCCAGTTTGAAACAGATAAGGAGGAATTTAAGAGTTGAAAAGGTACAAAATCTGGAACTCAGCAGTAAAAACGGTGTTTGGATATAATGTCTTCAATTTCACCCTCTGGAAGAGCTTAAAGAAACCAAGAGCAAAGTCTTAGGAAGGACAAATAAATATTCAACTATAGAGAAGAATGAAGGGCAAGGAAAGAAGCAGAAACGTTAGTCAGGCAGGAACGTACTTAACGTCAGGGTGTGTGAGCTTTAACTCCGCTCCTGACCCGGGAGTGGGCAGCGCTCCCATCACAGACCTATGACGTGTCAGAAACGATGCCACCCGCTTGACAAGCTTCCTCGTTTCATCTTGCTCGCTTCTGTTCCTCCCCACCTGTATTTCTCCTGAACGTTCAGTTCACTGCTGAACTCGCCTGGATGAGGGGAGGCACGGGAAGCCAAAGCAGGTTGCTAGAGCAGTGGACAGAGCCTGGCACAGGAGCTGTCAGCACAGGCGATGTGAAGAGGGAGGCAGTGGAGCAAGAGGAGTCAACCTAAGCAGGAAGAAAAGCAACCACCGCATATGACAGCCAGCCCGAGTCAAAGCCCAGGCAGGGGAAGGAGGTCTCGCGTGGGCATGGAGCACAAAGAGATGAAGAGGGTCGAGAGAAGAGAGCCTTGGGGGGGGGGGGGTCTGCACACAGGATGGGGGACTGATGAAACACACAGACACTGAGCTCGGAAAACGTTCTCTGAATACCCTGCATCTTTGTCTCTAAATCCACAAGAGAAATGAGAGATGAAGTCAGTAACTTAGAACACTCGTAGTGGAAAAATTTAATAAGTTTCTTGTGATATAATCATGTAGTATTATTCATTAAAATTACATGTTTAGGGCTGGGGATACAGTACAGTGGTAGAGCACTTTTCTGGCATGTGTGGAGCCCTGGGTTCAATCCCCAGTACAAGCCTCTCCTCTCACATTACTTTTTTTTCAAAGATTTTTAAATTTTTATTTATTTATTACAGTCAGGGAAAGAGAGAGAGTGAGTGTGAAAATGGGCCCACCAGGGCTTCTAGCCACTGCAAACGAACTCCAAACGCATGCTCCACCATGTGCATCTGGTTTACGTGGGACCTGGAGAATCGAATCTGGGTCCTTAGGCTTTGCAGGCATGCGGCCTAACTGCTAAGCCATCTTTCCAGCCCCCAAATTACTTTTTTAAATGGCATTTAGTGATGTGAGAAAGCACTTTTTGTAAGTTAATAACAAAATAGGAGTATAAAAAAATAACATAGGATCTTCATTTTGTTGAGGAAAAATTCTAATGTCTCAATGGGCAACTATATATTAATTTTGGCTCTACTTTACCCGTACTTTCCATTTTCCTACAATATACATGTATTACTTTTACAACTGATAAAAACATTTAAATTTTTATTCATTTATTTGTTTATTAGAGAGAGAGAAGGACAGAATGGGCATGCCAGGGCCTCTAGCCACTACAAACGAACTCCAGATGCATGCACCACCATGTGCATCTGGCTACCATGGGTTCTGAGGAATCAAGCCTGCATCTTTAGGCTTCATAGGCAAATGCCTTAAATGCTAAGCTATCATTCCAAAACAACATTTTTTAAATGAAGAGATAACAGAAGTTAATATCTTCAAGAAGCAATCAAGTGGTTTTGAACACACACTGGTAGAAAAGTACTGAGCAAATGGAGTGAAGAAGTGAAGAAAGCAACCAAAATGGTGGCGCACGCCTTTAATCCCAGCACTTGGGAGGCAGAGGTAGGTGGATTGCCACGAGTTTGAGGCCACCCTGAGACTACATAGTGAATTCCAGGTCAGCCTGGACTAGAGTGAGACCCTAACTCGGAAAAAAAAAAAAAAAAAGGCTCGTTTGGATGACCCAATGGGTGCAACAGTGGCATGTCTGTTATAGGGAAACCAACTGCTCTCTAATTGGAGTGGAGACCCATTCTATGGGAGGGAATACATGCCTGGTACCGAAAACCTAATCGAAAGCCTATGGTGGGGGAGGTCATGAGCATTAGGAGTGTAATGCCTGCTCTTGTCTGGCTAAATGCATATTTTGTGACACCAAACTGCCCTGTAAGCACTTTACTTAATGTTCATACCCATCTATTAATGCTACTCTTACTTTTGGTTAGAGAAGCTTCTCTTTTCAGGTGGCGGTGACCACTGGGATGACCCAAAATGCACCATGGTGCTGAGAAGACTTAACGGAAGAATGGTCAGCACTGAAACATCTCTATCACACCTTCCAAGGCTCAGGGTCCATTGCAGAAGGGGTAGCAGAAAGAATGCAAGAGCCAAAGGAAGGGTAGAGCTGCTTAAAATGCAATCAACTAGACAGAAATTGGCCTTGACATCCATGACTTCATAGTGCCTAGCACTACCTTCATAAGACCCTCATAATAGGACAAAAAGATGATGACATAAAATAAAAGAGATACTAATGGAGAGAGGGAGGGTATATGAGAGAGTGTGGATTTGGGAAGGGGGAAGTGGGGGAGGGGAGGAAAGTGGTCTATTATTTGTAAATATGGAAGCTGTCAATAAAAATGAAAAAAATTAAAAATTTTAAAAAATAAAGTCTCAATTTCAAAATAAATTTAGTTTTTCTATGAGGTAGATAAACTTTCAGCTAAGATGCTATAACAAACTTGTTAAAAATGTTAACTATAAAAAGATATATATGTGTGTATAAATATACATTATGTATATTTGTATATATGTATATATATGTATATTTGTATATATGTATATATGTGTATATATATATATATGTATAAATATACATGGATGATTTTCCTCTGGTCTCTGAATCTACCAACATGGATGCTTCATCTAAACTCTGTGCCTGTTACCTGTGTGTTACTTCTCGAAACGTGGGGAAACCATGGGTGTAACTCTCTCTAAGACTCGGTTCTTATCTGAACTTTGTGGTCTCCGCTTTGATATTTCTACTACTCTTCCTTCAACTACCACCATTTTCCCTTTTAACTTTCTTCCATGGGGAAAGTCAGATGCCATGTATGTTCCTTCTCAATCTCTCTACGCAAGCTCCTAGGTTCTACCTTTCATGGGCTTTAAGCTGCACTGTGTTTTCCACAGGAATACAAGTTCCCTAATTTCCACATGCTTATGACTCTGCTCTAACCTTTTTCCTAGGTCCCAATTTCCCTTAAATAAACCCCACAATTTGTGGTTTTTCCCTAGGTAAACTTAATAATTGATAACTTATCCTTCTTGAGTTCATTTGCATCAATTCTTTGTTAAATATAGGACAGGACTCAAAATTGGGGTTTATAAAATTGGGAGGGCTCTCCTTAACCCCCAAATCCCAAATCAATATCACAAAGAGAAAAATGAGCAACCAAACAGAAATACTAAAATATACTAGTTCCACAAGAAAGAAAACAGCATCATTGCACATAGGACTTTGCGGTTGAAGAGCAGCTGCAATTGTATTAGGTGATGATGGAAAGAATTCAACTGGCTCCTCTAGGAAAGGAAGGGAATGAAGGAAGGGAACCTGGCAAATAACTTTGTGGTGGAATTGGGAGAACTCCAAGTTCCAGAAGAAGCCAAGGAGAACTGTTTTGACCTCTACAGCAACAATCCAGAGTTGGGCACTTGAGAGAGAAATAGCCTTGACCCGTCTCATCTGACTCCTTCTTATTCTGCCCCCTTCAGTCTCAAAAAGAAACTAAAAACTGGACCCTGAAAACAGGTAGTGACAGTAGCTACACTGTGATTTCAAGAGTCCCTCCCTCATTAACTTCCAAATGACAAACCACCACCTTCAATATGTAAAACTTCAATGAAATAAATCTTAAAATTTAATGTGTAAACATATAATCATAAATCCGCTCCCTTTCACACAAAAGTAAAACTGGATCAATCACTAAGCTTAAGGGACCAAAGTCCTCTCACATTCTGAAAGTGCCTCCCGAACCTCATGTCCTGTATCACTGATCTTGTATACTCTCCTTTTCCACAATGACCCAAAGCCAGGCATCTGCGAGCCAATCAAATTCCCTGTTCGTGAGAAGAAGTAGTTAAGAAACGTATAGCTACCAGAGACAAAATTAACACTGGCAACAAGCTCAGAAGAAGTGAGACTAGAAACGCTGCTGCGGGGAGCCCGGAGTAGACTCTGGCGGCCGTGCGCCGTGTGTGCTGCGAGAAGGAGCCGACTGCGGCAGTGTCTGCCTGGCCCCGCTCTAATGGGAACATTGCTGGCCATGCAGACCAATGCCATTTTGCATAATTTAAGAGGACTGTTTATTTTCCAACTTGCTGGTACATGGAGTATTGCTCAGTGGATTTAACAAAGGCGCTGTCAGATGAATAACCTTCCACAAGAAGTCATCTTAGCAGAGGTAATTTAACTTCTAACCTTGGATCACAAACTGTGAGGACAGGAAAGATCACTACTCTATTACTGTAGGAAAATAATTGTAGTGTATCTTACTTAATTCAAGCAGAGGCTCAAAAGTTTATCCAGGATTAAACACTGAAGTTCTCTTTAACAAACCTGCCATATTAATTCCCAGGTGACAAGGCTTTTAAAGCCAAATCCTTACAGTTTAACATTACCCAATAAGTAATCATTTGGATTTTTTGATAAATGTTATTTCAATAGAGTAAAAATTATTAGAAATTGTTTAGGGTAAATTATTATTTTAAGTAGCTTTGAAAAGCTCTATTACTTAAAAACAAATTTTACTTAAAAAATTAAAGGTGATTTTATCATCTAAATCAGAGAAATATACTAAAATACCAAACATAAACTTTATTTCATCTTCATTTTACTACCTAAAAGTTGCTTATATTTTGATATCAAATTTAATTAGGGAAATCTCCCCTTCAAAACCAACTAATTTCATCATACCAACTAGTCTAATAAAAGGAATTCATCAATAATGATGAAATCTTTGTTAGCTGAATACAAAATTATAAAAATTCTATTTGTTCCAGTCATGCGCTGCTGACATTTTGGTCAAGAGAAACCACACAATGACCACATATATGTCATATACAATTCACAAGATTGTAACGGAACTGATGAATTTCTATCATCACAGTGCCTTCGACGCTCGTCTATTTGTGGTGATGCTGATACAAATGAGCAGCCTGCACTGCCCGTTAGTTGTATAAAAGCACAGCACATCTAACTACGACAGTGCCCAAGACTTGATAATACACAAATGTTATGATGTTTACTATACTGTACTTTTTACTATTTTCCAGTGTGATGCTGTGGTTGTTTGTTTATTTGTCTGGTTGGTTTTTGGTTTTTCAAGGTAGGGTCTCATTCTAGCTCAGGCTGACCTGAAATTCACTATGTAGTCTCAGGGTGGCCTCGAACTCATGGCAATCCTCCTACCTCTGCCTCCCAAGTGCTGGGATTAAAGGTGTGCACCACCACACCCGGCTTTTTTTTTTTTTTAAGTCTACTGCAGGGCAGTAAATCATGTTCCAGCCTTATACATCTTGAATGCATCAAGAGGCACAATGTTTGACCTATAGCATCTAAGTTGGGGAATAAGTATACTCTGATGTTCATAAAAAGGCATGCTTCTCAGAATATATCCCTGTTATGCAGCAAAGCAGGGCCAAATGTTTAATTTAAAGTAACAGTTATATTAATAAACAGTAACTACTAAGCCCAGCATGGTGGCTCACATCTATAATCCCAACACTTGCCAGGTTGAAGTAGAAGGACTATTGTGAGTCTGAGGCCAATTTGGCTACAGAGTGAGTTCCAGGTCAGCCTGAGTAAATGAGACCCTGCCTAAAACACACAAACTGCTGCTACCAGTTGCTAAGCATTTGTTGCTCCTTGATAGCAGTCTTAGCAGGGACCAAGCCAAAGACACCAAGTTTAATGCCACTACTCATACCAGAGAGGAGGCCTACAGCTGGGTGAGGGAAAAGCAGAAGAAATAGGCCAAATGTGGTTGTAAAGCAGGGAGTCACTGAAAGTAAAGAGTACAGATACTGTCGCCCAGAACACTGGGTTTGAATGCCGACTTAGAAATTTCTAGACCTCTCAGATTTCGGAGTCTTGGTTTCCTTTGTTACACATCAGGATAAAGACGGCAATCCTTACTTCACAGAGCTCTTCTGATGATTCAATGCATGTAAAGTACTTAGACAACGTGGAGTACATGGGAAGTCTTCAATAAACACTTCCAGCTCTGACGGGTCAAAAATAACATTATGATAGGAAGCACTTGGCCAATTACTTTACTTACAGGAAGCCATTTAATCCTCACAACAATCCTTGAAATAGAAAATGTTTACTCCAGTTTAAAGAAAACAGAATAGACATAGAGAAATTCAATAACTTAATTAAACTCCCAAGACAGCAAATGATAAAACCAGATTCAAATACAAGACGTCTGACTCCAAAGACATTGTTCGTTGCTGCTGCTGATGTGTCGTGGTTTTCTCCTGTTTGATTTGTAAGTTATTAGTTATCAGGACATACTATACCTCTCTGTGTGGCTCAATTCTAACTATTCATGCCAAATAAAAAGGAACAAAAATATTTAAAATTCTTTAGATACTGTACGATAAATTTTCTTTAAAAAATAAAAAGTTTAGAAATCAGCATTACAAAGCCGGGCGTGGTGGCTCACGCCTTTAATCCCAGCACTCGGGAGGCAGAGGTAGGAGGATTGCCATGAGTTCAAGGCCACCCTGAGATGACAGAGTTAATTCCAGGTCAGCCTGGACCAGAGTGAGACCCTACCTCGAAAAACCAAAAAAAAAAAAAAAAAAAAAAATCAGCATTACACTCCATTTTAAAGAGAAGGAAACTGATTCTCTGGAAGGTTGAAGTAACTTGCCCAAAGCTGTAGAAGGTGGATTCCACCCACAGGCAGGATTGCTCACCTTGCCATTACAAAGCATTGGTTTCTTAAGAGCTGTCCAAAAATAACAATAGTAATCTATAGTAGAAATCATTTCAAATTATTTCTTTAGATAAAATTAAGTAAACACATGTACTTCAGATACATTTACTCTGATGACTTGCATTTATTAATCTTTTTTAAATTGATTTATTTATTTGAGAGCGAGAGAGTGGGAATGGGCGCACCAGGGCCTTCAACCACTGCAAATGAACTCCAGACACATGCACCACCTTGTGCATCTGGTTTACATGCGTCCTGGGGAATCACATCTGGGTCCTTTGGCTTTGTAGGCATGTGTCTTAACTGCTGAGCCATCCCTCCAGCCTCCAAGACTTGTTTTAACTCAGTTTGACAGATCAGGAAAATTATAATGACATGAGATGAAGGGCACAAACTCTATGGGACAAATAATCTGTTTTTACTGCTGAGAAGACAAGGGACTTCAGACTTCAAACACCACTGACAGAGGCCAAATGGCCCACAAGTATAACACGTTAAGTCTTTCCACTCCCCTCACATTCCTAGCTATGCCTGGGACAGTATTGCCATGAACTTCTATTTACTAAAACAAATTCTTTAACTTTTAGTTACGAGTTACACTCTTTCAACAATGTTAAAAGGAAGAGATGGTTTCCTAGCAACCTTTAGGGCCTTAAGTAGGGAGGCAACAAAATTGTGTATAAGGCTGATGCTAAGAGATGTAAGCAGGACTCTCCCTTGAGACACCTAACCAGTCCGGATAGATCTTTTCCCCCAGTGATTCTAATGCTAGAGAAACCCATACCTGTGCTTTTCTCTTTTTCTTCCCTGAAACCCCTTTTCCCTAGGTTTTTAAAAATTATTTTATTATTTATTTATTTATTTGAGGGAGACAGAAAGGGAGAGGGAGAGAGAGAACAGGCACACCAGGGCCTCCAGCCACTATAAACGAACTCCAGACATGTGCGCCCCCTTGTACATCTGGCTAATGTGGGTCCTGGGGAATTGAACCTGGGTCCTTTTGCTTTTACAGGCAAACACCTTAACCACTAAGCCATCCCTCCAGCCCCTTCCCTAGTTTTTATTGAAGACTCCAACTCTGCTTCACCAACCAGCTCTTTGCAGAATTCATTTGGTGCCATGAACCCTGAGGTTCCGCCTGGGTAGTGGTCTGCTTTTAAAAATGGGGCTCCTCAGATTTCTGAAAGAGGCCAGGCAGGATAAGGCTGAGAATCACCAAAAGTGACACTTCTGTAGACTTCACTGCTGACAAGATTGCTAAAAATATTTGCCACTTTCTTTGTAATCATATACAATCTAATGTCCAATTGTATCATTTCTTTTGCACATAAAACTATATTAGATGCTATCCTGAAAGAGTGGGGCAGTACTTCATATAGGGTGAAAGAAAACAACTGTTTAACATGAACGTATGCGTTTATAATATCTGCTTACTTCATAAAAATTATTAGGCATTATTTACTCCCAAAATGCATCTCACTTTAAGGTTATCACAACTTTATAAATTCCTTGAAAAGGGATTCACCAACTTAGTAAAACAAATTAATGACATACACATAAAAATTGCATAGATGGGCTGGAGAGATGGCTTAGCGGTTAAGCGCTTGCCTGTGAAGCCTAAGGACCCCGGTTCGAGGCTCGGTTCACCAGGTCCCACGTTAGCCAGATGCACAAGGGGGCGCACGCGTCTGGAGTTCGTTTGCAGAGGCTGGAGGCCCTGGCGCGCCCATTCTCTCTCTCTCCCTCTATCTGTCTTTCTCTCTGTGTCTGTCACTCTCAAATAAATAAATAAATAAATAAAAATTAAAAAAAAATTGCATAGATGTTTTGCTGTACCAAGCTGCACATTTTTTACTTCATCATATCTTCTATTGCCCAGTCTAAGGCAGCGTTAGGATAGAAGATTACAACACATCGTGTCAACTGCAACTACAAGACAAGTAGTACTGAGCGAAAGTGTAAACAAGTCAGTAATACACCAATGAGCAGATGTGTACCAATCAGCTAGAATACACATACCAATCAATCAACGAGAATACCTGTAACAATCAATGAGCATATGCGTAACAATCAGCTAGAATGCGTGTAACAATCAATCAACGAGAATACCTGTAACAAGCAATGAGAATATTTCTAACAAAAGTAACAAGTAAGCACACCTTTTATCTCAGCACTCAAGAGGCAGAGGTAGGAGGATCGCCCTGAGTTCCCAGCCACCCTGAAACTACTTAGTGAATTTCAGGTCAGCCTGGGCTAGAGTGAGAACCTACCTCAAAAAAAAAAAAAAAAAAAAGGAACAGGTAACTTTTTCATTTTTTCTTTGCTAGGAATTGAACCCAGGGCTTCCCAAAAGCTAATCAAGCACTCTACCACAAGGTACACCCCAAGCTCTTCCATTTAAGGGCTACTTTTACATCATGGTTCAGATTTTACCTTATGGGACAAAGTCAGAATCCTCAGGGAAGCCAGTACGTATCATGAAAAGGAGACTATACCAAATGAAAAATTCTTTTTTTTTTTAAATTTTTTTTAAATTTTAAATTTGAGAGCGACAGACACAGAGAGAAAGACAGATAGAGGGAGAGAGAGAGAATGGGCGCGCCAGACGAACTCCAGACGCATGCGCCCCCTTGTGCATCTGGCTAACGTGGGACCTGGGGATCTGAGCCTCGAACCGGGGTCCTTAGGCTTCACAGGCAAGCGCTTAACCGCTACGCCATCTCTCCAGCCCCAAATGAAAAATTCTTATCCAGGAGTTCTAAAGCTACAGGCATTTCAAACTAAAATTATACTGCCCAAAGCAATCAACTAAAAGAAATAGCTATGTAAATGGTTAAGATTAAACAAAAACAGACAATAACGGCTGAAGATGAGGAGAAATAGAGCTGTACACACATTTACTGCCTGTAGAGACGTAAAAATGAAGCAATGCCTACTGAAAAAATTTGGCGGTTATGATCTGGTAAATAGTCCGAGTAATCTACCCAAGAGAAATGAAAACATACATCCACACAAACATTTAGACACAAATGTTTACATCATCCTCATTCCTAACAGCCAAAAAGTGGAAGCAATCTAATTAGCCATTACTTGTGGATGGATAAATAAAATGTCCATCTGCACAATGGCAGTCTGCCAAGCAACACAAAAGAACACAGTTGTCAATGTGTTCCAACATGTATGAGCCCCCAAACGACATACGGCTAAGAGTCACCAAGAGTGACACTTCTGTAGCCTTCTTCATTGCTGACAAGATTGCTAGAAATATTTGCCACTTTCTTTGTAATCATATACAATCTAATGTCCAATTGTCTCATTTCTTTTGCATATAAAACCATATTAGATGCTATCCTGGAAGAGTGGGGCAGTATTTCATATAGTAAAAGAAAATACTGTTCCCATGGTACATATCAGTTCATAGTTGACAGCACAAAGTGCAGAGAAGACAGTATATTAGCTGCCTGTGCTGGAGGTAGAAGGAGGGATTGTAAATGGACATGAGCTTTCTTTTTATGGTGATGACAATGTTCAGAATTGGACTGTGGTGGTAGTTGCACAATGATATAAAATTATTAAGAATTTTTTAACTCTATACTTTAAACAAGTAAGTTTATTTCCCAACAAGTAATTGTTTTCTTCAAACATGTCCATTTCTACAACATAGTACCCAAGGCTGTGTAATGCATAAAGAAGAGAGCTAAGGCAGCTCATCTCTGGCAAGAACCCCAGGTTTTATTACAACCACACAGCATCAAGGGGGAGGGCAGGAGAGGGGGAGGAGTTAAGATTCAGAAAAGAGGCTTCTTCTGGCTCCTGCAACAAAAGGAAAGGTGCCCTGAAGGCAAGATCCCACTCACAGAAGGCTCTATTCTTGGGAAAAGCAAAATTCATTTGAAAGGAAGCAGCCTGAACTGAAAATGCCCTTGAAGGGATTTCCTGCTCAGAACAACTGCCTAGGGAAGTGTTTCCCCAGTGTCTACCCAGAATGCACACAGGAGCTGATGCAACTGTGGTCCAAGAGTCAGGCTACATATTGAGCTGGCAGAACTTGTTATTATCACACACACAGCACTGCCATGAAAGATGTAAGATTGAGGGAGTCATAAAGGCTTGCTCTGCAGTTCCAGGGAGCTGTTGAGGTAGGGCCAAAGCTCCTGCAAGGAGGCCCTGAAAGGCTCCACGTGACTGTGAAGGTGATACCACAGCTGCAATGGAGACCACAGGATGTTGGAGATGCCGGGACCACGGCATCTCTATCCAGGAAAGCTTCATGCCCAGAGCGAAGCCAGCCCAAGAAAGAAGTTCATGTGCACAGCAGGAGACGCTTCCCCTTCTGGAACCTAGAGGGTTCATCACAAGCTTCAGATGCCAGACGGGGCCCTGCTGCACAAGACTTGGTGTTTGCCCTCCTGGGTTTTGGTCTAACTTTCCTTACTTTGGCCCCAGTCTTCCCTTTTAGAACAGCAATGTCTTACTGTATCGCTGTATGTTGTAAATATAGAACTGGTTTGTTGTTGTTGCTGGGGTCGTTACTACAGTGGTTTACATAGTTAAGAAATTGCCTGAATCTCAGGGAAATAAAAAAAAAAACTCTGCACTGAACATATGAACAGTGTTGAAGCTGTTAAAAAAGTGTGAGGGAGCTGGAGAGATGGTTTAGCAGGTAAGCGCTTGCCTGTGAAGCCTAAGGATCCATGTTTGAGGCTCAATTCCCCAGGACCCACATTAGCCAGACGCACAAGGGGGCACATGTATCTGGAGTTCGTTTGCAGTGGCTGGAGGCCCTGGCACGCCCATTCTCTCTCTCTCTGCCTCTTTCTCTCTCTGCCTGTCACTCTCAAATAAATAAAGAAAGAAAGCCATATGTTTAAAAAAAGAAAAGAGGATGAGGATTTTTGAAGTTGAATTGAGTACATTCGCTTTATGACACAGCCATGAGCCCAAGGGTAGAGGGGTGGAGAGTTATGTGTTCAAAGTGGTGTGTTCAGATACCAAGGTGACAAGGGTTGGGATGGACTTGTGATGGTGAATATTGTTAATGTGACAGGATCTAAAATCACCAAGGCGACAAATCCCTAGGCATGTCTGTAAGAGTTCTAGGATTAGGTTATCTGAGGAAGATCCGGCCCAGCAAAGCACAGAACCATTCCACGGGCTGAGATCCCAGATGAGACAGGAAGCTGAGAACTAACATTCAACGCTGTGCCCTCACTGAAGACACAGTGACCTGCCCCAAGCTCCTGGCAACAAACCATAGCCACCAACTAATCCAATTCCTTTTCAAGTTCCTTGATCTACACACACACACACACACACACACACACACACACACACGTGCACGTATGCACATACACAAATACATATACATATAAGTACATACACACACTCATCATTTTAACTCTAGTTCCCAGTTATGAGAGAAAACACATTTTATTTGTCTGGGTATGGATTATTTTGCTTAACATAATTATCTCCAGTAGCATCTATTTCCTTGCAAATGCCATCTCCTTTATGGCATAAAATTCTATTATAGATATACAGACAGACAGACAGATGACAGATGAAGAATCCCTTTCCTTCACTGTAATTCTATTCCATCATAAGGGGAAAAGGAAAGACATAAAAAGGCAGAAAGCAAGAGACCAAACTAAAGCAGGATTTCACTTATGATGGCAGGATAGAGCATGGATTCTGTGTAAAAGTTCAATGAAAACTTTTAAGCTGTGTCCCTCCAGTATTTCATTCTCTGTGAATCAATCCTTAGCACTGAATCAGCAGCTTTTAGTTGAATAAACACTCTGAGCAACTCAGCAGAGAGCTCTTCAGCTTCTCAGTCACCCTGTGAAATGGCATTTATGAGTGTCATGCTCTGCAGAACTATGAACATCAAGCAGTTTAACAACAGTGTTCTAGTCTCTTTCAGGCCCTTTTTCAAAGCCGACACACTGGCCTAATTTTAGGCTGCCAATGGTAATCTACCAACTTATTGCATCACACTGTCTGTTGCCATGGTTAAAAAAAAAAAAAACCCGACTAGAAAGCATTGCAGTCAGGTTCGTATTGCTGGTAGAAATCACCCAACCAAGAACAGCTTATGGGGGGGGGGAGAGGTTAATTTTGCATACAGGCTCGAGGGGAAGCTCCACGATGGCAGGAAAAATGACAACATGAGCAGAGGGTGGACATCACCCCCTGGCCAACATAAGGTGGACAATAGCAACAGGAGACTGTGCCAAACACTGGCATGGGGAAGCTGACTGTAACACCCATAAGCCTGCCCCCAACAACACACTGCCTCCAGGAGGTGTTAATTCCCAAATCTCTATCAGCTGGGAACCTAGCATTCAGAACACCTAAGTTTATGGGGGACACCTGAATCAAACCACCACACAAGGTATTTGGAATATAGCTGGCAAATACTCTATTCTTGACTAAAGTCTTTATTTTAATCTTATTTTCAGAAAATAAAAAAGGGTAAAGACCAGTGTCCCAGTATGTCATAGAATATATTTCTTTGCAGCAAAACAACTGTAAGAAGCTTTATTCATTAAGGAAGTTCAGCTCTATGCAAGTAACACCATATCCTGAAATTCTTCATTACTGTATAAATAACTAGTTTTAATTTCTAGGTGCTGCTATATAGCAACTACTACAGGCAAATGATGCTTCTTTTTAGTGGAATAACTATTACCAAAAACATAAGCAAATGAACATAGCATTTCAAAAAAGTTATACACTATAAAGATAGAAATTTCTAATTGTGACATGCTAATATTAATCATATTCCCTAAAACTCAACTTTTTAAGAGAAAAACTATAAATTAAGTACTAAACTGGGCATGACGGTGCACACACCTGTCATCCCAGAACTCAGGAGATGAAGAAATTTCAAAATGAGTTCCAAACCAGCCTGTGTTATAGACCCTGACTCAAAAACAAACCAGGTCTATGGACATGGCTCAGTGGATAAACTGCTTACCACTCAAGCCAGACTATGGAAGCTCACCTGCCCAGAACAAGAATGAAAGTGGGGCTGGAGAGATGACTTAGCAGTTAAGCGCTTGCCTGTGAAGCCTAAGGACCCTGGTTCAAGGCTCGATTCCCCAGGACCCATGTTAGCCAGATGCACAAGGGGGCGCACGCGTCTGGAGTTCATTTGCAGTGGCTGGAGGCCCTGGCATACCCACTCTCTCCTCTCCCCTCCCCCCCGACCCCTGCCTCTTTCTCTCTCTGTCTGTCACTATTCCCTAGCACAAGGTTCTACTTCCCAATTTTCTTCACCCATGGAGGTTCATTCTGCTATCTACACAAAGCACTAGTTGAAAAGGAAAAATTCTGTAACTCATGGCACAGTTCACAAATGTTCTAGTTTTTTTTTTTAAGCAGCACACAATGATATAAATTTCCTAATCTCTCAGTGTCTTATCTCATCTTAACATAAAGATACTATATATAATAATTTTGTTTGTTAATTTTTATTTTATTTTATTGTTATTTGTACATGCATATGTGTGTATGTGTGCATGCTCCAGGGTCTCTTGCCACTGCAAACAGAATGCCAGGCACTTGTGCCAAGTCTTTGCTTCAGGCTTTACATGAATGGCTGAGGAATTGATCTGGCATGAGTAGGTTTTGCAAACATGCACCTTTACCTGCTGAGCAATCTCCCTGAAGTCTGATTTTTGAGGCAGGGTCTCACAAGATGGAACAGGCAGACAGTCTTCAACTATGTGCAGCGGCTTGCCTAGAACTTACTGGCATCCTCCGGACTCAGCCTCCAGAGTGCTAAGATTACAGACACGTACTCCTTACCTAACTAGAAATTAGTGACTTCTAAGTTTCTGATTCTTTAGTAAAAAGAGCACAAAGAAACATCAGGGAAGAAAGGAAGGAGACAGGTCAAAGGTAAAAGGAGGTGAGTTTCTGAGTTAGGGAAAGAGCTGTCAGTACAACCAGTTCACTAATGCCCAGCTGTTCACACGCATGCACGCACGCCGTGCAGGTGTGCATGAACATATGTGTATGTAGAGGCCAGAAGTCAATGCTGGCTGTCTTAATTATTTTCCGCGTTACTTTTTGAAACAGGGTCTCCTGTTAAGCCTACTGTTTATGGACTGAGCTGCTGACCAGCAAACCTTGGGGATCCCCCCGCCCCAGACTCTCCAGGCTAGTTAAAGATGTACATCACTTCCTACAGCACTGCATGTGGGTTCTGGAAACCTGAACTCAGGTCCTCATGGTCACACAGTAGGCAGGTCACCCACTGGGCCACCTCGCAGGCCTTTCTATCTATATTGGTTGTATGAGACACAGCTGTTCACAAGGAAAGACAAGAGCACGAGGCGCTCACTAAAACCAGTAAATGCTTTAGTCATACTTTGTGGTGAAAAGGGTATCAGTACACAAATTACTCTACATGTTTTCTTCTGTGGAAATAGGTACTGTGGCAATGCTGTCAATAAAAGAGTTCAAAAGAACTCTCAGCTCAGATGAATCCTAAACCCAGTAATTACCATCCTTATAAGAAAAGGCAACACAGAACTTTGAAAACAGGCAATGGAGCCGGGCATGGTGGCGCACGCCTTTAATCCTTGGGAGGCAGAGGCAGGAGGATCGCTGTGAGTTCCAGACCACCCTGAGACTACATAGTGAATTCCAGGTCAGCCTGGGCTAGACGGAGACCCTACCTCAAAAAAACAAACAAACAAAAAAAAGGCAATGGTGCCCAGTGTGGTAGCATTGGTAGCACATGCCTTTAATCCCAGAATGTGAGAGGCAGAGGTAGGAGGAGCACTGTGAGTTCGAGGCCAGCCTGAAATTACTTAGTGAATTCTGGGTCAGCCTGGGCTAGAGTGAGACCATACCTCCAAAAACAATTTTTTAAGGCAATGTGACAATAGAAGCAGAGATTCAAATTATGCATCTCAACCATGTGAAGTTCCGGCTGCCTGTGATGGGAAGTCACAGTGGGGTCAGCTGGGAGGCTAAGGAAGCAGGACTGCCCCTCACAGGACGCTAAAGGCAGCCGAGGCGACAGTGTGAGGCCTCATCTCCAAATACATCTGCAACAAGAAATGATGCGCCTCCATGTGCAGGAATACCAAAGATGGACGCCAGAAGGTAGGGGAAAGCACAGGACAGTTCTTTCCTTCGGAGGAGCATTCCAGAAATAACCAACTCTGTGACACCCTTGTTTTGGAATTTCTGGCCTTCTAGACTATAAAAAAAAAAGTTTCTGCTATTTTAACCAGTTGTGGTCGTTCGTTTTCATAGCCCTATAAAACCGACACAACTTCTTTACAATAAGTAAAAGTATAAGCACTGAGTTAATCTCATTGCTACAATAAATATATACGGACTACAGCCTAGAAAAAATGCTATGCAAAGTATGGTAGTGTCATCAGTACTACTGTGAAAGTCAACAAACATGAAGATGTACTGCCAACCACAGCTTTCAAGAAGAAAAAGGTATTTACCCTCCAAGACCCTCACATCAGAAGTCACCTAGAGGAGCACCTGTGACCATACCATTCTGATCTTGGAAGCTAAGCACGGTCAGGGCCTGGCTAGTGAATGGGAGAAGGCACTGAAATAAAAAATATATAAAAGTCCCTTCAGCTTTGGTTTGTTTTGTTTTTAAGGAACATCAGTACAAGAGGAATGGCCTCCCTACAAGTCAGCAGATCGTAGTTTTGGTTTTATAACTGATGTGTAACTGTAATCAAGTTATTGACATCGATAGGCGTTGGGGTTCTTGTCTATACATGAGCAGTTCACAGTTCACTCTAAGTATTTGTAAAGCCAAACTCTTGACTATAAATTCTTTTTTGCTTGTAAACAAAACTAAAATCCAAATTACAAGGCTACAGATACTCAAACTGGGAGGTTTGGGTAAAAATCAAGAACTTTGTGACAAAAATAAAGAAGAAACATCCCAAGTGAGAAGACAAATATTACAGTAACTAAAGTAACCAATATATTTCATCCGGACTGTCTTATTTGTGGTGAGTTTAAATGACATTAAAAAGAAGAGGTGGAAAACATGACTAGCAATTGAAGCAAGCCAAGTTGAGGTTTGAAAATGCCACTTAAGCATGACCTGGCTGCATGACGAAGACAGCAAACATCAATTCAACACACGTCATTCCAATACTAGACCTTAGAAGTCTAATATTACAAGGTTTTCAAGTAACTCTTTTTTTCATCTCGTTAGATTCTCTAGAACCCATGAAATTAGTAAGTGTGGGATAACAATCCCTCTGACAAGTTTGAAGAACATGAAGTAATAGTAACAACAGAGATATTACTTACAGAAAGTATACCGATTTTAGCACTATGCTAACATTGTACATATACTGTCAATCGTCAAATAGATAAAAAAGGAAAATGCAAAGAAACTAAGCTCATCCAATCATAGATTTTCAAGAACAAAAATTCATAGCTCTGCTTTTCAAAATCCAAAACCCCTCTTATAACCCATTAAGATATAGTGCTTTAGGGCTCGGAAAACGGCTCAGTTGTTAAACGCGAAGTCTGCAGGTCTGGGTTCAATTCCCAAGCTACACATGCAAGTCAGACGCAAAAAGTGGCACAAGTGCCTGGTGTTCGTTTGTAGTGGTGAGAGGCCCTGGTGCTCCTGGGTGTAAGTATGTGCATGCACACATGCACACACACGCAAAAAATAAGATAAAAATTTAAAATCAAGATGTAGAAACATATCAAAGCAGAAACACCAAAGTTGCTGAGAGTTAAACTAACACTAAATTGGACTCACACCCGCCAAGGTTCAGAGAACGGCAAAACAGGAGGTGGGCACGCTGTAAGAGCCACAGGGTGAGAAGGATGACCCACAGGCATTGACCCCACCACACTGACCGACTGCTGCTCTCAAAGCTCACAGTCCACAAGCCCATGAGCAATGCCAGTAACTCCACTGAGGAGGGCCTCACTGGAATGGGGAGGAGGGGAATGGGACTACACATGATTTGTCAATACACCAGTTTCTAATAAATAAAACTAGAATCAAGTAAAAAGCTGAAATAAAAAAACACCAGAAGATGCAGTTCTTAACAGCCATCACCCTTAAAGGGTTATAACTAAAAGGTATTACACACACACACACACACATGTACACACACACACACACACACTCTCTCTCTCTCTCTAGCTCAGGTTGACCTGGAATTCACTAATCCACTATGTAGTCTCAGGGTCAGGTTAGCCTCAAACTCACAGTGATCCTCCTACCTCTGCCTCCCGAGTGCTGAGATGAAAGGTGTATGCCATCAGCCCAGCAGAATTACATATACATTTTAAATCTGAGTCATACTGTACACATTCGCCAATCTGTCATGTTTTGTATGATTTTCAGAATGTATAATAGAGATGCATATAAACACATATACAGTTTCCATGTATTGGTTAGGAGTCTTTTGCAAATAAAGCCCATTTAAAGTAGCTTCAGTGAGCCAGGCATGGTGGCGCACCTTTCATCCCAGCACTTGGAAAGCAGAACTTGGAGGATCACCATGAGTTCAAGGCCATGCTGAAACTATATAGTAAATTCCAGGTCAGCCGAGCTAGAGTGAGACCTACCTACCTAAAAAATAGAGAGAGAGAGAGGGTGGGGGGAGAAGAAAGATTAAGAGAAAAAACTCAATAGGCTCATTTGTCTATGGCTTAGAACTTTTTCTTCATACATCTTAGCTTTCTTTGGTTTTTGTTTTTTGGGGTTTTTTTTGGTTTTTGCTAGGTAGGGTCTCACTCTAGCCCAGGCTGACCTGAAATTCACTATGTAGTCTCAGGGTGGCCTTGAACTCATGACAATCCTCCCACCTCTGCCTCCTGAGTGCTGGGATGAAAGGCGTGCGCCACCACGCCCGGCACATCTTAGCTTTCTATCTACTGCTATCACCCTTGAGAAAAGAAGACTATATGGGAAACCATATCCTATAGAATGCATTTTGGCATAAAAAGTACGCTTTCAGCTGCAAGAACCAAAAGGTAGCTGATTAACTCTTCAGTATAAAGGTCCTGAAAAACTCATGCTCTTACCATCTTCAGTTCTGCCCTCCTCAACCTGTTGGCAAGGTCCTCCACAGGGGCCGAGAGTACTACAAAAGCTTGCGGCGGCGCTGTCACCCGCCAGCGTCCAACGACAAGACGCAGGCCCTCCATTTCCCCATCCATTTACTTAGTTACATAAGTCAAATACTTACCAGTGCCTGGCACATAATAAACACTACATTAATTTTGCCATTATTACTGGTTCACTTCTTAAGAAATAGGAGACATTCCTTAGATGGCTTCACATCCTATTAGCCAGAATTGGAACACATACCCCAATTGAAATCAATCACTGGCAGGGAAAATAGATTGCCATTATCAGTTTAAACTTAAGTGGGATTTATCCACTTTGAGATACTCCACTCCTTTTCTAATGCCTGTAAGGAATTTTCTAAAAGCTAAGGCTCTTCCAGCAGGAAATCAAAAATATTCTATTACCAGCCCTCCATACATCCTTTCTTCTCAGAATAAAAGAGTCCTCTAGGGCTGGAGATATGGCTTTGTGGTTAAGCGCTTGCCTGTGAAGCCTAAGGACCCTGGTTTGAGGCCAGGACCCACGTTAGCCAGATGCACAAGGGGCGCACGCGTCTGGAGTTCATTTACAGTGGCTGGAGGCCCTGGTGCACCCATTCTCTCCCTCTCTCTCTCTGTTTCTTCCTCTCTTTCTCTCTCTGTGTCTATTGCTCTCAAACAAATAAATAAAAATAAACAATTTTTTAAAAAAAGAGCTATCTAGACAAGCAGAACATTTTCTGGATAAAAGGAATGTTAACTCTAGAGAAGGGAAGGAAAGGAGGCAAGAGTGGGGGGTGCATGCACATACACAGCTGATGACGCTTGAAGTTGGGAGGTAGTCAATCCCGAGGGAAGCCTCACCACTCTGTATGTCTTAGCTTGAAAGCCAGTGCATTTCCCCTCTTAAAAACACTCTGTGTTGGGTTGGGAAATGGCTTAGTGGTTAAGGTACTTGCCTGCGAAACCTAAGGACCCAGGTTCGATTCTCCATGTCCCATGTAAGCCAGATGTACATGGTGGCACATGCATATGGAGTTTGTTTGCAGTGGCTAGAGGCCCTGGCGCACCCATTCTCACTCTTTCTCTCTCTCTCTATCACCCTGTCTCAAATAAATATATCAGAAAAAAATAATAAATAATAAATCAGGAAAAAAAAATACTTTGTATTTGGCTGGTATGGTGGCACACACCTTTAATCCCAGCACTTGGGAGACAGAAGTAAGAGGATCACTGTGAGTTCAAGGCCACCCTGAGACTACATAGGGAATTCCAGGTCAGCCTGGGCTAGAGCAAGACCCTACCTCAACACCCTCCCACTCCCAAAATACATTGTATGGGATTTGCCTAAAAAACACAAATATGAAACTACAAGTATGAAAGCCAAACAGAAAAGAATTCTGACTGATACAAGAAGGATGATCTAAAAGGTAAAGAATAGTTTAGGTTTTTGGAATTAAAAACTGAGACTTGAAACTTCTTTTTTTGATATTTTATTTTTACTTGTTTATGTTAGAGAGAGAAATAGTCAGGGGGAGAAAGAGAAATGGGTAGGAAGAGAGAGAGAGAAATAGGCAAGGAGAGAGAGAGAGAGCAAGGGAGCGAATGGGTGCACCAGGACCTCCCACCACTACAAACTCCAGGTACATGTGCCTCCTTGTGTAACTGGCTCCTGTGGGTACTGGGGAATCAAACCTGGGTCTTTTAGCTTTGCAGGCAAGTGCCTTAACTGCTAAGCCATCTCTCCAGCCCACTTAAACCTTCTTAACCATCTGTGTGACCTTGGGCAAATTACTACTCAGAAATGTCCTGAAGTACTCACATACACACGCACATGCATGTGCACGCCTGTGACAATTACACTGACCTAGACTCTAGTAAGAAGACAGGAAATATATAGTTCACAACTATATAAATGACAATAGCTGTCAGAAAAGTTCTTGCTTCTCAGGCTAGTTTCTCATTTAATAAATGAATTCCAGGTTGGCCATAAACTTAAGCTATATTATTGCTTTCATTGACTCCTTAAAAACAATGACTAACACCCACCCTATACTACCCTGCCCTCCCCTAACCAGACCTGCTTCAGTTCTATAAGCTATTGCTCATTAGTTCCTAGTAATTTCCTTCCCTTTTCAATCTAGGAGTATCTGTAAGCCAACCTTCTTTATACATTAACCTCCTGAAAACAAAACTTCACTCTCTTAATCGGATGTGCACAGCATAGAATTGCATGGTTATTATGTTTATTACATAGGTGTGCCGATTATCTTTAAACCAAAAAAAAAAAACAAAAACCCCTTCTAGTTCATATTTAGAATGCTTTCCCAAAGATAATTCCTTCTTCTCAGAAATAAACTACCAATGTGAGAGAGCCCAGTGTTTTGTTATTAAAACACTCAACAGGCTGGGTGTGGTGGCACAAGCCTTCAATCCCAGCTCTCAGGAGGTCTCTGTGAGTTCGAGGCCATCCTGAGACTCCATAGTGAATTCCAGGTCAGCCTGAGCTAGAGTGAAACCCTACCTCAAAAAACCAAAAAAAAAAAAAAAAAAAAAAAAAAATTAAAATAGAAGTACAACATTCAACAGCCTATCACTAGCATGAAGCTATCTGGTTTCTCTCCTGCCGTCAATCTTGTTGCATAAACAGTTCCTCCACAATAACTGAAAACTACATTGTAACAACAGGAACTTTCAAATTGTTCATTACTCTGATTAGAATAATACAAAATAAAGTTAAAAGCTAGATTTTAAGTAAGTTTAACAATATCAAAGTGAGGGCTAGAGAGATGGCCCAGAGGTTAAGGGCACTTGCTAACAAAGTCTGCATAGCCCAGAAAAATTCCCCCCTATTCACGTCCATGTAAAGCCAGGTGCACAAAGTGGCACATGCTTCTGGAGTTCATTTGCAGTGGCAAGATGTCCTGACTTGCCCATTTTCTCCTTACCCCCCTCCATCTCCTGTTCTCTTTCACTCTGATTGCAAATAAATAATTAAAATTTTTAAATATAAAATTAAGGGGGCTGGAGAGATGGCATAGCGGTTAAGCGCTTGCCTGTGAAGCCTAAGGACCCTGGTTCGAGGCTCGGTTCCCCAGGTCCCACGTTAGCCAGATGCACAAAGGGGCGCACGTGTCTGGAGTTCGTTTGCAGTGGCTGGAAGCCCTGGCGCACCCATTCTCTCTCTCCCCCTCTATCTGTCTTTCTCTCTGTGTCTGTCGCTCTCAATTAAATAAAATAAAAAAATAAAAATTAAAAAAAAAAATTAAGGCACACATAGATTAAATGTATTTTTAAAATTTTTTTATTCATTTACTTGAAAGAGAGACAGGCAGAGAGAAAGACGGGAGGGAGAAGAGCACACCTGGGCCTCCTGCCACTGCAAATGAACTCCAGACACGTGTGCCACTTTGTACATCGGGCCTTATGTGGGCACTAGGGAATCAAACTAAGGCCATCAGGCCTTACAAGCAAGTGCCTTTAAACAGCTGGGCCACCTCTTCAGTCCTCTAAATTAGGTTTTTATACACATTTAAAATAATTTATTTTCTCCTAGAAACTTCATATCTGATATTACAGTTCAAGTTCAAAGCAGCCCACAAGTCAAATATTAACCTTTGGGATTACCTACTGTTTAGTACTCAAAAATATAAAATGTCACCATGTCCCAGGGGGGAATGTTTGACTCTACAGCTAATAAAAAATATATATTCAACATTAAGGTGAATGGTTCATGATTTTTATTTAATGGTAACATTAGATACTACTTAATGATAGTCACAAAAACAAGCAATGTTAAAATATCAAACTTTTAAATCATTTAGTCCAGGACATATTGAACTAGATTCCAAAGTAAATGCGACATTTTGTGCATGACAATTATGTTGCATAATAATACTCTTAAGTTTCAGCATGATTTCAAAGAAACATATGACTGAAAATATGTAAAAAAAGCATCATCCGGTCACTCTAGAAAGGTAGTAGGCTGGGCATGGTGGTGCATGCCTTTAATCCCCGCACTCGGGAGGCAGAGGTAGAAGGATCACTGTGAGTTCAAGGCCACCCTGAGACTACAGAGTGAATTCCAGGTCAGCCCGGGCTACAGTGAGACCCTACCTTGCCAAACAACAACAGCAACAAAAATAGTAGTAATGGAAGCACAAAGAAGCAGTTATTGTCTATGGTCAAATCACTGGCAAGTATCAGTACTCAATGCTTCCTTTCAACAAAGTATCAACATTTCTAAAGGAATTTTTATGAGCATATACTTAAGAGAGAACATAGCTATATGGCTAAGATCTGTGAGAGGAACTCTCAAGCTACAGAAAATACAACAAAGCAGACATGAGGCAAGACTGGAAAACCATCCAGTAGGATCATCACAAGAAACCCATGGAAAACCTGAATAACAGCAACCAAAGAAATTTTACAGTTCTATCAGGAACATCAAAGGAAAATCTGAATAACCATGCCAAAAAAAAAAAAAAGGTACACAGACTTGAAATACTGTCATAGTGCATTACAGGAAACAGCTGTAAATGATATACACATAAACACAGCAATATAAACAGTGAATACCGATTTAACCAGAACTACTGGTCATTTGGAGGACAAAGTAGGAGGCTTAGGTAGAGCAGAAAAAAAGAAGGAAGGGAGGGAGAGAGGGAGGGAAGGAGGACATAAATCTAAATTCTTCATCATACTGTCAGAAATCAAAAAACATCTACAATGAACTGACCAATGAAAAGACAGAATAGGCATAAACAAAACAAAGTGTTATTCACGAGTGCACTACTGCATTTTGAACAGAATGATTCTTTGTTACATGGGACTATCTTAAAGCACTGGTCAATAAAGTAATTTGTGGGCCAAATACGTTCGTTTTTACAAGTCACTTTTATGAAAACTATGTCTATTCATTCTACACACAGCCCATGGCTGCTTTTGGGCTGCAATAGCACAGTTGAGCAATTATGACAGAAACTTCACGAATGCTAAAATATTTTTACCTAGTCCTGTGGTGGTTTGAATTAGGTGGCCCCCACAAGCCCATGTGTTCTGAACACTAGGTTCCCAGCTGGAGGTGGAGGTGGAGCTTGCTGGAAGAGGCGCGTTTCTGGGATGGGCCTTGAGTCAGTGTTTGTCATGCTAGCCTGCTACTGCTGGTCAGGAGGTGATGGCCAGGCGAGCTCATGCCACATTTTCCCCTGCCATCATGAAGTTTCCCCTCAAGCCTATAAGCCAAAATAAACCTTTTCATCCCATTAGGTGCTTTGGGTTGGGTGCTTTGTACCAGCAACAAAAAGGTTAACTACACAAGCCCTTCATGGAAAAAGGTTTGCCAACTCCGATGTACAGCACCTCACGGAATTTAGTACCTGAGTCCTATCTACAAAGACCAATATTCCCTCAAAAGTAATGGGACTGAGGAGAAGGCTCAGCATTAAAGTGCTTGCTTGCAAAGCCTGCAAGCCAGGGTTCAACTCCCCAGCACTCACATAAAGCCGGACACAAACTGACACATTCACTCTAGCACTACTGAGCTCACATACCAGCTAGTCTGACTTCCCTTTGCAGTGGCAAGAGACCCCAGCTTCAAAGAAGGCAGAGTACAGACACTTTGAAATTGTTCTCTGACCTCCACATACACCATGGCTCACATGCCCATACACACAAATAAATAATTTGTTTAAAAGGCTATGATGAAAAAAATCTCCCACCCTACAGGGAATAAAGAGTGCTAGAAGTTTGGTTTGAGAACTACAGAGCTGCAACGCATTTAAAATGACCACCTTTGGGGCTGGAGAGATGGCTTAGCGGTTAAGCGCTTGCCTGTGAAGCCTAAGGACCCCGGTTCGAGGCTCGATTCCCCAGGGCCCACGTTAGCCAGATGCACAAGGGGGCGCGTGCATCTGGAGTTCGTTTGCAGTGGCTAGAAGCCCTGGCTCACCCATTCTCTCTCTCTCTCTCTCTCTCTCTGTCACTCCCAAATAAATAAAAATGAAACAAACCAGAAGTTAAAAAAAAAAAAAAATGACCGTCTTTGGAGGGCAGAACTCACCAATTGGGAAAGTACACTACAGGACTGGGACCTACTTTCTTTATTGAGCAATCACCTTGAAAAAATAATCTCTTTTCACATAAATTTCTTTAAGAAGACTAAATTTAAAAGCAAAGAGAAAAATAAATTTCTTCTGGCACTTCCCTGATACAAATACTAATACTACATTTGCTGGTGTATTCTCAGACACTACAATTATGCTAGAGAATGTTTTGGGTACACATATCCCTGAATAAATCACCCTAAGATAAAAGAGGTGTCAGCTGTGCTAACTGCAGGTGAGTATATTTCAAACCTTCAAATCCCAAGAAAGGTCAGCCAAGTATGTTCTAGAAATGATCTCCAGTGAAGCACAAAAAGTTTCACATAGAAAGTAGATAAAGAAACTGGAGACCATTGCTTCAATAAGCAAAATAAGGAAAGGGAAAATTCAAACACATATATTTATAAAAGACAGTTTAAGTTTTAGTTTTGTGTTCTTTGAAATTTTTATTTTATTTACCTCTTTAGGTAAAAAAAAAAAAAAGACAGGTTTTATAAGCTGATTAGAAGTTTAAAAGTAAACATATTGCTACTATGGAACCACACAGAATGTCAAACTAATTACATGTCAACATCTATAACTTCAGTTTAAACTTCAGTTTAAAACTTATGCATCTGTGGTATGTTTTATCAAGAATCAAATAAGCTGGGCGTGGTGGCACACGCCTTTAATCCCAGCACTCGGGAGGCAGAGGTAGGAGGATTGCCATGAGTTCAAGGCCACCCTGACTTTACAGAGTTAATTCCAGGTCAGCCTGGACCAGAGTAAGACCCTACCTCGAAAAACCAAAAAAAAAGAATCAAATACTATATCCAAAGACAGGCTATATTTTTAGGCTTGTGTCATCTTAAATATTTTAATTACCATTTATCTCCAATTCAGTTATGTTTAAAAGTCTAGTTTTCTTCACATAAAAACAGCACAAAAGCCGGGCAGGGTGGCAAGTCCGAGCACTCGGGAGGCAGAGGTAGGATGATTGTCGTGAGTTCAAGGCCATCCTGAGACTGCATAGTGAATTCCAGGTCAACCTGGGCCAGAGTGAGACCCTACCTCACAAAACTAAAAAACTAAAAAATAAAAAAGCACAAAAATACAATTACTAATAGAAAACAGAATAATGCATCAAAAATGATTTAAGAGCAGGGAATGTGGCTCAATGCTAGAGTGCCTGCTTAGCATATGCTACAAAGCCATAGGCTTAATAACTAGCACTGCCAAAGACAACGACAGGAAAAAAACTTTTTACGATGAGAAAACAAACATAATTCACTACATACACTAACAAATCAAGGAATTACATAAAGCAACATGCAGTTTAGAGAATGCAAATAATACTCTGGTAATAAACCATTTATTTACCAAAAAAGCTGTATTTTTTCCTTTCACTTTTGTAAGGGAAAATATTACACTGATTAAGGTTAATTTGTGCAATGACACAACTTGTTAAATAGTTATGACAACTAACCCTAAAATATCAAAATAAGCATTTTAGCATTTTAGTCTATAAAATACAATCCCATGAGCCAGGCATGGTGGTGCACACCTTTAATCCCAGCACTCAGGAGGCAGAGGTAGAAGGATCACCATGAGTTCGAGGCCAACCTGAGACTACATAGTGAATTCCAGCTCAGCCTGGGCCAGAGTAAGACTCTATCTCGAAAAAAAAAAATCCCAATAGCTTCTTTTACTGAAAAGGTTCACCTATGGAAATTTGCAATAAGTATTAAAAATTATAATCACTCAACAATTGTACTAACTCAGCTTTTGTTATTAAAGCAAGAACAATAATTTTTAAATTATAATCCTAATTATAAGCACAGTCTAGGAGATCTGCTTTATATTACAATTGAAGCAATTAATCTAGCTACTTTGGTATAATTGAATAAAATTAGAGAAAACTGTCTTAGGCCTCAGCTTTCTAATTTATGTAAAAGTAAAATAAGCACAAAGATAATCAAAATAATCTTCCCTTCCCACTCAAAATTAAAAAAAATAGTTGTCTTTAAGCAGTGTTTTGACTAAAACTGATAGCACAAATATACACAGATTCTTGGAATTCAAACATTTACAAAGTTCAAAGCTTTGACTGTTCAGCTTACCTTCTTTTGATACCAGACTATAGCATCTGTGACTTTGGACGCCATTTATTCCACTGAAATTACACATTGGTCATTTTGAGCTGTACAAGAGAGAAAAACATGCAAATGACTTTACTTCCACCTTCGAAAAGAAGTCTCACAGTATGCATGCATAACACTCTGGTTACCTGCAAAGCAAGGGATGTGTGACTGGACTTGGATTACACCCTTCCTCATTACTATTTTAGCAACAGGTCCTCCTAAGTAAACAAAATCAGTTGTCATAATAAAAGGAAGGTTACTTTGCCTGAATATAGTACTTAAATGTTCAGAGAGGTCCAATTGTTTTCTAAAGAAGATAAACTTTCATTTCAGGATTTTCCAGGTTGTTCTAGAAACTTTTCAGTTAAAATTTCACACACAGGAGAAGCTAACTCATTCACTGGGCAACAGACCAGCTTTGCTCTCTGGTTTCTAACAAGGAGCCAGTGTCAATTACTGTTTCTAAGTGATGGCTTGAAAGAACTGCCAAAATTTCTAATATGTAATTATTCTTGATACTCAGTACACATAAAATCGAACTAAAAGCAGAGAAATAATTAAATCCCATCTTCCTTGTATTTTTCTAAGACAAGCAATTCCATAGTCCTAAGAAAGAATTTCAAATTGATTCCAATTAACTCTAAAATAACTTTTCAGGATCATCCAAGAGCACTCAAGACCTTGGGGAAGTCATGGTAGCAAAGCATCCTGTAGCCCTTCTGGGCACACCCAAGTGTAGAAATGCCACATCACAGGGGTCCTATGCCATTCTTGGGAGCATGTGTGCTTCTTAAATACGCTGGGATTCAAATAGAATTAGAATTCTTGTCAAGTTCAAATGTCAGATAACCTCTAAAATGGAAAGCAGAATTTACATGTTTGTATTTTTAACAGTTGCAGACAAACTCATTTTAATATATCAGTGATTTCACCTGAATTGATCAATCCAAACAAAGTCAATTTTGAAATTACTGTTATATAACCAGACATGCTAAAGGCAAATGGATCACAGAGGCAAAATACCCTGGTCTCTTAAACTAGGTCTACTATCTACTCTTTAATATTGAAGAAGTCGCTTAAGGTCTCTAAACCTTGATTTCATTCACTTAAAAAATGAAGACACGCTGTGCTATGGGGTTGGTTCAGCTGTTAAAGGTACTTGCTTGCAAAGCTTGCTTGCTTGGTTCAATCCCCCAGCCATCCACATAAAGCCAGATGGGTGTACATTTGGAACAAGAGACCCTGGTATGTACGTGTGCGTGCACACACACACACACACACATACATACATACATACATACACACAAACACACACACACACACACACACACACACACATCCAAATAAATAATTTTAAAATAGGAATATGTGTTTATCCATTTATCTACTTATCCACTACAGAGTTTTGTGACCAATAAATAATATATATAAGATGCCTACCACAGACTGCAACATATACATGTCAATTATAATTAACTTTCATATTTAAAAAATTTCCCAATCCAGGAAGTAGGAAGTATTTATATAGTCTCTTTTCTAAAACATGGAAAACAACAGAGTTCAGGAATGCATACAATCAAGTTTTGTTGACACTGAAAATAAAAACAGCCACCTGATTACCACAAGATCACAATATCAACTCTCAACCACATACCCATTACTTTATTTCAAGATTTCAAAGTTAACCTCCCGGAAAGTTTCTCAGTCAGAGCATTCATTTCCCTCACTAGGATATTTTGGGGGAAGCTATTCTTTCTTGGCTTAAAATCTCCCATTTTGTTTTTTGTCTTTAAGGTCTCTGAGGTGATTCATTCATATTAGCCTCATTTTAGACTAGATTTTTCCAATCGATTCAAGCAGAGGTCTGTTCATTACAATGTTACACCTTCATTTTATTGTCAAGACAATAACATATACATACACTTTCCAAACTGACCATAACCTCCCCCCATGCAAGCTACAATAAATAGCACAAAAATATGAAAATTTAATTTTTTTCTTCTACCCTCCTTTTTACTCTGCCTAATCCCTATTGAAAAAAATTCCAGTTTGGACTGAAGAGGTGGCTTAGCAGTTGGAGCACTTGCCTGCAAAGCCTAAAGACCCAGGTTCCATTCTCCAGTACCCATGTAAGCAAGATGCACATGGTGGCACATGCATCTGGAGTTTGTTCCCCCCCCCCCTTTCTCTCTAGTAAATAAATAAAATATTTTTTAAAGTTCCAGTTTATTAAGATATTTTCTTTCCTAACCCTCCAAGAATATAAATATACAATTCTGATTTAAAATGTGGATTAAAAAAAATATTTTTATTTAAAAATCCTTTTGCTAAGGTATATACTCTGCAAACTCATTTAATAGTTTTTCCATTGTGTCAACAACCTTTCAGTGACACTGAGTGGCTCATACCTATTTTTAAAACAGGTTTTACAACATGCTGAGACAGATTTCTGAATCAGACATCTGACAAAGCACACTCACACACGAACTTTGTGAATAAAAATTAAATAACATTAAACATAAAGAAAAAGAAGTAACAAACAAATGTCGAGTGAGTAAACAAGAATAATTAATATGCTTTGACAAATGATTGGGCATGTGGATTAATTTCTAAAGCTCTCCCAACTTTTTTGATCCGGCAGTAATCCTGACACGCAGGTTCCTCACCTCTACCGTCATGATTGTTATGCTAAGTGACCTTTTACAGTGTTAAGTGATATAGTTAATGTACAAGGAAGAAAACACAAAAACCTTACTGGGTGCCCGGAATAAAGAATCTAAATTGTTCTTAAGTACTTGATCTAAGGATGGGTATTAATAATACTTAAAAATCTCATTCTAAAACAGCAAGATCAGGCTGGAGAGATGACTTAGTGTTTAAGGCACTTGTCTGCAAAGCTTAAGGACCCAAGTTTGATTCCCCAGTACCCACGTAAGCAAGATGCACAAGATGGTGTATGTGTCTGAAGTAAGTTTGCAGTGGCTAAAGTCCCCGGCGCACCCATTCTCTTTCTCGATCTGCCTTCCCCCCTTCTAATAAATAAATAAATAAATATCAAAACAGGAAGATGAACGGTAGGTACATAACACTTCAGCAGTGTTATGGACAGTTTCGCTGACATAATTCTCTTCCTGACATGGATATAATCACACTCCATCAAAACCTTATCAGTTTCCACACAGAATAGGAAAACCAGGGTGGACTTTTGGAAAAGCCGATGAGAGATAATATGTGGAGCTTGCTTTTATAGAACCTCATTTTCAAATATAATAATCACCAGGAAGAGTAGTCTTTGTACAGATCCTACATTTTTTCTTTAATTTTGGGATTTTTAAGCCCATTATGCAAAAAAAAAAAAAAAAATTACTCTAAGCCGGGCGTGGTGGTGCACGCCTTTAACCCCAGCACTCGGAGGCAGAGGTAGGAGGATCACCATGAGTGTGAGGCCACCCTGAGACTACGTAATGAATTTTACATCAGCCTGGACTAGAGTGAGACCCCACCTCAGAAAAAAAAAAAAAAATTACCCTATCAAAGACTACATAGTACAATGGAACTTCTTCATTATTCTGAAACAAATTCCTCTGTTTCAGCCTGACTCTCATTTTGCCCAGGAAACAGTTCATTCCCACCCCTGACACTTTGCTTCTGCCATTATCCCATTTTGTTCTTTTCTCCAGTGATTCATCTTTACTTTTGCCAAAATAAAGCTTTCTTAACATGTGCCCACTTGGACTAAAAACTTATGATATCTCTCTTCCAGTACTCACCTGAACTAATAAACTTGCGACTAAAAAGTGCAAAGCAACACAGACACTTACAAGCCGCTTGGCCACATGTAAACACGGTTGAGGAAGAAAGGAAGCAACATTCTTCGGCTTCTCTCTAGGTCCCTACCGATGGGATCACATGCGGAAGAGGAAGTGTAGCAGAAAAATCAATGACTAAGTATGAGGAGTCGTCCACATCCAACTGCTCATACTAAGGCCTGTGCGCACTTAAGTCACTGAGTTCTCTGGACCTCAGCTTCTCACCCAAACCATTTAGCCAAATGTTCCACAACTCAAAACAGATTAACAAGCAACAACTCCTATGACATATGAATTACTGCATGTCTTCCTTTCACATGCTGTTAGTTTCAACCAGATCATGCTTCCTACAGTTTTTATCACTGTTGTCACAATTACTATTTCCTATTTCCAAAACACAGGGTTTGTTTTTTTAAATATGGTCTCCTAAATTTTTTTTTTCTACAAGTTTCTAATTCTTCCACTCAAAAGTTTAAAAGTGTCCTGAGTTCCTATTATATTTAGACTGTTTTATACAAACACTGGTGTATATTACATGTACCCCACCCCCAGTCCTAAATTCTTTGCGAGTACTCCAATGTCTTTAACTACAAAGTACCCTACAGCACATTTGTCTATATTAAACAGTAAGGTTTACAGAACAAATGAGTTACCAACCAAAGCACCATCACAGATGAATCCAAACAAGAACTGAATCAATCTGTCCAGCTCTTGAACTTCCCAGCAGGACCGTAAGCAACACAAGCAGACCCTTTCTTAACATTAACAAGTACAAAGACATAGTGAAGCATAGTAACTATGGCTGGTTTATATACTGACCTACAATCAACCAACCAATATATAACATAATAATCTGCAGACCCCAAAGGTCCAAGGAAAAGTAACCTAAAGTTGGGCTGGAGGGATGGCTTAGCTAAGTAGCTTGCCTACAAAGCCAAAGGACTCATGTTTGATTCCCCAGGAAGCCAGATGCACAAAATGGCAGCATCTGAAGTTCCTTTTTCAGTGGCTAAAGGCCCTGGCATGCCCATTCTCTATCTTGTCTCTGTAGCCTGCTGGGCATGGTGGTGCATGCCTTTAATCCTGGTACTCAGAAGACAGAGATAGGAGGATGGCCAAGAGTTAGAGGCCACCCTGAGACTACATAGTGAACTGCAGGTAGAACTGAGCTAGATTGAGACCCTACCTTGAAAAAAAGAAAACCTAAAGTCAAACTTACCAAGCCCAGTCTAACTCCATCCCTAAATGCTAAATTTAAACTAACTCAGTGACCTCTTCCAAAGATAAAACAAGGAAGTTTTACTTTGAAACCAAGGAACAAAGTTCTGTCCTTAAAAGGGTAATGTCAAGGTTCATATCAAATTCTTAAAACTGATACTGAAGCTAGCAGGGGAAAGGAACTCACCCTGACAGATGGAATATGGTATAGGCACAATGAAACCTTCTCATGTGACCTATAAATTGTTACAATTACCCAGAAATTTTAAATTCTCCAACTAGAATGGGTATATTTCATGGAACTGTAGAGGATAAATACTATATTACATGTTAAAAATTGCTTCAATCTTGGAACAAAAAATGTTATCTAATAAAAGCCATCTATGAGCTGGGCGTGATGACACATGCCTTTAATCCCAGCACTCAAGAGGCAGAGGTAGGTGGATCACCATGAGTTGGAGGCCACCCTGAGACTACATAGTGAATTCCAGGTTAGCCGGGGTTCCAGCAAAACCCTACTGCCAAAAACCAAAATAAAATAATAATAATAATAAGGCTGAGTCTGGTGGTCCATACTTTTAAGGATCCCAGCACTCAGGAGACAGAAGTAGGAAGATTGCTGTAAATTCGAGGCCACCTGAGAATACATAGTGAATTCCAGGTCAGCCCTGGCTACAGCAAGACCCTACCTCGAAAAAGCAAAAAAATAAAAATTAAAAATTAAAGCCATCTATTTTCTTTTCTTTGCTTTTATATATGTAAATAGAAGAACAGGCTAATAGGTGTGAAAAGACCTAAGTGAGGTCAGGGGAAGAGATTGAGTAAAGGAAAGGTGGAGGGAGGGCTAATCAAAATCTAAGAGGATATAACTAAATCATATGGAAACCTACTTTTTTTGGACAATGAAACACACAGGAACCATAGATTGTTACTAGAAAATTTTCAGTGCCAGGGATGGGATACCTTCCAGTGGGTTGTTGGCCAGGGAGGTCCCTGATGCCCCCAAAACATTACAGGCCATTGCCAAGGCCCTTGGTTTCCCACCAGGAACAGACTGTAAGACCATATTGCTGAAGACCGTATCTACTTTCTATTACACTAGTTCATAAAGGAATATTTAGGGGCTGTAAAGATAGCCTGGCAGTTAAAGGTACTTGCTTGCAAAGCTGGCCAACCATGGTTCAATTCCCAAGCCACCCATGTAAGTGGGATGCAAAAACAAAGTGGCACACAGGTCCAGCAAAGTGTAGGTTTGCAGCTACAAGAGGCCCTGATGTACACACAACTTCTAAAAAACAGGAAGTAATTTAAGTACTCATGGTAAAGCAATGATGATGTAATTTCCAAAAGGATAGTCTGCCAGTGGAGAATGAACTACATTCAAAGGTTCAAAGTGGAAGCAGTCATTCTAACAAAATATTAGATGCAGAAGATGATGATAGGGCTGGAGAGATGGCCTAGCGGTTAAGCGCTTGCCTGTGAAGCCTAAAGACCCCGGTTCGAGGCTCGGTTCCCCAGGTCCCACGTTAGCCAGATGCACAAGGGGGCGCACGCGTCTGGAGTTCGTTTGCAGAGGCTGGAAGCCCTGGCGCGCCCATTCTCTCTCTCTCCCTCTATCTGTCTTTCTCTCTGTGTCTGTCGCTCTCAAATAAATAAATGAAAATTTAAAAAAAAAAAAAAAAGAAGATGATGATATATTGGGTTCTGGACAAACAAAAAAAGGTTAAAACAAGAAGGTATTTTCAAGTCATGTCTATGGATAATATCAGAAGATCTGGAATTACAGTTGAATAGGACAAGCAGAAGAAGGGGTCAAGAAGTTTATATTCTTTGGCCACTTTTCTCTTGGGTTTCTCATTTTCTTATTGATTTGGAGAAATTCTTTAAACATTTTGGATATTTATCCTTTTGTTGCAGTCCGGTTCGCATTGCTGGTAGAAATCACCCAACCAAGAGCAGCTTCTGGGAAAAAGAGGTTTATTTGGCTTACAGGCTCGAGGGGAAGCTCCATGATGGCAGGGAAAAACGATGGCATGAACAGAGGGTGGACATCACCCCCTGGCCAACTTAAGGTGGAACACAGCAACAGGAGGGTGTGCCAAACACTGGCATGGGGAAACTGGCTATAAAGCCCTTAAGCCCACCCCCAACAATACACTCCCTCCAGGAGGCATTAATTCCCAAATATCCATCAGCTGGGAACCTAGCATTCAGAACACCTAAGTTTATGGGGGACACCTGAATCAAACCACCACACCTTTGTTAACAATTATAGGTATTTTGACTTTTTGCTTGTCTTATAACATTTCTTATAATGTAGTTGGTAAAAAAAAAAAAAAAAGTCTATTTTTATGTTGCCATATTTTTTCAAACATTTGCTCTCTTTTTTTAAACTAACATTTTATCTTATTCCTCTTTCCTTATTCTTCTTTGTAATCCTATAACATTTTTTTGTTGTTGTTCTTGTCCTAGCTCATTCTATTTTGGCCCAAGTAGTAGACTTTCTTTTCTATGCTTTTCTTCAGTCTCATAATTACTTTGAAGTGACTGGGGAAATGCACAGGTATTTAAAATATATATATTTAGGGGTGGAGAGATGGCTTGTTGTTAAGGCATTTGCCATCAAAGCCAAAGGACCCAGGTTCAAATCCTCAGACCCATACATAAGCCAAATGCACAAGGTGGCGCATGTGTCTGGAAATCGTTTGCAGTGGCTAGAGGCCCTAGCATGCCCATTCCCTACCTCTTTCTATCTGCCTCTCTCTCTCATAAATACATAAATAAAATTATACATATAGGGGGAGGGATGGAGGGAGTGAAAGGGAAAATCTTATGTTGTCTAGGCTAATTTTGAACTACTGAGCTCAAGTAATCCTCCATCTTTAGCTTCCCAAGTTGCTGGAACTACAGGCACACACCACCAGCTACATATCTTAATTAAGTACACAATTTTATCATTATTTTGCAAATTTTATATATCTACGTCATCAACCTCTGACTTTAAATAGTCAGGATTGTGTGTGAGATTCTTGATCTCTGTCTTTCAAGCTCATATGACTAGTTTCATGTTTAGACTTTTTCTTTCTTTCTCCCTGCCCCTGCCCCCACCTAATGCTCATGACTCAGCTAGACTCGCTAGACAGTGAGCTCTGTCTTTGCCTCCCCCACACTGGGTTACAGGCACACACTATCATGTCTAGCTTTGCACAGTTGCTGGGAATCTCAACTCATGCTTGTGAGCAAGCACTCTATCCCACGTATCTCCAGCCCTCGTAAAAATTTAAGAATTTAATTTTCCTGACATCTCCATTGGATCTTCACTGTAACCCACAGTTCATTCTCAGGGCTCCATCGGGTCTCCATGCAAGTAATCCAACAAGCCTGCTTCACACTGCCCATGGCCATTTCCAAAGCAAAGCCATGCTGCAAATTCAATGACCCTCTTTCCTGCATGTTTAACTCCATAGTACCAGGATACCAATTCGCTAATCCAGGGAGGAATAAAGCAGACTTTAAAGAACAGAGCACTCCTTTAGCATTCAGGCCCCCTCAAAAGAGTCTGAATTCTTCCTGTTGTCCCAATACAGGTCAGTGGGCCCAATCTCAATGGTTGTTATCTCTCAATTACAGCTGAACAGCAGTTTTGGCTCAAAATTTTCATCTTTTTTTTCCCTGTGCCATATCCATCTGCTCACACCAGTCCATTTCTTTTTATTTATTTTATTTATTTATTTTTTTGAGATAGGGTCTCACTCTAGCCCAGGCTGACCTGCAATTCACTATGTAGTCTCAGGGTGGCCCCGAACTCACAGCGATCCTCCTACCTCTGCCTCCCAAGTGCTGGGATTAAAGGCATGCGCCACCATGCCCGGCCAACACACCGGTCCATTTCTATCAGTGCAACCCTGCACAAGTTCTCAGGCCACAGCATAACAGCAAGCTTCTCACACAAACTGCTTCTAGACCAGTCTCGACAAAGCTCTTTCTTGCCCTCATCAGCCGAACCTCACAGTTCACAGTTATTACTGCATTCAGGTCTTTCAGCTCTGACCAGAACAGTCCATCAAGGCTGCACTTACAGCGCTGCGAGGCGTCTCTTAGGCCGAGGTTGTCACATCCCTCCTGCAAAGCAGTTCCAAAAGGCCAAAGCCGCGGAATCAGACTCCCACAGTAATGACCCCACTTCTCGGTTCCACTTTGACTGCGGCGCTCAGCTTCATTACTGCCAGGAAACCCCGACCACAGCAGCTTGTGGAAGGACAGGGCTCGCGGTGGCTTACAGACTCAGGGGACTCCACGATGGCAGGGACAACCAGTGACGTAAGCAGAGGGTGGACATCACTTCCTGGCAACATCAGGTGGACAAAAGCAGCAGAAGAGTGTGCCAAATACTGGCAAGGGGGAGCTAGCTATAACAGTCATAAGCCTGCCCCAGCAACACACTACCTCCAGGAGGCTTCAATTCCCAAATTACCATCAGCTGGGGACCCAGCATTCAAAACTCCTAAGTTTATGGGGACACCTGAATCAAACCACCCAAGGACCATGTGCCAAAAAATATGGGCACCCTCTAGAAGATGCAAAGAGCAAGAAAATGTTGTTGTTTTTTTTTCTAGAATTCTCAAAAAAGAATTTGCCCCACTGAGTACTTAAGCTTAAATTCAGTGAGACTCGGTTCAGACTTGTCCTCCAAAACTACAGGATAACAAAAATGCATTGTTTTAATACACACACATACAAAATCACACTCACTCAAAGGATAAATGATCTGAATAGATATTTCTCAAGACAAGATACACAAATAATCAAGTTATATTTAAAAGCTCATTAGGAGCCAGGTGTGGTGGTGCACACCTTTAATCCCAGCACTCGGGAGGCAGAGGTAAGAGTATTGCTGAGTTCGAGGCCACCCTGAGACTGCATAGTGAATTCCAGGTCAGCCTGGGCTACAGTGAGACCCTGCCTCAAAAAACCAAAAAAGTAAATAAATAAATAAAAGTTCACTAGGCATGGGCTGGGGAAATGGTTTAGCAGTTAAGGTGTTTGCCTGTAAAGCCTAAGGACCACAGTTTGATTCTCTAGGACCCACCTAAGCCAGATGCACAAGGAGACACAGGCATCTGGAGCTCATTTGCAATGGCTGGAGGCCCTTCAGTGCCCACTCTCTCTTTCTCTCTGCCTCTTCCTCTCTCCCTCTCTCAAATAAATAAATAAAATATTTTTTAAAAAGTTCACTAGGCATGGTAGCATATGTCTATACTCCAATAGTCAACAGATTCTCCCACATAACGTTTGACTTTTCTCACCTTAGCTAAAACCATTTATTTCTGTGCACATGTTTTTGTTTACGTACACACAGGCAAACTTCCTTTTCAGAACTGAGTACTGCTTTTAATTTGCTTTCAAAGATCCAAAGATGCTTGAAAAAGAGCTGAAGTTGACCTGAGCATAGCCATTCCTGTTCTGGAATGAGCTTACCATCACAGGCTTTGGTCTTGCCCTTTCCTGTCATTCACAGCACCTCTCAGCATTTGTGCGCAGGGTCTTCTCAAGAACCTGGACTGCTCTGCTGCCTCCTCCCTTTGTGGGTCTACTTCCCTAAACAGCATCACTGAGAACTGTTGACATCTGGTAGACTTCTTTTCTTAGTCTTGCTTCTGGGATATGGGCTTGGATTACTTTTCTAGCTCATTACTTTTAAAAGTACTAACATGTATCTGTAGACACCTTTTTTTTTAAAATGTTCTTATTTGTTTGTTTTTTGAGGAAGGGTCTCACTGTAGCTCAGGCTGACCTAGAATACATTATTCAGTCTCAGGGTGGCCTTGAACTCATGGCAATCCTCCTACCTCTGCCTCCCGAGTGCTGGGAGTGTGCCACCACACCTGGCAAACTTTTCTTTTTAAATTTGGATTTATTGAAAGAAAATTCTGTGGTACTCAGCAATCCCTGTATTCACTTTTTTTTTTTTTTTTTTGAGTCATGGTCTCAAACTAGGCTGACTTCAAACTCATTAAGTACTCTAGTATAACCATTTCTTTTCTTTTCTTTTTTTTTTTTTGGTTTTCAAAGATAAGGTCTAACTCTAGCTCAAGCTGATCTGGAATTCACTATGTAGTCGCAGGCTGGCCTCAAATTCACTGCAATCCTCCTACCTCTATGCCTCCCAAGTGCTGGGATTAAGGGCATGAGCCACCACACCCAGCTAGTATAACCATTTCTGATCCTCCTGCTTCTACCTGTGAATTTTGGGGTTATGTGCCATCACACTCAAATTTATATGATGCTGAGGATCAAACCCAGGGTCTTTTCTATAAGCAAGGACACCACCCAACTGAGCTATACGCCCAGCTCACCTGTGTTGATCTTGTTGCTGCTGTTATATTCGAAGCAGGGTCTCACTCTAGCACAGGCTGACCTGGAACTCATCCTGCAGCCCCAGGTCAGCCTTGGATTCATAGCAATCCCCCTACCTCAGCCTCCCAAGTGCTAGAATTAAAGGCTTGAGCCACTACACCTGGCATGCTGACTTAAACATTTATTTTTTAAGAAATAAACTTGGCTTTTATTACTGACTCAACTGAAAAAGTTTAAACATTTCAAGATCAGGTTTATAAATTAACAGCTGCTGCACTTTTACTTCTGCAATTTCTAACAGAAGGAAGTAAAGAGAAGACAACCAGTTTCAATTCTTTTTATAAGGTCAAGACAGTGAACAGAAACTACAGGGCCATGAATTGGGCTTTTCTATGAATTATAACAATCGCTAATAAAACAAGGCAGGATGTTGTTACTGTACCTCTTTCACTGTCTACTCAATGTTCCAAGCAAGAACCCTTAGTATTTCTTTCATCTCCCCCTTATCCTCTTTTGACCACCCAGATTCTGTATCTGACACAAACGAACCACTCAACAAACACGAAGGAGGAACTACTCTGGAGTATTCAGCCTCTGTCCTGACATCTTTCATATGAGACCTTCTTGGCCCCTAACGTTCACCTGGTACAAGTCCACATTATCTAATACGAGCTACTTGTCTTACGCTGTCTCTTCACGTTCAACACTTAAAACAGAAAATAATGACTTCACCACTGTCAAATGTCTTGTGATTTTCCAGGGCCTAAAAATAGTTTACTTGGCACCAGATACAAGATCCTTTTAGCCACCGATTTACGTCCTCTACCATCAGATGTGCCCATTCATCTGGACCTTAGAGGGCCTCCTATCTGCCTCCCACCCACACTCATAGCTTGCATACTAGCCACATGAGTCCATAAATCTAACACAGGCTTTTATGCTGCCTTCTAGAGTTTGGGTAATATTTCTTCTACCTAAAGTAATTTTCAGGGCTTGAGAGATGCCTCAGTGGTTAAGGTGCTTGCCTGCAAAGCCTAACAACCTGGGTTTCATTCCCCAGTATCCATGTAAAGCCACATGCACAAAGTGGTGCACGCATCTGAAGTTCATTTGTAGTGGCTGGGAGGCCTTGGCATGCCCATTCTCTCTCTCTTTTCTATATCTCTCTCTGCTTGCAAATAAATAAAAAAAATTTTTTTAATAAAATAAGGGCTGGCAAGATGGCTCAGCAATTAAAGTGCTTGCTGCAAAGCCTAATGATGTAGGCATGATTCCCTAGTACCCACATAAAGCCAGATGCAAAAGATGGCACATGTGTCTTGAGTTCACAGAGGCTGAGGGCTCTGATGCACCCATTCTCTCTGTCTCTCTCATAGCTCTCTCTGCTTGCAAATAAATAAATAAAATAAAGTAACTATCTCCTAATTCTGACCTATATGATAAGTTACTTCAGATTCATCCCCAGAAGTTAAGCTGGAAACAAATAAACAATGATTTTTAAAATCTGTATTTATTACAAGTGTATTTTTCTTTAAAAATATTTTTAAATTTATTTATTCATTCATTTATTTATTTAATGAGAGAAGGTCAGAGAAAAGAGAGAATGAATGGGCACGCCAGGGCCTTTAGCCACTGCTAATGAACTCCACAAGCATATACCACCATTTGCAGCTGGCTTATGTGGGTACTGGGGAATCAAACCTGGGTCCTTAGGTTTCACAGGCAAGCACCTTAACCATTAAGCTATCTCTCCAGCACAAGGTTGATTAGGATTACATATTTCAAACTTTCAGAAGGAGAATGGAAGAATAAATGGAAGACAAAGTGTCATGCACACACAAGGACAGAGGAAGCCTGGAAGGCACATGGCTAGTAACTAGTAGTGGTCCTGCTAAAGCAGGTGGTAACAATGGAGAGTGCAGCATGCCAGGACACCCTAAAACCAACCAAAGGTACAGGTCCTACCAAATGTGGGAAGGTGGTAATGCCCATCTTGAAGACCAGCTGAGAGCCGTTAAGTAGTATTTGCTCTCACATTCTCTGCCAATAAGAGACTATTTCTGGGCTGGAGAGATGGCTTAGCGGTTAAGCGCTTGCCTGTGAAGCCTAAGGACCCTGGTTCGAGGCTTGATTCTCCAGGACCCACATTAGCCAGATGCACAAGGGGGCGCATGCGTCTGGAGTTCATTTGCAGTGGCTGATGGCCCTGGTGCACCTATATTCTCTCTCTCTCTCTCTCTCCCCCCTTGCCTCTTTCTCTCTCTGTCACTCTCAAATAAATTTAAAAAAAATGAACAAAAAATTTTTTCTTAAAAAGAGACTATTTCTATATTACTCTGAAAATGCCAGAAAGTCGCAATGTATCCCTAACAGTGGGAGCAAATAAAAATATTAACCGAGCGAAGTCGAATCCTCTGAGAAAGGCGGTGAGCAAAGGCTTCCAGAGCCTTCAACACGCAGGTTACCTCCCCAGTCCAATAAAATCTAAGCAATTTCTAGAGTCAAGTTGATCAACAAATACCTTCTTTGTCTCAAGACTGTCGAATTATCTGAACAATATGGTTACTTCTCTCTTTTCTTGCTCCAGTACTGAAAATTGAACCCAAGGCCTTGTATACAGTTACGTGAGCATCTACCTCTGGGCTATGCCTCATGTTAGATTTTCCCTTGACCTTTAGTTTGCTTCTGTTCTTTATGACTATATTAAGTTGTTATCATTTCAAAATAGCTTGTTATAATAAAAAAATTAAGCTTCATGGCAACCACAAAACAAAAATCAGTAACAAACAAACCAAAAATAATCAAGGAATCAAAACAGGTTATTAGACTACATAATGTAACTACGAAGGCAGATTGTAAGGGGGTGAGGGAAGGAACTAGGAAAAAAAACAAACAAACAAAGCACTAGGCATGACCATGCACATATGCAAGCCCAGTCCATGGTGGGCAAAGACCAAAGAACCACTGGGGCTCTCTGTGAGAGACAGAAGCTCCAAGTTGCGGGAGATCCCACCTCAAGAAAGAGCTACATGAGTGATAAAAGAAGGACACCCAGTGATCTCCTCCACTCCTTGCATGCACAGCATGGGGTGCATGCATCTGGACATACACATGCACATATAACACATACCACTCAACCATACCACACGTACACTCAACACACAAATGCACAAACACAAAAGTTAGATAATGGCTACCGTATGTCTCTACCTATTAATAACTATCCTGGGTGAAAACAGATTGAATTATCAAATTTGAACACATATGTTGGAGCTAGGAAGATGACTCAATGGGTAAAGTGCTTGTCATGCAAGTATGAGGACCTGAGTTTGCATTTCCGGCACCCATATAAAAGCTAGGTGTGGGTGGGAGAGATGACTTAGCAGTTGAGGCACTTGCCTGAAAAGCCTAATGACCCATGTGTGACTCCCCAGAACCCACAGAAGCCAGATGCACAGGGTGGCACATGCCATCTGGAATTTTGTTTACCGTGGCTAAAGGTCCTGGCGAGCCCATTCTTTCTCTTTTACTCAAATAAATGAATACATGATAAAATATATTTTAAAAACTTTAAAAGTGAGGTGTGGTGGGACTGGAGAGATGGCTTAGCAGTTAAGGCACTTGCCTGTGAAACCTAAGGACCCATGTTCTACTCTCCAGATCCCATGTTAGCCAGAAGCACAAAGGTGAGGCAAGTGCAAGGTTGCTCATGCCCACTAGGTGGCAGAAGCATCAGGAGCTTGATTACAGTGGCTGAGACCCTGGTGCACCAATTCTCTTTCTCTCTCCTCTCTCAAAATTTTTATAAAAGCTAAGTGTGCCTTTCCAGTGGTGATGACCTCTCTGCAAGAACACACCTCTCACCAAGGATCTCCTTCACCCCTCTCCAGAAGAGGAGAAGAAGAAACACAAGAAGAAGCACCTGGTGCAGAGACACAATGCCTCCTCCATGGACATGAAGTGCCCAGGATGCTATAAAATCACCTTGGTTTTTAGCCACGCCCAGCCTACAGGAGGAAAAGCAAGGCTTCCAAAAGGATGTTCCCCCAGGAGGAAGCAGCACCAACGGCAGCCTGATCAAGATGAGTGGGAAATGATCCCAGTAATACGTTCTGGGTATATTGTAAAAAACAAATAAATAAATAAATAAACAAAAATAAAAATAACAGATAAGTGTGGTGGCATGTAATCCCAGCACGGGGAGGTACAGGTAAAAGATGTCAAGCATTAGTTGGCTAGCTAGTCTAGCCAAATCAGTGAACTCTTGGTTTCCTGTGAGATCCTATTTCTAAAAAACAAAAAGTATCTTAGGGTAACACCCAAATGTCAACTTCTAGTCTCTACCTGCACTCACACATGTGACCAAATGCACAAACAGGCATAAACACACATATCCTACACCCGCTCTCCCCTGCCAACACACACACACACACACACACACACACACACACGGAACTAGTAAAGGATTAAAAAACAAGACCAAGGGCTGGAGAGATGGCTTAGCAGTTAAGCCCTTGCCTATGAAGCCTAAGAACCCCGGTTTGAGGCTCGGTTCCCCAGGACCCACGTTGGCCACATGCACAAGGGGGTGCACGCGTCTGGAGTTCGTCCTCAGTGGGTAGAGGCCCTGGAGCACCTATTCTCTCTATATATATATCTGTCTCTTTCTCTATGTCTGTGGTTCTCAAATAAATAAAAAAATAAACAAAAAAATTTTTAAAAAAGACCAACTATATGATATGAAACATTATGAAGAGAAAACTAAATAAACACCAGGGGTCCCCTATGGTTGGGGTAGCATTCAAATACTCAAGGACACCCTGGCAGCTGAAGTTCCCAGAGAAAGTATCAGAGGAAGAGAAAGTTATGCACAGGAAACCAGAGGTCCTGGTCCAGTCTTCAGCTGCCTGAAAGCTATCTGAAACCAAGGAAAGAATCACCAGAAAGAAGCAGGCACAACCATTACCACAGCTCACAGCTCGATGGGATGCTTCACGGCTGGAGAACAGGGTCCACCTAAGAAAGGGAACTAGCTACAACACTCAGGAGTTACCGCCCCAGGAGCAAGCCCAAATTGGCTTTGGACTAAGCAGTGTGCAGCCTTTCCTAGCAAAGCTTACAAAACAAGTCTTGGAGGACTAAAGTGCTTCCAGATTATTTCACTGAGTCTAGAACAATGCTCAAAAACATTTTAAAAGAATACAAAGAAGATAACAGATTGGAGAATGTCAGAGGCACAATGTTTAGCATTCAAACCAAAATCAGGCCATGTGAACAGGAAAATAAAACCAATTAAGAGGAGAAAAACAGAAGTACACCCAAAACTAACAAAGGCAACAGAATTTGTAAACAAGTATCTAAGTGTATTCAAAACACTGGGAAGAACACTTGAGAAATCAAGTGGGAATGGAGCTGGAAGCCTCTTTCCTACCTGGCCATTATCGTGCTGGGAAAGCACTACACAGGCTGCTGAGGGAGAAGAGTCATCAACAGTCTTACCCAGAAGGAGACCTTGCAAGACATGCCCACTAGTGGAATAATGGCATGACTGTACGGGGAACCATAAGGAACCCTCCCACAGAAGAGAATTCATGCATGGTGCTGCACACCTACTCAAAACTGTACGGCTGGATAGTTCATAGGCCCTGGGGGTAAACTACTACTATTGAATAGCTAAAAGGACAGGATATGGCCTTCAAACTGCCCTCTAAACATTTATGTTTGCACCCATACATTAGTGCTGCTCTCAGTTTTTGGTCAGAGAAGCTTCTTTTTGCAGTAGTTGGTGACTACTGGAGAAATCCAACTTACCAAAGTGCTACAAATATATTCAGTGCTACATGAAACATCACTACCACGCCCTTCACGGCTTAGGAAAACATTGCAAAAGAGGAGGCAAAAAGAATGTAAGAGCCAGAGGATGGGAAGGGGTGCTTTGGAATTCTGTCTTCTGGACGTAAAGTGGCCACTGCATAGATGACCTCACAGGAGCTGTAGTTTATGGGCACAAGTCACACACAATACTGGGCCCAATAAGAATCCCTCATGGATGGTGGAGGATAAAAAACAAAAAGTATGCTTGAAACATATTACAAAGCTACAGCTATCAAAGCAGTTTAGTACTGATATAAAGGCAAACAAACAAATGAAATTCAATAGATACCCTAAAAATAAACCCTCATATATAATCAAATGATCTCCAACACTTATGGGGAAAGAACAATCTCTTCCACAAGTGGTGCTACAAATTCTGGATATCTGCATGCAAGGGAATGAAGATGGACCTTCTTACACAAAAAATTAAATGAGAATGAATTAAAGAACTTACACATAAGACCTCAAATTATGGACTGGGGAGATAACTCAGACAACAGAGTGCTTGCTTGCTTCCCATGCATGAGAAGCTGAGTTCAATCCCCAGTCCTCTCATAAATGCTAGTGTCTGAGGAGGTGGAGACAGGTGGACTCCTGGAGTGTGCTGGCCAGGAAGTGCAGCCAAATTAGTGAGCTTCATACCAGTGAGAGACCCTGTCTCAAAAAGAAGTGAATCATCCTCAAGGTTATGTTCTGGTTTCCACATGCCTACATATACACATGTCCCTCATATACATATAATACATACCACCACACATATGTAAAAATAAATACTTCAAAGTATAAAATTCACAGAAGGAAGTACAGAAGAAATGCTTCAAGGTATTGGGGTTGGAGACATAATTCAGTATGTCTAAGGCCCTGGATTCTATGTCCAGCACCACATAAATGAAGTATGCTGGTACATACCTGAAATCCTAATACTTGGGAGGTGGAGGTACAAGGATCAGGAGTTCAATATCACCCTCAAGTACTTAGTTTGAACCCAGTCTAGGCTAAGTGTACAGGGCAGTTAATACTGAGGAGGAAAGGCCTTGCCCCAGATGGACTCTATATAAAGATGCCGTGAGAACACAGTGTCAGTTCACCTCGCTGCCTAGCTACTCACTGGTGCATGCTTCTACCCAGTTTCAGCTATCCTCCAGGAACACTGGAACAGAGTTTCATCAGCCTTCTAACATGGACTGAAGATCAGTGGGTCTCCAAGAATTCTCCAGACCTGCAGTGTCATCTTGGGCCTGCTGAGGCATCCAGCCTTCTGGACTCAGCAGCTATTTAATTCCTTGATGTAGAAAGGCCCAGCTCATATCCTGTAAGCTAATCTAATAAATCCCCTTTGTAATACATACCCATTCTATCAGTTCCTCGAGGGAACCCTGACTGATACAAATTGTAGTACCCGGAGCCTTCTAGAGAAGCAGAGCTGTGATGTGTCTGGTAGGCTTGTTATCTGGAGCTGGCTCTCCAACTCCAGCACTACAGACAGAGCAATCTCCTGGTAGCAGGGAGAGCACTGACCCCACAGTGGGAGGAACTCTGCAAGACAGATGTATCTACGCTCCTGATTCACCTCTTGTGAGGAACAAGGAATTGAGTGACTGTACATAAAAAAAAAACAAAACCCTCTTCTATATTTGTGGAAAAGGAAGAAAAATAATGATGCTGGCTGGGTTGCTTTTAGCATCTCTGAATAAAGTAACAGAGAAAATAAGCTCAGAGAGAAAAATTCCCAGCTCAGGAAGCTCGTAAATGACCCTAAGATTTCTACTGTGCTCCGGAACACTCCCGTCCAGCAGCCACGCTGCAGAAACCTGAACCCAAGCCGTCATCTGCACCTGGCTGACTTAGAAGCCCCTGCCTCAAAGGGTGTCAGCGGTTAAAAGTGAGGACACTGGCTGGAAACAGTAGGACTGAACTTGGGAGTGGAGATGTCTGTACAACCCTGATAAAGTTGGGGGCACTCCACTCTCAGAGCCTCAAGGATGCTGCTTGAGGAAGTAGCCTCCCACCTTGTCAGTGGATATATCCACAGCCATCCCCTTGCCTTGAAGAATTTGTCTTTCCTTGTCAGTGGAACCAGCAATAGCCTTCCCTGAAGGAGATACCAAGCAAGATGATGCTAATGCCCACCAGTGCCCACCATCTTAGCCTCTAGACCTGTGGGCAGACTTAAGGCTATGCAGCCCCAAAAGTGGACAGTGTGGCCTGTGAAGAGTTACAGTGTACCTTCGAGAACCCCCAGAGTTGTCCCACTCATCCAAACCAGAAACGGAAGTCTTGGAGAAATGTGTGGGGTGGATTTAAGAGTGTGGGGTGATGAGGAAGGAACACAACACTAGATGAGGACAATTTTATCGACATGGACCCATCAAATGGAGATTCTAGGTTTGGGCTGGAGAGATGGCTTAGTGGTTCAAAGGACAAAGGTTCAATTCCCCAGTACCCATGTAAGCCAGATGCACAGAGATTCTAGGTTTAGTAATGCAGCTTGTACAATTTTAAAAAGATGCCAAGAGTTTGACTACCTGGCTGAAGTATGGGTCAAAAGATGGCTTGCTTGAATGAGCTGCAGATACCTGGTATCCTCTGGCTTAGTGTTAACAAAGGGACTAAAAAGATCAGGGAAATAGGAAAGCTGGAGTGGATTTTCCAATGTAAATAAAACCTTATCCTCCACAGTGGAGGGTCCAGAAGATGTGCCCTTCACTAAGAAACAAACTGGAGAGAGGCGTAACTGCATACTTGAAGACCTCAGTCAAGGCTCTTCTATGTAATGCAGACATTACAGTGGGAACGGTGGTTGTTAAGTTAGATAATTTATACACAATGGGTGTAACTGGATCCCAGAGTAACAAGGGACAAGTGACAGGCTGAATCATCAAAGATGAGGTGAGTGTATTCACCACAGTAGACAGCATAGACAAGACAAGTTCATGATGGTATGACTCGTGTAGACTTTTGGTACTAGCTGATTAATCAATAAATAGGAAGCCTACTAAGTTCTTGCTTGGTCTGTGTAAGCAGAAAAGTACCAAAGCAAAGGAACAAAAAACTACTCAGGATCACAGCAAAAGAGAATCATGGACCTTTAACCAATTTCCAGACTTGAGACAGTTTACAGGTCCAGAAACCTTCAAATGAAGGGCCTGTCATGTCCCCTTGAGGAAGGACCCTCCTACAATTCTGAAAAGTTTTTTTAATTTTTATTTTTGTTATTGGCAATTTCCATAATTGTAAACAATATCCCATGGTAATTCCCCCCTCCCCCGACTTTCCTCTTTGAAACCCCACTCTCTATCATATCCCCTCCCCCTCTCAATTAGTCTCTCTTTTATTTTGATGTCATGATCTTTTCCTCCTATTATGATGGTCTTATGTAGGCAGTGTTAGGCGCTATGAGGTCATGGATATCCAGGCCATTTTGTGTCTCGAGAAGCACACTGTAAGGAGACCTCCTCTTCATTTGGCTCGTACATTCTGTCCTGCACCTCTTCCACAATGGACCCTGAGTGAAAAGTTTTAATGTTAATCTTTCTTCCATCTTTCCCCAAAGGAACCTATGGCCTTTTACTATGGTAATTGTACACTGGGGGAAAGGAAATAGACCTTTCAGGTCCTATTGGACACTGTCTCTGAGTTGCATTGATTATGAAAGACACCCCTCCCCACCCAAATAGGATCATGGCCCTCTAGTAGGTCATAATGGAGGTCAGGTCATCAATGGAGTTTTAGCCAGTGTTTGATGTATAATGGGTCCAGTGGGTCCCCAAACTCATCCTGTGGTTATTTCCCCAGTCCTAAGTGAATAATTGGAATACATACATTTAGAAGTTGTCAGAATTCCCCACATTGGTTTCCTGGCCTGTAGAATAAGGGCCATTATGGCTGAAAAGCCCTCTACCACAGAAAATTGTAGACCAAAACCAGTATCATATCCCTGGAGGAATTGCAGAGATTAATGCCACCTTCAAGGACTTAAAAGTTGCAGGGGTGTTGATTCCCATGACTCCCTTCAACTCTCTTTGGCCTGAGGGACTTACAATGGAGAATTGCAGTTATCAAAAATTTATTCCAGCAGGGACTCCAGTTGCAGCTGCTGTATCAGATGCGGTTTCCGTACCTGAGCAGATGAGTACATCTCCTGGTAGCTGGTATGTAATGACTGACCTTGATGCTTTCATCTCTACACCTGTTCAGCAGGATCACCAGAAGCAATCTGCTTTCAGCTGACATGGCCAGCAACACAACTTCACCTCTTTGCCTCAAGGTTATGTTACTTCTCCCGCCCTGTGTCATAGCTTAGCTCACAGGAATCTTGATCTTCCACAAGGTGTCACAGTGATCCATTATAGTGACGACGACAGGCTAGTTGTATCAAGTAAGCAGGGGTCAGCATCCACTCTAGAGTTGCTGGTGCGAAATATGTCCATCAGATGATGGGAAATAAAGCCAGCCAAAACTCAAGGACATCAGTAAAATACCCAGGAGTTCAGTGGTGCGGGGCGTGCAGAGAGATTCATTTTAAGACGAAACCTAAGTCGCTGCACCTGCCCCTCCTAGCACCAAGAAAGCACAACGTCTACTTGGATTTCAGAGGTGGCGCATTCTTCATGTGGGTGGATTACTCCAGCCCACGTGCCAAGCGACGTGAAAAGCTGCTAGAACAAGAGATGGCTCTTCGTAGGTCCAGGCTGCTGTGATGGCAGCTTTCATTTTGCGCATATCATGTGATCCAACAGACCTAATGGCAATGGCAGTGGCAGATAGGGATGCTCTTCAGAGCCTTTGCAGGCCCTGATAGGTCAACCACAGTGGTGGTCCTTAGGATTTGTGTGCAAGATCCAAAATCCTGCTGTCATCTGCAGACAACTATTCTACTTTTTTCTTTTTTTTTTTTTTTTTTGGTTTTTCAAGGCATGGTCTCGCTCTAGCCCAGGCTGACCTGGAATTCACTATGTAGTCTCAGGTTGGCCTCAAATTCACAGCAATCCTCATTCCTCTGCCTCCCGAGTGCTGGGATTAAAGGTGTGCGCCACCAGGCCGGCTTTATCCTACTTCTGAGAAACAGCTCTTGGCCTGTTACTGGCTCTTAGTGGGAAATGAATGTTCAACGAAGGGCCACCAAGTTACCATGTGACTGAGTCACCCATCATGAGCTAGGTGTTTGTTATCTGATCCAACAAGCCATAAAGTCTGATATATACAGCAGCAGTCTGACATCAGATGGAAGTGGTATATCGTGATCAGCCTTAAACAGGTTCTGAAGGGACAAGTAATTACACAAAGTATTTTCCCAAATGCCTATGACTCCTACTCCTGGTACAATGCCTTCTGTCCCCAAATACACACTTATGGCATCATGGACTGTAAGTAACCCTATGGTCAACTGACTAAAGAGAAGCACAGGGCCTGGTTTACAGAAGTTCTGCATTCTGCATGTGATACAAGAACCTTCCAGACGTAAGCAGCTGCAACATTGCAGCCCTTTGCTGGGACAACCCTGAAGGACAGTGGGAAGGGAAATCTTCACAATGGGCAGAACTTTGGTCAGTGCACATGAGGTGCATTTTGCTTGGGAGGAAAGAAGGCTGGATATGTGCAGTTACATAAATTCATGGGCAGTGACTGATGGTTTGGCTGGATGGTCTGTGACGTGGAAGCACAATTAGAAAACTGGTGAGAAAGACTTTTGGGGATGGAGTATAAAGATAGATCTCTCTGAATGAGCAAAGGATATAAACATACTTGTGTCCCCTGCAAATGCTCATCAAAAGGTGACTTCAGCAGAAGATGGCTTTAATAATCAAGCAGATAAGATGATTCCATCTGTGGATAGTAGTCAGTCTCTTTCCCTGGCCATCCCTGTCATCGCCCAGTGGTCCCATGAAAAGCGGCCATGGTAGCAGGATGGAAGACTCAACTTCCATCCACCAAAGAGGAACTGGCTACAGCTGCTGCTGAATGCCAAATGTGCCAGCACTGAGGCCCACATACGGGACTATTCCACAGGGTTACCAGCCAGCAACCTGGTGGCAGGCTCACTACACTGGACCACTTCCACTGTGGGAAGGGACTAAAACAGACGCTTATTCTGGGTACGAGTCTGCCCTTCCTGCAAGTAATGATGCCAAAATTCCCATCCATGGGCTTACAGAAAACCTTACACACTCATGGCATTCCACAGAGCACTGCTGCTTCTGACCGAGGAACTCCCTTCACAACCAGATAAGCACAGCCCTGGGGCTCCTGGTCCGATGGTAGTCCCCATCATCCTGAAGAAAGGTGGTATGTCCCTTAACAGAAACAATTACAGCTTCAAGTAGGTGGCAATGGCCTGGAGGGCAAAGGCAGTGTCCTTCAGAAGGCCAGATATGCGCTGAATCGGTATCTAATATATGGAACTGTTTCTCCCAGACACAGGGTTCATGGTTCCAGGCACCAATGGGTGGAAAAAGGAACAGCACCATTCACCATCACCCCAGGTGACGCATAGCGAGAGTTTTGCTTCTCTTCATAACCTCATGCTTTGCTGGCCTAGAGGTCTTGGTTCTAGAAGGATCAGTGCTTCTGCCAGGAGGCATAAAAAACATCCCATCAAGCTGAAAATTAAGACCCCCCTGCAACCCCAACCCCGGCCACTTTGGGCTCCTGATGCTCTTGGGCGAGCAGGCTGAGAAACGAGTTACAGTGTTGTCAGGAGTGAATGGTCCAGACAACCAGTAAAACTGCTCTGTCTCCACAATGGAGGTGAGGAAGGATATGTTTGAAGCATAGAAGATCCTTTACAACTGCTTTTAGTGTTACCATGTCCTGTGATCAAGGTCAGTGAAAAACTACGACAACACAATCAAGGCAGGGTGCTAGCTAGATGGCCTAGACCTTTCAGGAATGAAGGTATAGGTCACCCCTCCAGGTAAAGAACTATGACCTGCTGAGGGACACTGAGAAATCAAGCGACAGCTGAGCTGGAAGCCTCTCTGTCCTCTTGACTAGCTGTCAGTGTACTGGAAAGTGCTGTGCAGCCTGTTGGGGGAGAAAAGTCATCAAAGGCAGGCAAAATGTGCCAACTGGTCTACTGTTGGCACGTCTGTTATGGGGGAAACCAACTGCTCTCTTACTGGATTTGAGAGCCCCTGTATGGGGGAGGGAATTCATGTCTGATACTGAAAACCTAATCAAAAGCCTATCGTTAGGGAGGTCATAAGCCTGTTGTCTTGCTAATGGATATATGATGCTTACCAAATTACCCTCTAAATACTTCTATTTATGCCCATATCTCAATGCTACTCTCCCTTTTGGTTAGAGAAGCTTCTCTGCTCAGATGGTATTGACTCCTGGAGAGACTCAAAACTCATCAAACCGCTGAGAAGTAGTGACAGTGGAGTGCTCAGCACTGTGACGTCTTTATCACATCCTCCAAGGCTCAGGGACCATTGTAGTAGAGGTGACAGAATGTAAGAGCCAAAGGAAGGGAGGAGTGCCTTGGAATACTGTCTTCCACACACCAAGTAGCCATGGCATTCATGACCTCACCATGGCTGATGCCACCTTCACAAGACATGCACAATGAGATGGGGGGGCATGGAAATGATGACACCAAAATAGAAGACTAGGGATAGAGAGATGGCTTAACTGTTAAGACGCTTGCCTTCGAACCCTAAGGATCTAGATTCCATTCCCCAGGACACAGTAAGCCAGATGCACGTGGTGGCGCATGCGCCTGCAGTTCATTTGCAGTGGTCAGAGGCCCTGGCATGCCCATGCTCTCTCTCCCCCTCTCTCTAATAAATGAATAAAATTTTTTAAATGTTAAAAAAAATAGAAGACTAGTTGGAAAGAGGTGGTGACTAGTGAAGAGGGACAGGAAAGGGGAAAGAAAGGAGGGTGATGGGAGGGGATTATGATCAGGGTACATTGTGTATATGAATGAAGGTTGTCAATATGGCTTTTGGTTTTGTTTTATTTTGTTTTGTTTTAAAAGGGCTGGAGAAATAGCCCAGCAGTTAAAGGTGCTTGCTTGCAAAGCCTGTCGGTCTACGTTCAATTCCCTAGCACCCAATTAAACCAGCTGCACAAAGTGATGCATGCGTCTAGAGTTCATTTGCAATGGCCAGGTGCCCTGGCTTGTCCATTCTGTTTGTCTGTCTGTCTCTGTCTGTCCCTCCTTCCCTCTCAAATAAATTTAAATATATATAATTTTTTAAGCCACGTGTGGTAGCACACATCTTTAATCCCAGCGCTCGGGTGGCAGAAGTAGGAGGATCGCTGAGAGTTCGAGGCCACCCTGAGACTCCATAGTAAGTTTCCAGGTCAGCCTGAGCTAAAGTGAGACCCTACCTCGAAAAAAAAAAAAAAAAAAAGTACACACACACACGCACACATTTTTTTAATTCAAAGACTAGAGAACTCGCTCAGCAGTTAAAGGCTCCTGCTTGCCAAGCCTGACATCTTGGGTTCAGCTCCCCAGTACCCATGTATAGCTAAATGCATAAAGTGGCACATGCATCTGGAGTTCATTTGCAGTGGCAGGAAGCCTTGTGTCCATATTCACTCTGTTTCTCAAATAAATAAAGTTTAAAAAAAAAAATAAAAAGAAATACCTGTTGAGCTGCTTGCTGAGGGTGGAGGAAATATTGGAGGGGGAGTAGAAGGGAGTAACAGATACCAGCTAAGGCGGCATGACCAGTGAGAGGAAACTAGTCTTTCATATCAAAGTAGAATAGAATGGCTCCATTTCAGGCCATAACACCTCCTTCTCCCAAAATAAGTCAGTTCCAAATAATTCAGGGTCAACAGAAAGAACTTCCCCATTCCTGTCCATCTGTATTAGCCTTCCTCTGCTCTGACACATCTGCAAGCACAGAGAGAGAGAGAGAGAGAGAGAGAGAGACAGAGAGAGAGAGAGAGAGAATATGAGAGCACCACGGCCTCTTGCCGCTGCAAACGAGCTCCGAACTCCAAGCGCATGCACTACTTTGTGCAACTGGCTTTAGGCGGATATTGGGAAATCAAACCTGAGCCGTCAGACTTTGCAAGCAAGCATCTTTAACTGCTGAGCCATCTCTCCAGCCCAAGAGATCCTGGTCTCTCAAGTGTGTTTATTCATCAATCAGGAGAGGTCTTCATTTCTAATACCAATTACAAAACTGGGAACTGTAATTGTCATGAGTGTTTCTGTAGTTTTTTGTTAAGAGTGTTTGTGTAAACTTACCCAAATATCAAGATACTATTATCTTTCCTGTTTCTGTACCATGCAGTTAATATGACTGAGATACTATCAGAAGTGTTGTTAAATTTCTATTTCTATTTCAATTAGTAGACATTAGAGAATAAACATTCCTAAAGGAACTCTGCCATGTGTTTGGGGATGGGAAGAGAATAGCACTTCCAGGGTGGGCTGGTGATGGGTAAATTCGGTTGTCAACTTGGTCAGATTAGGAACCAAGTGGACAGGTGTGGAGGAAAACCTTTATCCCTGGAGAAACATGAACATGCACCTATTCACACCAGATAGGGCACGGAAAACAGATCAAAGTATGATACACCGAAGCAGTTTCAGTGAATATTCAGTGTACTATGGTTTCTTACACAGCAGGGTGAGGGCTGCTTGCAGGAGCTCGAGCGACTCAAAGGCAGCTTGTACCACCAACAGCTCCCCACCCAGCCTGGGAGGACGGACCCTGGAGCACACTGCACCCCAGCCTGGGAGGACGGACTCTGGAGCACACTGCACCCCAGCCTGGGAGGACGGACTCTGGAACACACTGCACCCCAGCCTGGGAGGACGGACTCGGGAGCACTGCACAATCCACAGGCAGCACAGTTGGCCAAATGCTTCCTCTAAGCAGTTGTTTATCCTTTGGGGGGGGGGTCACAACGTTCTCCCCAGACTTGTTGACTTCCTAAACAGCAGGTCTGTGAAGGGTGCTTCCAGGAAGAATTAACGGAGGGAGTAAGTCCTACGTCCAGAGGGGGCGGCCCTCTCAATGAAGGCCTAAGTATGGAAGTTCCAAGAAAGCACAGGACCTTTGGCCTGGGCGCCCATGTTACTCACCGGTACATGCTTGCTACCTGGCTGCCCTCGCTTGCACATTGTGCATGCATCTACCCTGTTTCAGCTGGCATCCGTGGGCACTGGAACCAACTTGCAATTAACCTTCCAATGTGGACTGAAGACCAGCGACTCTCCAAGAACCCACCATGCTTTCAGATCCCACGTAGCCACACGCACAAGGTGATGCAACCACGCAAGGTCACACATGCACACAAGGTGGCACATGCATTTGCAGTTAAATTGCAATGGTTGGAGGCCCTGGCACACCAATTCTCATTCATTCTCTCTCTCTCTCAATCTTTCTCTCCCTCTCTTTAAAAAAAAGGCCAGTCTGGGGCTGGAGAGATGGCTTAGCGGTTAAGCGCTTGCCTGTGAAGCCTAAGGACCCCGGTTCGAGGCTCGGTTCCCCAGGTCCCACGTTAGCCAGATGCACAAGGGGGCGCATGCATCTGGAGTTCGTTTGCAGAGGCTGGAAGCCCTGGCGCGCCCATTCTCTCTCTCTCCCTCTATCTGTCTTTCTCTCTGTGTCTGTCGCTCTCAAATAAATAAATAAGCAAAAAAAAAAAAAACCTCATCTTTCGTCTAAAAAAAAAAAAAAAAAAAAAAGGCCAGTCTGTTGGACTTGTCTCAAAAAAAAAAAAAAAAACCAGAGTAGCTTTCAGACAGAAGCATATTACCAGGGACAAAGAGGGCAATTACACAATAATAGAAGAATGCAATTCATTCAGAGACCACAAAACCCTGAATAAGTCAGATGAGTAAAGTGGTGCATGCATCTGGAGTGACTTCATATTATCTCTCTGTTCTCAAATAAAGAAATAATTGTTCTTTGTTTTTTTTTTTTTGGTTTTTCGAGGTAGGGTCTCACTCTAGCCCAGGCTGACCTGTAATTCACTATGGAGTCTCAGGGTGGCCTTGAACTCACAGTGATCCTCCTACCTCTGCCTCCCCAGTGCTGGGATTAAAGGGATGCACCACCACGCCCAGCTTTAATTTCTTTTTTTTTTTAAAAAAAAAAAAAAAAAAAGAGGGGCTGGAGAGACGACTTAGCAATTCTGTGAAGCCTAAGGACCCCAGTTCGAGGCTTGATCCCCCAGGACCCTCATAAGCCAGATGTACAAGGTGGCGCATGCATCTGAAATTCATTTGCAGTAGCTGGAGGCCCTGGTGCACCCATTCTTTCTCTTTCTCTCTTTCTCTCTCTCTCTCTCTCTCTCTCTCTCTCTCTGAAACTGTCAAATAAATAAATAAAAATTTAAAAAATTTTAAGAGTCTGAACAATGTTACCCTACATGGGTGCACAAAGCTACTCTGGGTGCTGTATGTTTTTAATAGCCTTTGGTTATTAATCAAAAAATCCCAGTGCCAGGGATAAGATACCACCCAATGAATGAGTTATTGGTCAGAAAGGGTACAGAGGCTTAAATTAATATAGGCTACTGCCATATATTAGGCTCTAGCATAATATATGCTCTTGGTTGTCCACCAACACTGGATGGTTAAGTCCCTATTGCTGAAGACAATGTACACTTGAGTTACAGGAAACAGATCATAGCTAGAATTGAGCTAGAAGCTTCTTTCCTGTTGGCCAGCTTTCATAGCTAGTGCTAGAAGGTGCTATTCAGGATGGTGGGGGGGAGAAAAATAATCACTTTTGCCAGGTGTGGTGGTGCATGCCTTTAGTCCCAGAACTTGGGAGGCACAGGTAGGAGGATCGCTATGAGTTCGAGACCACCCTGAGACTCCATAGTGAATTCCAGGTCAGCCTGGGCTACAGTGAGACCCTACTTTGAAAAACCAAAAAAAGCTGGGCATGGTGGTGGCACACCTTTAATCCCAGCACTCGGGAGGCAGAGATAGGAGGATTGCCATGAGTTCAAGGCCACCGTGAGACTCCATAGTGAGTCCCAGGTCAGCCTGGGCTAGAGTGAGACCTTCTCAATATTTATGTTTATACCCACAGGTTAATACATCTCTCAGTCTTGCTCACAGAAGTCTTTTTGCAGTGGCCAAGGTTAATGAAGAGACACAGAGCTGACAAAAGTGCTAAGAGTAAGTGACTTCAGTGTTCTCAGCCCTAACGAGGACAACTATCCCACCCCCTCCACGGCTCAGGAACACTGCAGAAGGAGTGGAAAGAACATTAAGAGCCAGACGATGGAGGTAAGTGATATGGAAGGCTGCCTTCTGAACACAACATGGCAGCCGCAAGAACTCACTGCAGCTGTGGCCTCCTGCTCAAGACTGAGCCCGACAACATTCCATTTGACAGGACCCCACTCCTCCCACAGCAGCTACTGGAAGCTGGTAGCTGCTGTGGGAGCAGGAAATCATTCTTCAGTAATTACGCCATTCTCTAGTAAAGAGCCATCCATGCTCATACAAGCAAGCCTAACTTGACTCAGTGGGACACTCGCAGACACACTCACACACAAACGGGGTTATGAAAGTAGGTCAGGGAATACAAGAGGAAAATAGATTAGGGGAACAAGGAGATATATTTATTAAAAAAAAAACAAAAAAACTGATGCATTCATACATTCAGCATCCAAAAGATGCAGAGTAGGCAAAAAGATACATGGAGTGAACACTTAGGACGACATATTTGCAATTCAATTAACCTCTTTTATCTGTACAACTGAACAATTAATGATGTGTCTCTATTAAAAATGTTTGGGCTTCTCCAAGATAGATGGGAGTTTGAGAACAACTTGGATCACTGATGAGAGTTATCATTTTTTTTAAACAACATTTTTTTTAAATTTTTTATTTATTTATTTGAGAGCGACAGACACAGAGAGAAAGACAGATAGAGGGAGAGAGAGAGAATGGGCGCGCCAGGGCTTCCGGCCTCTGCAAAAGAACTCCAGACGCGTGCGCCCCCTTGTGCATCTGGCTAACGTGGGTCCTGGGGAACCGAGCCTCGAACTGGGGTCCTTAGGCTTCACAGGCAAGCGCTTAACCGCTAAGCCATCTCTCCAGCCCCATTTTTTTAAATCACAGTTTCTCTCCTACCACAAGATTGCCAAGAGAACCAAATAGTAAAATTTGAAAGGTACTTGCTTAGTAGGTATGGGAGCAGAAAATTGTTTTCTCAGTTTTGTGTGTGGTAAGCTTCTGACTGGCCAACGATTCTTGAAGCTTCTCTGTGACTTAATTTTTTTATCCTTTGTCATTTGTGCTGTTGAGTGGTCTCCTCCAAACCCCCTCACTGCCCGCCAGTGATGCTGAGTTTTGTTCTCTGGACCTCGAGCACACTGAGCTGTAGCCTCAGCCTTTTTAAAAACCTGACATGCTATCTGGTGATTAGTAAATATATATGTCTGTAGCCACTGACAAGGAAGGTCATCTAACATGGCACAGTGTACTCTTACAGAACAACAAAACTAAAACATATATCGCCTAGAACTGGAAAAATGCTAAGATTTCAGCTCTAGGAGAAGATAGTGGACTTTAGAGTCAAAGCAAGCTTTGTTCCAAGCTTTGTGAACTGAACAACATAATGGTTGAGCCTCAGCTTCTTCACCTGTGAAATGGGAGGAACACCTACTTTTCAGGGATCTTAGGAGGATGTATGAGGAGATGTATTGAAATCTGAGTAGACATTTCTTCAAATCTTTGTATGGGGATGATATTTGTTAAAAAGAAAAAAGCACCAAAGTGTATCTCTTTGTAACTTTGCACCTTCTGCTTTCTAAAGAATAAATAATGAATTTTGAAAAAAAAAAAAAAGTTTGGGCTTTAATCCCAGCACTCAGGAGGCAGAGGTAGGAGGATCGCCATGAGTTCGAGGCCACCCTTAGACTCCTTAGTGAATTCCAGGTCAGCCTGGGCTAGAGTGAGACCCTACCTCAAAAAAAACAACAACAACAACAACAAAAATGTTTACCTCAAAAAAAACAACAACAACAACAACAAAAATGTTTGGGAATAAATAAAGTGAATAGAAGATTTGAGGATACAAATTCCTTTTCTGATATACTTAATTCCCAGCACTGAGACCCAATTTCAGTGATTTTTTTTTTTTGACATTTAGAATAACAAAATTCTGTTTACTCCACTTAGTTGAATAAGTCTGACCTACTTTCTTCAGGAAAAAATATGAAGCTCACCACTTGCATTCCCCCCTTTTCTGTATGTAGCTGCCCGGATTCTTCACCCCAACTCTACCTATGAGCTACTTAACATCTCACTGCATCTCCTTAAGGTTTTATTGGTCAGTTTGCCATTTTGTGGTTTCTTTACCTCTATTTAGCAATGTCATCTTTTTTTAAAGTTTAATATAGTCAAGCCGGGTGCAGTGGCGCACACCTTTAATCCCAGGACTTGGAAGGCAGAGGTAGGAAGATCACCATGAGTTTGAGGCCACCCTGTGACTACATAGTGAATTCCAGGTCAGCTTGGACTAGAGTGAGACCCTGCCTCAAAATAAGTAAATAAATAAATAAATAAATAAAAGTTTAATATAGTCAATTACAACAATCATTTTTTACTATTACTTATGTATGCAAGCAGAGAGGGAGAGTAAGAATGAGAAGAAATGGGCACAACAAGGCCTACAGCTACTGCAAATAAATTCCAAACACACCTGCTACTTTGTGTATCTGGCTTTATGTGGATACTGGGGAACTGAACCCAGGAGTCAGGCTTTGCAAACAAATGCCTTTAACTGCTGAGCCATCTCTACAACCCCAACAACCATTTTTGGGGAACGTCTTATAAGCCAAGCACTTATGTCAATGCTTAAAAACCTAACAAACATCTCTATTTTATAATAAAATTAAAAACTCAAGATTGTTACATAATGGGGAGGCTGCTGGAGAGATGACTCAGTGGTTAAAAGCTCTTACTTGCAAAATGTGCAGGTCCGGATTCATTTTCCCAGTACCCACCTAAAGCCAGACACAAAAGCAGTACATATGTCTGGCATTAAAGGCAATATAGAAAGACAGACACACACACGTGTGCACACAAATAAATTTTTTTTAAAGATTATATAATGATGGGCTGAAGAGATGGCTTAGCTGTTAAGGAGCTTGCCTGCCTAAGGACCCAGGCTCAATTCTCCAGGTACCATGTAAGCCAGATATACAAGGTGGCATATGGGTCTGGAGTTTGTTTGCAGTGGCTAGAAGCCCTGGAGTGCCCATTCTCTCTCTCTCTCTCATATATGGCAAAACGTGTGTGTGTGTTTTGCTACCTATAGATAGTGTAAAATACTATTATCCGTGCACTAAATATCAATGTCTATCATGTCTTCAAAATTTCTATAAATGTTTAACAGGCATTCCCTGTACTATTTCTATAAATGGAAACCTGCACACCATGCATTATTTCCTTACTTCCTCTCACTAAATGTCAACTTTAATCATGTTGTGATTACTATCAGGTAGCTCTTCAGCCACAGCCATTTCCTGCCCCAGTTCCTGTTCACTGTTCAGAATCAAGTCCTGTATATTTTCTTTCTTTCCTAGTACTCAAAACCTACCAATTTTAGGAAATAGTGTTCTTATGTGAAAACTCATCTCTACATTTGTATTGTTTTAGAGATTTATGGGAGACTAGCGGGCTGAACTCAAAAATGCAGCTGCAGGTGTGGTGGCCCAGTCCTTTAACTGCAGCAGTCAGGAGACTGAAGGAGGAGGATTGCCAGAAGTTTGAGGCCAGCCTGGCACTACAGAATGAGTTCCTGATCAGCCTGAGCTAGAGTGAGAACTGCTTTAAAAAAAAAAAAAAAATGTAGGGGCAGGGGAGATGGCTCAGTACTTAAAGCCAACATGGGTTCAATTCCCCAGCACCCACATAAAGTCAAATACACAATGACATACGTATACCTAGAGTTCATTTGCAGTGGACAAGAAGCCTGGTGTGCTCATTTTCATTCATATTCTCTCTAATAAAAAAAATGTTTAAAACAATTAAAAATACATTTAAAAAAAGAAAGAAGGTTTGGAGAGATAGCTCAATGATTAAAGCATTCTGTCCCACTATCATATCTCAAACTAATGTTAAGAAAATTTAGTCCCCAGGACTGGGGAGATGGCTCAGTAATTAAAGGTACTTGCTTGCAAAGCCTGCTATCCTGGGTTCAATTCCCAACCACCCATGTAAAGCCAGACAGGGGTTTGTTTGCAGGGGCAAGAGATGCTGGTGTGAGTTCATGTACATCTGCACATACGCAAACACAAGTAAATAAAGAATTTTAAAAATTAAAAATAGAAAATTCAGGGCTAGAGAGATGGCTCAGTGGTTAAGGCACTTGCCTACAAAGCCTAACAACCTGGATTAGACTCCCTAGTACCCACATAAAGCCAGATGCACAAGGTGGTGCATGCATCTGGAGTTTGTTTGCAGTGGGGCCCTGGCATGCCCATTTTCTCTCTCTCTCTCTCTCTCTCTCTCTCTCTCTCTCTTTCTCTCTCTGTCTTGCTCTCTCAAATACATAAATAAAATATTTTTAAAAATAGGAAATTAAACTGGGCATGGTGGCACACAACTTTAATCTCAGCACTTGGGAGGCCGAGGTAGGAGGATCACCATGACTTCGAGGTCACCCTGAGACTGCATAGTGACTTCTAGTCAGCCTGGACTAGAGTGAAACCCCACCTCGAAAAACTAAAAGGAAAAAAGAAAAAGAAAAGAAAATTAAGTCATCATATATGCAAAGGAAAGTTTGCAAAACTTGACTCTATGTGGCTACAAACTAGATAACAGGGTGAAGGAACAATAGTCATTTGGAGATTCCTTTATAAACAACCCCAAAATATGTGTCACAAACATCTCTCCAATGGTATTTTATTAGTCTTCTTTTACATCTGAGAATGGAAAATCTCACTGAAGTAAGGAAATGCCTGATTAACTGGACATGTTTAAAAATGAAGATTGCACTGAAACTTGAAAAACAAGTATTGAAAGATAAGTATCAAAAAATGTAACAATGCCTTCTCCCCTGTCATGCAACACACATTCATGTGGGGGGGGGGGAATGTAACAATGGATAAAGTGTTTCTGTTAATAGTTAAATGCGCAATTTCCAACCATCAGAACTGATAGCAGTCACTCTGCCCAACCACACTTGTATGCAATTATCATTTAAAGTTGGTATTCACAAATAATTTTATATAAAGTTACAATCACAATTTTCTCAAGAATCTATATTCCAGGTCTGAGGCCACCAACACCATTCTATCTGTTTAAAATACCTTCCTAACCTACTTATGAAAACTAACTTTAAGCCTTCAAGATTCTAATGGTGGCTTCTTAATAAACCTTCCCAGCCATGCTCTTTCTTTTAAAAGCGTATGTTTTTCTTGATTCAATGTTCACCATGTGCCAGTATGTTATATATTTTATTGCACTTAATATCCCCTTTCAAGTATTATCCTTGCTACTAAATAAATAAGGAAACTGACACTGGTATCATGTTCACAGTCAAAAAGGTCAACAGGTATTTGACCTCTGGCAGCTGTACTTTAAATTCTCCATAGCACCACAGACTATATAGTACTTTTACAGCACAGCCTGGATTATCATCAATCACCACTTGTTTAAATATCTCTCCCTTGCAACTGATAGGGAAGGTGACTCCATCTATTGCAACTGATAGGGAAGGTGATTCCATCTCTGCATCCTCACCAACACTCAACATTGCCTATAATACACTTGCCTCCCAGTGTAAATTCAGAATTTGGATTTAGTTTATAGTTTTGTAGCACTATTGTCCACTGACTTATCTGCTTTCATCAATTCTCTAAGATGCCACATTTTACTGTGGTGGCAAGCATAAGGGCTTGAAATGTAATCTTTGCAATCGATTGGTAAGAGGTAAACCCACGGGCTGGAGAGATGGCTTAGCGGTTAAGCGCTTGCCTGTGAAGCCTAAGGACCCCGGTTCCAGGCTCGATTCCTCAGGACCCACGTTAGCCAGATGCACAAAGGGGTGCACGTGTCTGGAGTTTGTTTGCAGTGGCTGGAGGCCCTGGTGCACCCATTCTCTCTGTATCTATCTCTCTGTGCCTCTTTCTCTCTCTCTCTGTTGCTCTCAAATAAATAAATAAAAAACAACAACAACAAAATTAAAAAAAAAAAACAGGTAAACCCCACTAGCAGTGCAACCTTGAACAAATGAATTACATAAATCTTGGTTGATTCATCTATAAAATAGGGGGACAATAATCACAGTACCTCCTCATAGATTATAAGGATTAAACGGCTAACAGATTAATGGTCAACTACTTTCTGATCCTCGTTTTTTCAACATTACCATAAATATTCTGTGGTTGGGTCTAGTGAAACCTTTTCCATTACAAATTCCCTACAATTATACGATATATGGACTACCCAAAAAGCTTTATGGTTTAAAAAATGTTCAGATCATCTTCATTTTTAGGAATAAGGTCCTATGCCACTTTGAGCTTAAAAATGGGGGCTTGAGTGCAAGAGTACCCACACTATAGGCTACAACTGAAATGTTTGCCAAATTTTCAGGCTCTACTACAAAGTGATAAAAATTAGAATACACTCCCACCTAGCACCTAGGTTATGTGATGCACACAACTACGGCCCTGTGGGGAAGGCAAAATATTTTCCTGAAACCACCTTGTTTCCTGGTCCCAGACATGTCTCACTCACTCCAGACTTTCAGATGCCTTTTTTTCCTGGAATTTATGCCCTTTCTCCTGTCTTATAATTAGTAGCCTGTACTCCAAACCCAAGTTAGGTTTTGAGCTATGCTATACAGCCTAGTCTCCAAATACTCGGGATTCTCTTTCCAATATTGAAGATGTAGAAAGAATTCCAGTCTGGGGGGGGGGGTGTCTTTTTTTTTTTTTTTTACGAAACTACCTAACAAGATCAAATACTAAGTTTATTACCCAAAGTCGCAAAAGTAAGGAAAGCAAACAAAAACTATAAAATCTCAGTACCACACGTAAAGAATTATCAAAGTAAGAAACAAAGGTACCATTAGCCAAAAAAAAAAAAAAAAAAAAAAAAAAAAAAGCAAATTAATGTATCTACTACAGGAAACTCAAGATTACTTAACATGGAAAAAGTTCATATTGACAACAAATTGTTCCAAATTCTAAACCCCCCCCACACACACGTTAGGATATGTTAATGCAATCCCTTGCTTTTACTAGGATAAAAATAAAACGGGTAACAGGATGATCCCCCGAAGTTCTACAAGGAGGTGTGCTGAGCAACACAACCAGAACAATACCAGAACGTGGCTGTCAACATCAGCAAATAAAATGACGGGGGACCTTGCCGATGGAGCGTGGTCATTGTTTGCAGACGTGAAAACAAGCCGTCAGGCCCGCGCAGCTTCTCCCGCAGTGAGCCTCGGACAGATCGGGGCAACTAAACTGTCCCTTGCGGTGCGGGTTGCAGGGCAGCTGTGCTCCTGCGGGTGCCAGCCGGACCTCCTCCCCGAGCCCGCTGCACCCGCCGGCCCGGCCCACGGCCACCCATGCACCCGCACGACCTCCCAGGACACCGCGACCCCTGCAAACATGGCCCAGCACCGCGCCAACAGGAGGACGAGGACGGGGAGCCGGAGGCAAAGGAGCCGAGGGAGGGCCTCGATCCAGCCCTGGAGGACTGCGCGGGTCCCCTGAGCCTCCGCCGCCCGCCCAATGAGCCGAGGGGCACCGCGGCCACCCCAGGCCCGCAGGTGCCAGCGGCTGCCCCAGGCAGTCAAGGCAGCGCGGAGAGGCCCCCACCATCCACCCCCGGACCCCCACGTCCACCCCGGATGCCTGCCGCTCTCTCAGCTCGTTCACATCCATCCTCGGAAGCCGACGAACGCCTCACGGGCCCGCCCAAGCCTGGAAGGTGGGTGCGCACGGTACTTACCGTAGCAGCGAGCCCGCGCCGCGCCGCTAGGAGGCGGCTGGAAAGCGCGCCGAGGAGCACCGAAGCCAGCGCTGCCGCCGCCGCCGCCCGGGCCCCAGAGAAGCTCCGAGCCAGGCAGCCGGCGGGCGCGCGGCCTCCCAGCGTCGCCCCGCCCCTCAGAGCGTGGCCCCGCCCCCTCAGAGCGTGGCCCCGCCCACCCCCACTCCGCAGGATGCTGCGCCGGAGCCTGGAAAGTCTCCACGCCCAGGCAAGGGGGGCGGGCCCGAGCAGCGGCGGGGCGGGGCGTTGCGTCGGGGCGGGGCCGAGCCGAGCCCTGGCTGATAGGATTGACACCTAGGCGCCCAATGAGAACAGAGGAAATCCAAGATTGACTTTTCCCTCAGCCTGTAGAAACGAGAGGCGGGCCCAGTGGGACGATGACCGCCTTTTTGTCGGGTCAGTTGGTTTGCATTAGCGACCAAATGGTCCAATGGCCGCGGGGAGACGGGCCTCTGAACCCAGACTCGGTGGCGTCTCTACCCAATACGATAGGTCCAGGGACGGTGAGAACCAGCCCCGGATGTGGGCGGGGCCCAGAGGTAGATCTGGGAGAGTCGCTGCCCCGGCTGTTTGCAGAGACGGAACTGAGCCTTTTTCATAATTATCATGTGACGGGTTAGGATTTAATGGGGGGGAAGGCGTGGGAAAGAACGAGGACCCACACTGGCCGATCCCCCGTCCTTCGCTGCCCTCTGCGCTGTTCCTTCCTGCCGCGCTGCCAGGTGAGTCAGGAGCTCGGCCCTCGACCCCGGGACGAGCCGCCCCTCACCCTGTCACTCCCAGACGCACCCGCATTGCTGGCACGAGGGCCACTGGATGTGCTTCGTGCAAAAGCCGCATCCACTTCCAAAAGTGGGCTGAGCCTGCAGCCCAGAAAGCAGGGGGAGCGGTCGGGATAGAGCTCCGTTAGCCGCCCAACGACCAGGGTAGTTTAGGAGCATCCTGAAGTTCCGGGGACAAGAAGGGCCTACAAGCCAGCGAAGTTACAAAGCAGAGTGTCGTTCCTTTGAAGGATGGGTAAGTTGGCCCAGACTGGTGCAGCATGTGAGTTTGGAAAAGCCATTTACTTATTTATTATGTAGAGGGAATTGTAGGCTCATTAAGCAAACTACCTTTGGGATGAGGCAAGTTTCGTGTTGTTCCTTTACTGTTGCGAGAGGGGAAATGGGGTGGTGCGGAAAGGACTGTGGACGGGTCTGAACACTGGCGTACACACACAGGTGATAACATAAAGGCCCCGTAGATTTCCATATAGGGGAACTCTGAAGATGTCTCCTACTGATCATAATTATGTTCCAGGTACCAGAAATGACCACCTTAGGTGGGAAATATTTTACTCTTGGAGCACACTTGATCCTCCCATGAAAAAGGAAAGTGATGGCAGAAAGCACTAAAGTTTGCTTAGACTAATGATGTTTTTGTAAAACTGGAGTCATGTTTTACCATTGTAGCTCAAGTTTGAACTACACATTCCTTTGAGCATCATTTACATGTCAGCAAGGTACTTCCCTTGCTCTATTTTCCTGCAACTGTACATTATTGCACCCCACATCTTAAACACATTGCCACAATAAGATTATGCCCTTGCCTCCTTTCATCTCTGGTCCTAGAGTACCTGTGTTGAGTGCAGCCACCCAACAATGACTAGTCACTACTCAGTCCTTTAGGAGAAAATGAAGCTGCTCTCATGAAATGACAAACCATAAAGATACATTCAAGCATGTGTGTTAATGTAAATTTTTCTTCAAATTTGCTCATAGAGCCAAGTCTGGTGGCACATGTCTTTAATCCAAGCACTCAGGAGGCTGAGACTGGAGGAACACCATGAATTAAAGGTCATTTTGGGCTATAGAATGAATTCCAAGTCAGCCTGGGCTAGAGTGAGGCCCTGCTTAAAAAAAAAAAATAAAAGAAAATAAAAATGAAAAAAGATCACAGGTTGGATAGAGAAAACATTTACAAGATGAACTGCATCTGTAGTTTTTAATCAACCCACATGTCTCCAACTCAGTCTCACATTACACTCCATTCTCATTCCTAGCCTCTGGCAAGGAAGAGAGACCAGTGCAGAAAATGCTTTCCTGGGAACACAAGTACTGCATCATGAAGCATTTGCCAACTAAGAAAACAAGTTCAGGTAGATAGTTCTCTGAGGACAAAGAGGTTAGAACACTCATATCTAACTGAAGTACAAGAGATGTGGGGCTGGAGAGATGGCTTAGCAGTTAAAGGCTTTTGCCTACAAAGCCAAAAGATCCCAGTTGGGCTCTCCAGGACCCACATAAGCCAGATGCACAAGGGGGCACGTGTGTCTGGAGTTTGTTTGCAATGGCTGGAGGACCTGACATGCCCATTTTCTCTCAAATAAATACAAGTGAAAAAGAAAAGAAATGCAAGAGAGGTGTACTCTTCTACCATGATTACCATCCTACTAAGAGATGTGCATTGCACCAAAGCCATTCTAAAACTTAAGCACACTACTTAGGGCATTTGGTCCATCTAACCAACTTCTGCTTTTCTTTGTTTCTTCCTGCATCTTCTGAGCCCTGCCTCGTACCTCTGCCATTCTGATCTTTCTCTTCCCACCAATCTACAATGATTTTCTTTTTCTTTTTAATTTAAGATGGGCAGAGAGAGAGAATGGGCACACCAGGGCCTCTAGCCACTGCAAACAAACTCCAGACACATGTGCCGTCTTGTGCATCTGGCTTACATGGGTGCTGGGGAATCAAACCTGTGTCCTTAGGGGTTCACAGGCAAGCACCTTAACCGCTAGGCCATCTCTCCAGCCTATTTTATTTTATTTATTTAAAAGAAGGAGGCCAACAGGGAGAATGGGCATGACAGGGTCTCCAGCCACTGCAAATGACCTCCAGACGCATGTGCCACCTCGTGCATCTGGCTTTATGTAGCTACTGGGAATTGAACCTGGATCCTAATGCTTTGCAGGCAACTGCCTTAACTATTAAACCATCTCTCCAGCTGATTTTCAACCTGTCATTTGCCATGAGCTTATCATTATATTTAATCTCCCTTTCTAAAAATTTATTTCTCCTTTCTTAATCTGGCCTCTTAAATGTCATTTTGTCTGCTCCAAATAGCTCAAGGGAATAAAATGTTCTCAACTGTTTCCATTTCCTTGTTTTCTGTTGACTCCTCTGATGACTGCATTCAGTCTAGCTTCTGATTTCCCATTGTACTTAACTACTAATCTTGTTGCTCATAAGGTTGGTATAAAAAGTGGAGAAAGTTTCTGGAGGCCAATATGTGAAGATTAAATAAAATGCACACTTATATCTAAGCTATTACACTGGAGGTTGGGAAGATGGCTCAATGGTTAAAGGTGCTTCCTTACAAAAGCCTTCCTGTCGGGTTCAATTCCTAAGCCACTCACATAAACCTGATGCAAAAAGTAACACAAGCATCTGGCATTTGTTTGCAGCAACAGGACTGCCTGGCACATCCATATCTGCATGCAAATAAATAATTTATAATGCACCGGGTGTGGTGGTGCACTCCTTTAGTCCCAGCACTCGAGAGGCAGATGTAGGAGGATCACCGTGAGTTCAAGGCCACCCTGAGACTACATAGTTTATTCCAGGTCAGCATGGACTAGAGTGAAACCCTACCTGGAAAAACCAAAATAATAATAATTTACAGTGCATGTTTTTAAGAATTAGTAATGTTAGCCAGGCGTGGTGGTTCATGACTTTAATCCCAGCACTCAGAACACAGAGGAAGGAGGATTGCTGTGATTTCAAGACCAGCCCGAACCAGTGTGATACCTTACCTTGAAAAACAATATTAGTAATGTTATTGAAAGTGAAATGCAGAAAATATGGGCTGGAGAGATGGCCCAATGATTAAGGCACTTGCTTGCACAGGATACCAGCAGGGGTTCAATTCCCCAGTACCTACTTAAAGACAGATGCAAAAGTGGCATGTGTGTCTGGAGCTCATTTGCACTGGCAAAGGCCCTACCTTCCCCACACACATTCTCTTTCTTGCAAGTGTTAATAATGTTTTTAAAATATTCTGCAGGAGACACATTCCAGCATTCTGTGGCAGGAGCAAAGGAACTATTCTCCGCACCCTCTTTCTGAATCTCAATTTCTCAATGTGAGCCCTGAATTATATCCAACTGGTCTGGGCTTTCTCGACTTTCTTCCATCCTCAATAGGTTATTTTACTCCCTTTAAGAACCAGCTAAAGGGCTGGAGAGATGGCTTAGCGGTTAAGCGCTTGCCTGTGAAGCCTAAGGACCCCAGTTCGAGGCTCGGTTCCCCAGGTCCCACGTTAGCCAGATGCACAAGGGGGCGCACGCATCTGGAGTTCGTTTGCAGAGGCTGGAAGCCCTGGCGCGCCCATTCTCTCTCTCTCCCTCTGTCTGTCTTTCTCTCTGTGTCTGTCGCTCTCAAATAAATTTTTTAAAAAAAGCTAAATAAATAAATAAAAGCCCATAAAAAGTAAAATTAAATTATTCTGGAAAACAGTAGTATGGGGGAAAAAAAAGTGAGTATATACTAGGCCTCCCAGATGTTAGTACATGTCCTAGATTAATAGCAAATCTCAGTTTTATTGCAAAATAAAAATATAGATTGGGAGCTGACAAGATGGCTTAGTTGTTAAAGGCACTTGCTTGCAAAGCCTGATGGCCCAGGTTCAATTCCCCAGTAACCACCTAAAGCCAAATACACAAAGTGGCACATGCATCTGGAGTCATTTGCAGTGGAAGGAAGCCCTATGCACCCAAACTCATTCTCACTCTCTCTGCCTCTTTCTCTCTCAAATAAACATTTAAAAATAGATTGTTGAAACAGTGATAAAAAAAATTAGTTCCAGGACTGGAGAGATGGTTCATTGGTTAAGACACTTGCTTGCGAAACCTTGACAGCCTGGGTTCAATTCCCCAGTACCTACATAAAGCCAGATGCACAGTGTGGCACATGCATGTGCAGTTCATTTTCAATGGCAGGAGGCCCTGGCATGCCCATTCTCATTCTCTCCCTCCCCCTTTTTCTTTTCTTCTCTTGCAAATAAAAATATTCTTAAAAAAATTAACTTCTAATAATTGAAAAATGCCTCAGGTTTTTAAGTGGTCTACTTTAGGAAGAATCAACCTTAGAATTTAAAAACATAAGAAACTGATTATATGAAAATCCAGAAATGTGCATGCTTTCTATATATTTAGCCCAGCAATATCTTTACAAGCTTTTTATTCTCACAATTTTTACTAATTAGTCTATCCTTACAAAGCTTCATACCACCTCTTTTTCACAGCTCTGGTTTTTAGATGCTTTTAGAACCCACTGAAATTGAAGGAAAAAATAGGCTTGCAAATGTAGATGGAGGTTAAGAGGGAACAGACTCATTTTGAATAAAGCTTATACGTGGGGTATGTACTAAAAATTTTAGTATGAGCTATAAGAAATAATGAACATACTGTCAGTGATTTCTAAAAGGTTCAGAAGTTTTCAAAGGAAGCATACTAGAATGTTTTCAAAATTGGAGTCTATGAAGTGGGAAATAAAGCAACTGTGTTCAATTAGGAATGGAAATGGAGGGTTTGGGTTTTGGGTTTTCCAGTATCAAATCTTGACTTCCCCCCTTAGGATATATTTCATTTCAACCCTGCAACAACCTCCTTTCAACTGTTTAAATGAGAATGTCCTTGGCTCAGAGAGTACTACTCACCTGGCTTTTCACATTGCTCTTCTTGATCATGTTGGTGTTGAAGCTGGATGAGAAGGCGCCTTGGAACTGGTTCCTCATCTTTATTCCAGTCTGGATATTCGACACTATCCTTCTGGTGATGCTGATTGTGAAAATGGCTGGGCAGTGTAAATCTGGCTTTGACCCTCGGCATGGATCACACAGCATTAAAAAGAAAGCCTGGTACCTCATCGCAATGTTACTTAAATTAGCCTTCTGCCTCGCACTGTGTGCTAAACTCGAACAGTTTACTACCATGAATCTCTCCTATGTCTTCATTCCTTTGTGGGCCTTACTGGCTGGGGCTTTAACAGAACTGGGATATAATGTCTTTTTTGTGAGAGACTGACTTCTAAGCACATCATCTCACTTTCTTTTGCTTTCAACAAGCTGTAATAAAAGTGTTCTGAAACTTCACAAAGCTTCAAGAACTGAGTGGAAAATACCAAATGTAGTCTTACACTACTTCCATGAAACAGGACTGGTGAGTCAACCCAAAGCTGAATTATTCAGTATTTGAGTTAGTGATACTGTCATCATCCTATGTAAATAAAGTTTGTTTTCAACCTTATTTTTTTCCATGACTCTTGAATTACCTGTTTTAAGTATGTGGTCAATATTTAAAGTAAGTACATAATTGGATAGTAGTTTACTATGTTGTGGCTCTGGTACAAGCATAGTAAATGGTGATGCTTTCTAAATTTATGAAGGAAAAAGGCAATTACTGAAATAATTAGGGATGTTACTTTATGTTCACATTCAGAACAAATCTGGGAATTTGACAGGTTTTTCTCAAGTTCACCTTTAGCTATACCTTTATAATATAGAAATACATTGCTGTTATAAACACTACCCAATAAATAAAAATATTTTTTTTAAAAAGGGGGGTGCTGGAGAGATGGCTTAGCAGCTAAGGCACTTGCTTGCAAAGCCAAAGGACCCAAGTTTGATTCCCTAGGACCCTCTTAAGGTAGATGCACAAGGATGCCTGCATGTGGAGTTCGTTCACAGTGGCTAGAACCCATTCTCTCCCTCCATTTTTTTTAAAAGCATTAAAAAAACATTCAAAAATAAAATAAAAACACTACCTCCAGAAAGAAACATCCAAGACTCTTACTGAGGCCATTATTTTTCAGGTTAGCGCAGACATATAACTTGTTTGGGCAGGGTTATTATAATTTCTGATTAAAAGCAACTTGTGAACAAACATCTTCCTGAAATGTGGTTTATGGATCTTTTGAACAACCCACCCTCAGCTAGCTATATGTTTTGGAACATACTCCAAGGGAGTTGTCAAAACAAAATACTGAGAGCTATACTTGGAGTAGAGTTTACTCTAGTTTTAACATTATTGACCTTACAGACTACTGCTTTCCACTTTACTTTTCCACAGTTCAGCAAGTAAATGGAACTGATGTTGGCTAAAAAGCAGACATGGCAGCGAGAGGAAAGCAAACCATAGAATCCTTTTCCTACAGAGTAGGTAGGCACCCAAGTCATGACAAGAAACTAGTTCTCTATTGGGAGGAAAATTATTGGTCCTTTTAGCATTTAGTAATAAATTACCGACTAGCAATGGAATTTCCTTTAATGTTGATTGGTTGTTTGCTGAGTAACCCCAAGCTATCAGTGTGGTCCTACTTCATGACATAAGATACATAGTTACAGTGTCAGCACTATGGGACAGAACAGGGCAGGACACCTTATTCTAATGGTGAAAATGAAGCTAAAGTAAATGAAATAAAGCCAGGGCTTCTATTAAATATAAATATAGATATGTTAAGAAAATGACTCCAAATGTAGGTTGGTAAAAATGAGAAGCATTGGTGGAAACTGTTCATTATGAAATTTTAGGTAAGCAGGCGGATATGGCAGCATAAACCTTTAATCCTAGCACAGTGAGTTACAAATCAGCCTGGACTAGAGTGAGATCCTTCCTAGAAAACAAAGTACTAGGTAGATAACATGTAGTGAAGTTTGTATGAGAAATGTGCCTTACACTTCGACGTTTTACTCTCGTTTTGCTTGCTCTGTATTTGAGTCAGTCATATTCTAACAGTGTATTGCCACTATCCATACACTGAGAGAAATGGGCAATCTATGACAGACTTCTGTTGTTGTTGTTTTTGTTTTTCGAGGTAGGGTTTCACTCTAGCCCAGGCTGACCTGGAATTCACTATGGAGTCTCAGGGTGGCCTCTGCCTCCCTAGTGCTGAGATTACAGGCATGCGCCACCACACCCGGCCAGTGACAGACTTTTTAAATGTTTACTCACTCCCAGCACAACTTGACCTTGACTGCCCTTTATAAAACTTTCCTTATATACCTACCTTCTGCCCCAAAGCTAGAATACATAAAAGAAACTTTGATGATGAAATTGTGACCCAAAACTGCTCTTCTATTTTGACTTTCTCATTTCCAACAGCAGAAGCATAACACTGAGTGTGTCTTTAAGCCAAGCAGCATGCTAAATAAGCATCTGACATGTTCTGTTGATTAATTTTCACCAGTTAACAGAGTTGGTATTCTCCCACTTACAGGTGAGATCAACAAAGTGAAGTGATTTTCTCAGGGCTGTACAAGTGTGTGATTCCTTTTTTTAATACACGTGTATTAAGCATCAGCTGCAGTTATACAAGTGCATTCAGTCTATTATGCCAATGAAATGGCTTTATAGGATTGACTGAAAAATGTCACCTTTATGTACTGGTCCCACTCTGCAACAAAATGGGTACAAGCTCTAAAACTTAGTGCAGTTTGTCGTCATGTTTCAGAATTTCTGATTTTTAAATGTCTATAGTGTCAAGGAGAACCACAAAAGCTTAAACAATGATTTTCTGATAGCCTAACCACTTTACCAAATAAGACATAAAAATAAATTCCACCTCAGATTATGAGAGATAATTAAGATGGTGGTTACAGTTGCTATTTTGATCATTTAGGGCCTTGTTAAAAATCATTAATCTGCTCTAACTTTCAGTATCTTTGAGAAAGCTAGTTCTAAATGCCAGGCTGTTTTACCAGTTTAATTGCTTTACACAATACTGCCTCTCTTCAAACTGCCAAGGTCTTGCCTATCTACTGGCTACCTAAAACAGTATCCAAAAGATTATAGTATAAAACAGAAACTTGGTATTCAACAGTATCCTGTGATCTAATTTTCTTGGTTAAAGTCTGAGAGTTTGAGTAGATGGCCCTCAATATATTCAGTGTTTTATTAGTTTGTAGTTTGAATCTGCAGCCACCTGGCTGGAGGAGGTGAATCTTTGGGTCCAGCCCTAAGGTGTGGTGGTGGATTTGAGATTCCAATCTAAAGACAATGCAAAGTGCTTAGTTCTACCTGGAGTTCCTGAAGTGTGCTGTGTGGCTTTTGACTTTTAGGCTTGTTTTTCTCTCTGTGTGTTTGGCCCTGTGAAAGCAGGACAGCTTCTTCTGCTATTATGGAACTTCCCCTGGATCTGTAAGCTTTAATAAATCCCTTCCTCTATAACTGTGCCTAGTCTGAAAGTTCATCTCAGCTGAAGCTGTCTGCAACACAGTCCTAGAATCATATTAAAATCAGTAACTTTTTAAATTATGAAACCTACATAATTTGTTTCCCCCTTCCCTAAGGTTCTTCTGTTCCCTCCTTAATTAAACACCAAGAATACTTGTAGAGTAGACATTAGGTGTGACAACTGACAGAAGAAAATGCCTAACCTGTAGTTCATGATTCAGCTCTAGCCTAGCATACACGTTATCAGTACGTATGGTGTGTGAACAAAGAACTAGCTCTGCAGAGTGAGCAGCTGGAATGAAACCAGTAAAGGCAATACGGAAATGATGCTTCAGTGGAGGGCTGAAGACAGAAGTCAGATTTCACTGTTCTGGTCCAGAATTCTAAAAAGTACACAAAACACACCACAAGCAAGCATGTCAGCACTCCATATCCACAGGGCTTCCTCATCAGATCATTATTCCCTAAACAATGTAGCATCTTTACAGAGCCTTGACTTGAATTAGGTAGTAAGTAATCCAGAAATGATTTTAAATATATACAGGAGGATATGCCAAGGTAATAGACAAATCCTATATACCACTTTATAGAGAATACTTACACATGTGGAGACTTGGTTATGAAAAATGGATCTAGGAACCAATAACCACATAAATACTGCTGAAACTGAAAGTCAGGCAAGCCAGATGGAAGAGACTGCCTGGTACATGCAATAAAGAAGAACACTGAAGGCTTTACATTACTAGACTAAGCATATGGCTGGCCTTTACTCTTCAGAAAAGCATGTTTCCAAACAAAAGAGCACGAATCCTACCTATCATAGATCAACCTGGGGGGCGACAGAATGGATTGAACTGTGAAAGGAAGGCTGAGACTGCATGCAGCCTACATTTTAGACTACTTTAAAGAGTATAAGTGAAACATCCATCCACTGTGACTAAGAAGACAATATATGCATTTCTAGAGTCAATGTGAAACCTCATACATTAGGGAAAAAGAAAAATCACATTACCATTAGTTGTCTATGTAGATAGTGATGTCAGTAACCAAATTAGAGAGAAAAGGAGCAACTAATGATTGAGGACAAGACAGAATAGGGGAGAATTACATTTGACATATGAATAATTAAAACAAATAAAAAACTAGGCTAGCTGAAAATCCTGGTATACAGTAAACAGACCTAAAGGAAAGATAATGGTTAAATAATAGTTGCGAGACAAGAAAAACCTTCCAAAGAAAACCAAAAACTACCCTCCAGACATAAAATGGCCTTGATATCCATGACCTCATAGTGCCTGACACTACCTACACAAGACCGTTGTAAGAGGAGGGAAAGATCACGACATCAAAATAAAAGACTTATTGAGATGGGGAGGGGATATAATGGAGAATGGAATTTCAAAGGGGAAAGTGGGGGAAGGGAGGGTATTACCATGGGATATTTTTTATAATCATGGAAAATGTTTTAAAAATTGAGAAAAAATAAAATAAGATTAAAAAAAAAGAAAACCAAAAATAAACAAAAAAGAATACAGTTTTAAGAAACAGTAGATGCTAATCCAGATGTGGTGGCTCACGCCTTTGATCCCAGCACTCGGGAGGCAGAGGTAGGAGGATCGCCATGAGTTCGAGGCCACCCTGAGACTACATAGTAAATTCCAGGTCAGTCTTAACTAGAATGAGACCCTGCTTATAAAAAAAAAAAAAAAGAAAAGAAAAGAAATAATCAATAGAAATAGTAGGTGATGAGGAGGTTAGAGTGAAATTCTAAGAAGTCTTGCCAGCAGATTTGGTATCAAAAGATGGCCTTTGAGAACACCAGTTCTGCCAAGCAGTGAAACATGAGGATTAAAATGAAACTGCAGTGAAATGAGGAAGGAGTGAAAGATGAGGAAACAAAGGCACAGAGTTCCGAAAACTTAACTGGAGAAAAATGAGAGCACTAACAAAAGCCAAGCTTAAGCAAAAGGTTGTTTTTAAAAACAACAAATGAAATTCATCATGTAAAAAATGTGGCTCAGGGCTGGAGAGAAGGCTTAGCAGTTTTAAGGCGCTTGCCTGCAAAGCCTAAGAACCCATGTTGGACTCTCAAAATCCCACATAAGCCAGACACACAAAGGTGAGGCAAGCACAAGGTTGCACATGGCGACTAGGTAGCATAAGCATCTGGAGGTCTACTGTAGTGGCAGAGGCCCTGGCACACCATTTCTCTCTCTCTCTTTCTCTTTAAAAACAAAAACTAAAAATGTAGCTCAGTTAAACAAAATTTCAGTGAAAAAAATCTTGTGAGAATGGGAACCAAACTACCCAAATTAATTTCAGGACCCAGAGTTCTCATATTTTTGCAGTACAGTTCTGGGTAGCCATCACAGAAAACTAACAACAGAAGTAATACATTTCACTTTAATTTCTAGTTAATATAAATCCTTCCTATATTTTTTTTTCTCAGCTAATTTCCATTCTGACTGTCTGAAAACCAGGAAGAGCCTGAAATGCAGTGTGATGTCCCTTTCACCAAGTAGATAGTACACACATCTCTTAGTCTCTTAAAATGAAAATAATCTTTTGGGGGCTATTTGATATTATTATAGTTTAAGCTGCAGTATATAGTAGGCTATAGGAACTGAACAAAAAAGCCAGGAGAGCTAGGCGTGGTGGCGCACACCTTTAATCCCAGCACTCAGGAGGCAGAGGTAAGAGAATGACTGAGTTCAAGGCCACCCTGAGACTACATAGTGAATCCCAGGTAGCCTGACCTAGAGTGAGACATTTAAAAAAGAAAAGGACAAACTGGATCTTAGCCACTTAGGAAGCTGAGGCAGGAGAATCACAAGGGCTATAGTGAGTTGAAGAGCAGCCTGGACAACTTAAGACTTTGTAGCTCAGTAATAGAGCATTTGCCTAACGTGAGTGAGGCCCTGGGTTCAATCCTGAGTAGCAAGAATCCTAACCGAAGAATGAATAAATAAAAAAAAAGTTGGGATGGAAAACAATTTGAAATACTCCTGAGTTTTTAGCTTAATTATATAAAATGAACGGTCAGTAAAATAGGTTTAATTAAGCAGTGTATGTTAAAGTCACTAAAATTTTGTTGACCGATCAAAGTAGGTAAACAAACCCAATAATCAGGTTGAAGAATAAGGAGTTCTTCCACTATTCCAAAAATCTAAAACCCATCATGTCATTTTTTTGTAAAGAATGACATGCTTATCCTTCCTTCCTGAAAGAGTCATATCTAGGGAAGGTATTCATTATGCCATTCCAGCTCTCAGACCTACCTACAAGCTTTAAGGAAACCTCAACATTACTATCAAGTGATGTAATTCAATTCAGTAGTTTTTAGAAGGATAAAAGAGATTTTCATATTAGAATCACTTTCAAGATTTTGTAGACTTTTAAGACAAAATAACTTAAAGATGCTGAGATTTAAATACCTCAAATTCAATAATTACAAAACAAAGGTAAGAAGATTGTGGTCATCAATCTTAGTATTTATTGAAAGGTGGAAGACAAAGAACCCCTCAAACTCCAGAGACAAATATGTACCTTTGCTAAATGTAAAATGAGTAAAATATCTGTTTTACATGTCAATAAACTTGTCCAAAAATAACTGAAAGCAAATTTATCAAAACAGTACTAGTTTATTATTTACAAAAAAATCTTACCTGCCATATTATAATATTTGGGAAAAACTGTTTTACTCTCAGTTACATTAAGTACATACCTTAAAGGCTTGACCTAAGAAAGAAAATCTTTCCTACCCTCAATAACATCACCCGTTTGTGGAAACAAACGCATGCACACATACACACACATACACACACACACACACACACACACACACACACACACACACACACATTGTGCTGGATTAACCTAATCTTTAAGGTCAACAGTCTTGTGGCAAGGAAGGTAATGAATATATGGCTTAGTAAATTTAAATTCAAAACTAAATATCAAAAATGTTTAATTCTTTTGCTAACCTGAGTATGGAATATATATTACTTAGTTAAGAGGATATAAACAAAAATAGGGAAAATGAAGAAGAAAAAACACTATAGCAAACACCACTGAGGTACCTAAGTTTTCATGTAAAGGTCTGTGTATCAATTTAATAATTTATATAACATTTATTCTCTACAGCATATGGCCATATTAAAACTATAAATATTAAGTGCTTTATCGTTCTGGTTCAAGATACTGGAAATAAAAACAAAAATTTATATTCAGATAAAGAAGTGGAATGTTCTATCTAGGAAACTATTAATAATGCAATATTAAAATATAAAGGTGTGTGTGTGTAACAATGGTGGTAAATTCTCAGACTACATCTGAAGAGGATTTTAAAGTAACCCGTAAGGTCAGGCACGCAAGCATGACTCAAGTCTGTAATAAGGCTTTATCTCGAACTCTTAAACCTACCGGTTTACATATACTTCACACCTCCACCGAGATGTATGCATCTTACAAAGCAATTAAATTCTTGCATTATGGGTTAAGTTTCACTACAGGTTACATAAGAAACAATACCTAAAAGCAACAACTATAATTGCTCTAGCTATGTCTTCTTTTAACTTAAAATTTTAAGGCTCATATTTTGGAGAGACACCCTAAAGACATTTACTTAAAAGTCGGACCTCAATGCGTCTATGTATATGCTACTGAAAAAACTGGAAATAAAATACCTTCTTAAATAGATTACCTACAGCTTAAAGACTAAATTTCAACCCTATCCCTTCCTATTTTCAATACTGGTTTGTTAAGAACTTTTATATCCCAAAAAGGTAGGTGTGAATCACTAAATTTAGCTTTAACCAGAATTAACTTTGGAGGCGATGATGATTACACATAAAACAAAACCCTTATTTACACTGTCATGATTTTCAGCTTCTTCATCCCCTGAACTTCCTTATCCCCTGAACACACTGATCTCCTATTGCATTTGTCTTCTTATGAAGCTAGGGGGCAGAACCAACATCACTGCTGCAGTGAATTATTTGTTCTGGTGAAATGCATTTTTCTAAACAGCTTCTTCCTATTAGAAGTATGAAACGTGTGGTGGGCACCATCATTGAGGTGAAAAAGAAACAGCAGCAGTGTCCCAAAAAGCAGCACAAGGAAAGCCAACAGAAAGTCGTCAGAATAAGGGTGGGCTGAGAATAAAACAAAGAGCAAAACAAATCTGCAGAAAGTAGAGTTCCTTACATCCACCTTGACACACATCAAGCACTTGTTTAACTTTTAGTGACAGAAGTACTTCGTTTGAGATAATGAAGTCCATCAGCAAGCAGACTGTTTTACCCGTCCTTAGTGAGGCACTGGCAAGCCCATTTCCTACCACAGCAGACTTTCTGGACTATCTAAAGAGGAAGTACACCAAGTTGTTTGCCTTGTGAAGGAGGGTGTGGAGGGCATCCTGAGAAAGACAAGGTAACATCACTTTGGTAGTTATACCTCTACATGTTAAGTCATTGTCATTGCCATTATTCACAATTTTGTCTTTGTCACAATTTTCTTCCATTCGCTAAGAAAAATGTAAAAGAGGACTTTTAATTGCTCACAACTAAACATTTTTACTCAGGTACTACTAAGCATAGTACAAGTGGTTATTTGTATTCCTTATTTCTATTCCTTATATAATAAAGAAAATTTATGTAAGGGCTAAAGAATCTGGCCACATAACTTCTTTAAAAGGATTAGGTATCATCAACATACCTTGTTTCTCCCAGTTTTCTTAAATTCCACTAATTAAATTGTGTTCTTATTGTTGAATATAAATATTTTGAAATGTAGTCCAGGAAGTTGAGCCCAATTTATCAATTTAAGAAAATGTGAAAAATGATATACATATGTACATTTCCATACACGCATGTGCACAAACACACATATACTTTCATAACTGAATCCTGGATTTTGAAAATGATCCACAGTGTGGGGAATATAAATAATTACTAGATTTGAATACATACATTTGCACTCTATCACCATTTGAAATGGATATACCAGCAGAGAGAAGCATATCAAACAATTTAACTGAATTGTCACTTTATCTTTCCAAACTCAAAAGAAAATATATTTATTATGAACCTTTATTAGGTGGCTCACATTTCAGTATAAATCACACTAAAAAGATCTTTAAAAAGCTATTTACACTACAGTGCTGACACATTTAAAATGAAAAAAAAAATTGGTATAAATAAGCTCTATGGAAAAGCCTGAAATTGTCAAAAAAAGAATTCTGGCTCATATTACAAAATATATATATATATATGTATTTATATACTATATGTTAATGTCAGCTGTATTCTAAAACCTACAACTCCAACTCAAATGACATTTTAAAGACTCCTTTATGTTTTAACCTGCAATGTTTACAGTGCATCTGGCCCTAAGTGCTTCACAGTTATGGACAGGCACTGAGGAATGTTACAAAGCTACATAAACTATGTTTTGTAACAGACTTGAGAGCAAGTCCCGGGCTTGCTTTCAGATTCCATGAATCATTATTTTAAAACTATTTAAATCTTATATACAAATTTAGCACAAAATGTCATCACTTTTATCTTGATTTGAGTGTATGGAGCCATGTTGCCTTGTATCAACTAGATTTATGAGATTTCCAGTACACAAATCTTCCTTAAATTCCTTCTTGTTATTTTCAAATTTAGAATCTGTGTCCGTCGTAAAATCTGTAAACTGAACATGATCCAATTTTGCCTTAACATTCTTGCCATCTATATTATTCGATGCTTTAGTCTTTTCAGAAATAGTAACATTCCCAGGTTCTTCCTTGATTCTTACAGATGCAGTAGATTCATGTTTAATCTGCTGTAATTCACATTTAGAATGAAGTTTGTCTGAAAGAACAGAGTCCAAGGAGGTTTTTCTTACAGCACAATTCACGTTGCCAGTGTAAGGTCCAAGAACTGACGATGTGGGACCTGGTAATGTTCCTGTGTCATGTGTGTCTGTACTGTGAGAAGTGTCCTCCTCAGCATGATATAATTTAAGCCGTACATGCCAGGCTAAACTGCACACAGCTGAAACTGTCTTGAACTGATGAACAACGTTCCTTGGGATAAAATAAATGTCATTATCATACAGCTGAATCCTGGCATAGCGAATGCCTTCTCTTCTCAGTTGATTAAGTTTTGCATCATCAACCCACTGGACACACTAAAAAAAGAAAAGAAATAAAAAATACAAGTAAGAACTCAGTAGAGCAGTGAGGAACAAAGATAGCAGAGAGGGAAAAGGAACCAAGAGAATAGTGAGACAAGAGAAAGGTCAAATTATAGTACATTCTTATATTAAAGTTCTCAATAAAAAATTTTAAGGGCTGGGCATGGTGGTGCACGCCTTTAATCCCAGCACTCAGGAGGCAGAGGTAGGAGGATCACCATGAGTTCAAGGCCACTCAGGGACTACATAGAGAATTCCAGGTCAGCCTTAGCTAAAGTGAGACCCTACCTCAAAAAGAAAGAAAGAGAGAGAGGGAGAGAAGAAAAGAGAAAAGAAAAGAAAAAATGTTTTTTTTTAAATTTTTTTAAACTATAATTTCACAAGTTCTTAATTAAAGGAAATACATTTTTTTAAAGCATTTTTATTTATTTATTTGAGAGCGACAGACACAGAGAGAAAGACAGATAGAGGGAGAGAGAGAGAATGGGCGTGCCAGGGCTTCCAGCCTCTGCAAACGAACTCCAGACACGTGCGCCCCCTTGTGCATCTGGCTAACGTGGGACCTGGGGAACCGAGCCTCGAACCGGGGTCCTTAGGCTTCACAGGCAAGCGCTTAACCGCTAAGCCATCTCTCCAGCCCAAGAAAAAATGTTTGAAGGGCTGGAGAGATGGCTTAGTGGTTAAGGTGCTTGCCTGTGAAGCCTAAGGACCCAGGTTTGATTATCCAGGTCCCACTTAAGCCAGATGTACAAAGTGACACATGCATCTGGAGTTCATTTACACTGGCTAGATTCCCTGTGTGCCCCATTCTCTCCCTCCCTCTCTCCTTCCCTCCCTCTCTCCTTCCCTCCCTCCCTCCCTCTCCCTCTCTCTCTCTCTCTCTCTCTCTCTCTTCCTCCCTCCCTCCCTCTCTCCCTCCCTTGCTATGTGTTTCAAATAAAATAAAAGAAGGCCAAAAAAATGTTGTAAGTGACTGGAGAGAAGGCATAGTAGCTAAGTAAAGCACTTGACTGCAAAGCCAAAGGGTCCAGGTCTAATTCCCCAGGACCCATGTAAGCCAGATGCACAAAGTGGCGCATGTATCTGGAGTTCATTTGCAGTGAGTAAAGGCCCTGGCAAGCCAATTCATAGCCTCTTCCCTACCCCACTTCTCTCTCTCTGCCTCTCTCTCTCAATTTTTTTTTCAAATCTACAAAAAATGTTTTTAAAAAGAAGTGACTAAAGCCGGGCATGGTGATGCATGCCTTTAATCCCAGCACTCAGGAGGCAGAGGTAGGAGGATCGCCAAGAGTTCGAGGCCACCCTGAGACTACATAGTGAATTCCAGGTCAGCTGAGCCATAGTAAGACCCTACCTTGAGAAAAAAAAAAGAAGAAGAAGAAGAAGAAGAAGTGACAAGGTAGAAAGCAAGAGAAAAGCTGGGGAAATAAATCTGCACTGGACTGTGCTTTAAAAGCATTTCGGAGAAGAAAAAAAGATGTAGATTGCTCTTACAAACTGGGTTTTTTTTTTAATGAGTTGGTAGAAAAATACAGGTAATAAAATACAAGAAAATAAAAGAACACAAAATAATAATAAAGACAAGTGTTTTTCACAATAAATATAAAGATAACAACTATTTAAATTGTACCTGGGACAGTGGAGGCTCATGTAAATCTAACTGCAGTCGTTGAACTACTTCTAAGAAATCTTCCGCATGAAAACAAATGACATCTTTGGTTATTCGGGGCTGATCAGCCCTAAAAATGGGTGATAATAAAGAGTCTGCTATTAATGTTTCCAAACAAATTTACATTATGATCAATACCAAAGTCTTCCCACATATAATGATAAATGTAACTGAAAAACCACTCTAAGGATGGAGAAATGGCTTTAGTGATTAAGGCACTTGCCTACAACGCCTAAGGACCCAGGTTCAATTCCCCAGAACCTATGTAGCCAAACACAGGGTGGCACGTGTGTCTGGAGTTCATCTGCAGTGGCTGGAGGCCCTGACACACCATTCTGTGTCTCTCTGTCTCTCTCATAAAAAAATAAAGTGAAATTGCAAATATTACATAAAAGAAGTTGAGGGCATCCTGTTAAGTGAAATGAGAGGCAAGTGCAGAAACACACACACACACACACACACACATATACACATTCTCACTTATATGTGTATGCTAAAAGAGCTGCTTTTAAACAAACAAGGAACAGAATAGTGGGTACTAGAGAGTCAGAAATGGAAAAATGGGAGGCAGAGAGAGGATGGTTAATGGTACATGTGGGTAGGAAGAATAACCTGGTTTTCTATAACATAGTAGGGTAATTATGGTTAACATTTAATTGTATATTATGAAGTAGATAATGATAAAATGTAAATAAAGACTTGTAAACAAGACTGGGGAGATGTCTAGTGGCATGAGTATTTGCTACTTTAGCATAAGTGCCTCAGGCTAGAGATTGGAGACCAACAAGTTGACTCCCCAGAACCTACACAGAAGGTGGGCATGGCCATATACAGCTGTAACCCCAGTACAGTCAGGGGTCAGGGCACTGAGAACTGGAGAATGACTGGGGCTTGCTGACAGAGGCTACAAGTTAAGGAGGAACTCTATCTCAGGAAAAAAAGTACGTGGGTGAGCAATAATGGAGTATGAGGTGCGCATATCTGCACACATAGATGCATACATGACATCCATCACACTACACATACACACAAAACAAAGAATAAAATCTTTAGTACAGTTAGACTATACAAATACAGGTTTGAGAGAGAATGAAACCATTTTATCAGTGTTTCCATAGTAAGTGAAAATTTTTTTAAATTTCCTCCCCCTTCCCTCCCTCCAAAAAACCAAGTTAGAAACGAAGAAAGCTTTTCATTAACTAGCAGTAACTAGCACGCACATGACCTGGGTTCCAGCACCAGAACCATCATGAAAATAAAAGCATAGCACACTAGCTCTACATACCACTCTCCACAGTGCACAGCCTTCAGCACTCCAACAGCAGCCGTGGTCTGTCGTTCAAAGCCTTGTCCTATGTGATCTGCGTGGGCTCTCGTCCTGTCTTCAAAGAGCATCTCTCGAGGCTCACTGGTTCGAGGTAGGTACTGAAGGTTTTTTATTTCATTGGTAGTTCTGTTTTTAAAAAGTTGACATACTGAGGCTTACTTCTGATCCTACCAAACTTTCAATAATCTTATAATTCAGACAAAAGGAAACACTACACTATTTCAAATCAAGTTCTATTTTTAAAATGAATAAAAATGCGCATATAAATTCCTTTCTTTTTGTTGTTGTTGTTTTGTTTCATTTTTTAAAATATTTTATTTTTATTTGTTTATTTGAGATACAGAAATAGGCAGGTAGACAGAGAGACAGGGAGAGAATAGGTACTCCAGGGCCTCAAGCCAATGCAAACGAACTCTGCTATGTGCACCCCATTGTGCATCTGGCTTATGTGGGTCCTGGGGAGTCAAACCTGACCTTTGGCTTTGCAAGCAAGCACCTTAACCGCTAAGCCATCTCTCCAGCCCTTGTTTCATTTTTTAAGGTAAGGTCTTGCTCTAGCCCAGGCTGCCTTGGAATTTACTATGCAGTCTCAGGCTGGTCTCGAACTTTCAGTGATCCTCCTAACTCTGCCTCCTGAGTGCTGGGATTAAAGACGTGCACCACCTAAATTACCTTGTTTCTAATACAGCTTTCACAAAAGTGGCAGATTTAACGAAAAAATTACTTTGGTAAGAAATAAAATTACAATCTATCTTAGGTTTATCTACACAGTAGTCCTCTCCTAACTATAGTCCCCATTCAGTTGTCCAATTGCCTGTTTAAATCACATACAGCCAAATGCTTTGAAAATATTAAATGGGAAATTCCAGAAAAAAAACAATTCATGAATTTTAAGTTGCTCACCATCCTGAGAGCACTAATGAAACCTTACACTATCACACTTAGTCCTGCCCAGGATACAAATCATCTCTTTGCCCAGTCTACTTAATGACCTGCCCATTTGTCATTCCACAGCTGTTTGCAGTATCAAATTAACTATCTCAATATCCTTAAGTGCTTTTGTTAAATAACCTTATTTAGCTGAACACTGGCATTAAAGAGCAATAGTAGTGTTACTGACAATTCACTCACATCAAAGAAAAGCTACAGTGTTGTTTCCTATAGTGGAAAAGTGAAAGCATAGCATGTGTTAAGAAGATATCCCCATACCTTTTTTCACATTATGGCACACTGTGCTGTTTTATTAGTTAATAATCTTACAGTGCATAATTTACAAATTAAACTTTATCATAGGGATGCAAACACAGAGGAAAATATAGCATATATAAGGTTCAAAATTATCTGAGATTTCTAGCATCCACCTGAGAAAGAGGGGGGGTCTAAAACCTATCCCCAAGAGGAAACTACAGGCTATTGTACCTAGTCTCTTCACGGGAGGGGGGGTCTAAATTGTATGTGGCCATGCCCCCACTCAGATCACTTGGCTAACACTAGACATACTTCTAGAACAAAATTTTAAAATGCAATAATCCGATATTTACAAAACAGATGCTATGCGCTAGATACTGCCTAGGGCACTGAGGTTTGTGAATCAGATAATCTTGACAAATCAGATTGCTACTCAGGGAGGTTTGGACGGATAAAGGGAGGGATGGAGGGAGTATTATTGCTTCCTACAGAAAACAAACAGCCTGGTTACATTACCATCACATTCAAATAACTTAATGCATGTGCAACACTTAATAGCGAACCTAGCACAGTCTGTTATAAGTTAGACTATAACATGATGTGAAGTCATCACATGTACTGAGAGACAGAAATCCTGAGGTACATGGAAGTTCTTCAGGGGACTGATGAGTCTCCTTAAATTATATCTAAGTTTGTGTGTCTGCCTGTTCTGTCAAGGGACTTTCAGATTCTCAAATGTCCTGAAACAAGTAATAAACTCAGAAACATCAATGTTACCATTGTTATCAACTTGAAAAATTAACATGTAAAAGTCCACTAACCCAATTATTTATTTTATTTTTATTTGATTGAAAGCGAGAGAGAAAAAAAAGCAGATAGAATAGGTGTACCAGGGCCTCCAGCCACTGCAAACCCCAGACACACGTGCCACCTTGTGCATCTGGCTTACATGGGTACTGGGGAGTCAAACCTGGGTCCTGAGACTTCACACATGCCTTAACTGTTAAGCCATCTCTCCAGCCCTCACCCAGCTATTTACTAAGCAGCAGACACTACTAGATGTTAGTTACGCTTTAGTAATAAACCAACATAGTCCCTTTAAGTTATATATCCAACTGTCTATTCAATGACATTTTTCATTTTGACTTTTTCTTTTTTTATAATCATTATAACCATGAGAATAAATTTAATACAGAAAAAGCCATGGTCTCACCAAGCATTTACTCCATGATCACAAGGTTAATTTGGTGTACTTTTTGTCCAAAGCTATTCTATACACACACATTTTGAGACACGGTTTTATGTATCACAGCCTCGAGTTCATAACAATCAACTTGCTTCAACTTCCCTTGTGCTGGTATTACAGGTGTGAGCCACCACCATACTTAACTATGTAAATAAATATTTACAAATGGGGTCTTATTTTATTATGTTTCTTTTTACAAAAATAGTATTACAAGCTAGAAAGGATAGAAAGGGAATAAAAAGGGAGGGAGGGGGCACTATATTTTTACATAAGTAAGTAAAAGAACAGATTAATGGGGGTGAAAAATCCTAAGTAAGGTCAGGGGAGGAGACTGAGTAAAGGAAAGGTGGAGGGAGGGCTAATCAAAATCTAAGAGGATATAAATAAGTCATATGGAAACCTACTTTTTTGGACAATGGAATACTCAGAAGCTGTAAATTGTTATTAGAAAATTTTCAGTGCCAGAGATGTGATACCTTCCGGTGAGTTGTTGGCCAGGGAGGTCCCTGATGGCCCCAAAACATTATAGGCCATTGCCAAGGCCCTTGGTTTCCCACCAGGAATAGATGGTAAGACCCTATTGCTGAAGACTCCACATACTTGGGCTGCAAGGCCACTGAGAAATCCTCCTGGAACTGAGCTAAAAACCTCCTCCATGTTAGACCAGCTGACAGAAAGCTGGAAAAACCACACTGCACGCAGTTCAATGGGAGAGAGAGAAATCACCAGTGGAGATACTCAACAGTGGACACTGCATGCCTCAAATTTGGCCTGCCAGGTCAATGAGCCAACAGGTGCAATACTGGCACATCTGTTATGGAGAAACCAACTGCTCTCTAATTGGACTGGAGGCCTACTCCATGAGAGGGACTACATCCCTGAAAACCTACAACAGGGGTAGTCTTAAGCCCTAGGGGTGTAATGTCTGTTGGTATCTGGCTAAATGTGTATACTAAGCTTATCAAACTGCCTGGTAAGCATTTCTCTTAATGATCATACCCATGTATTAATGCTACTTTGACTTTTGGTTAAAGAAGCTCCTTTTTTCAGATGACAATGACCTTGGGATGACTCAGAAGGCACCACAGTGCTGAGAAGTGATGACAGAACAGTGCTCAACGCTGCAATCTCTCTTGGACACCTTCCAAGGCTCAGGGTCCATTGAGGAAGAAGTGGCAGGAAGAATGTAAGAGCCAAAGGAAGGGCAGGACTCTTTACAATGTGCTCCTCCAAAAGAGAGGCTGATTGAGAGGGGGAGGGGATATGATGGAGAATGGAGTTTCAAAGGGGAAAGCAGGGAGAGGGAATTACCATGGAATATTGTTTACAATCATGGAAGTTAATTCTAAAAAAATTTTAAATTATATCTTAAAAAGACTGCTATTTCACATGCTTACCAACCTGTCAATTTATTAATAATTTTTATCAATCAAAACAATAGTAACTTTATCAAAATGAGAAAAAATGTTTTCTTCAAAATAATGTATGTGCCTGCCACTATTGGTTGTTTTACATTTTTCTCATTAGCTTGTGAATTTTCTTTGGCTCATTAACTGGCACCAGTGTTTTCATTCAGTCAATCATGGCTTTGAACTTTGTTGTTGATACCTACCTCTCTAATAATACCACCACTGTACAAAACTCTTTTGTTTTGTGAGGGAAGAACCTCTTCCAGTTTTGAAAACGGTATGCTGATTCTTTTATATTGTTTATCTGTTAGTCTCTAACTTTTGTATGAGGTGGAAGCTCTGCCTCTATTTTCTTTCGGACAGGATACCAGTATCTCCACTATTATTCTTTTCTCTGTGTCTTTTATAGTAAATTTTTTATATACCCAGACCTACTTACAGACCCTACCCTAATCCAATGCTTTGAGTTTTTACAATAATTTCTAGAAGCAAGCTCCTCCTTACTTCTCTGTTTTCTTCCTGTTGAATTTTAATCTCCTAGTGCTTTACGTGTTAAGTCCAACTGAAATGCACAAAAATGTAATGGATTATCATTCTTCTCCAAACCAGACCACAAGTGGACCTTCCATATGTATTATTTTGTGTCCTTTCATAAGATGGTTTAGTTTTCAGGACCAGGGGCATGGTGGCACAAGCCTTTAATCCCAGCAATCAGGAGGCAGAGGTAGGAGGATTACCATAAATTCGATGCCACCCTGAGACTACATAGTGAATTCCAAGTCAGCCTGAACTAGAGTGAGACCCTACCTCGACAAACCAAAAACAATGATGGTTTAATTTTCTAAATAGAACTTCTAAGTAGTTGTTAAATTTATTCCAAACTGGGCTGGAGAGATGGCTTAGCGGTTGGGCGCTTGCCTGTGAAGCCTAAGGACCCCGGTTCGAGGCTCGGTTCCCCAGGTCCCACGTTAGCCAGATGCACAAGGGGGCGCACGCGTCTGGAGTTTGTTTGCAGAAGCTGGAAGCCCTGGCGCACCCATTCTCTCTCTCTCCCCCTATCTGTCTTTCTCTCTGTGTCTGTCGCTCTCAAATAAATAAATAAATAATTTTTTAAAAAATTATTCCAAAGTATTTTATTATTTCTCTGTTCAAGTGGTGTCTTTACCATTCCTGGTTGTAATTTAATACCATTTGCTGATCTTCATGTTACATTTGTTGTGAATTTTTTATTTTTCTTTATATTTTGGAGGGGGGTGTTCTAGGTAGCATTTCACTCTAGCTCAGGCTGACCTGGAATTCACTATGTAGTCTCAGGATGGCCTCAAACTCATGGTGATCCTCCTACCTCTGCCTCCCACGTGCTAGGATTAAAGGCGTACGCCACCACGCCAGGTTGTGTTGTGAATTTTTATAACCAATTATATAAGCATGAGCTACATTTGAATTTAAATTTCAATTATGCTCTAAACTTCTCCTTCCTCCTGTTTACATACACACACACACACACACACACACACACACACACACACAACTTAATCATGCAAAAAACATACAAATATCAATCCCCAGAAATAAAAGTTTGTATCCAACATACCTTTTCCTTTTGAAGGGTGACTTTGGCATATCAGCCACAGGTATCATTTGTTCTCCTGGACGTACCCACATGATGGGACCATCGTCACTATCTTTTCGACTCTCTAATTTTAGACTAGATAGTGTTCCCCATGGCAGTGTGCACTAGAAAACACACAGTAAAATATATATGAATTATTTTCAAGATATATCTTCAAAGTAGGGTATAGTGGCTCACACTAGGAAGGCTGAAGTAGGAGGATCACCATGAGTTCAAGGCCATCCTCAGCTACAAATTGAGTTCCAGGTCAGCCTGGATTAGAATGAGACCTTGCCTCGAAAAATAAAAAAACAAAAAAACAAAGTATATATAACCTTCAAATATACACTAAAGAATACTGCTCCAGACTGGAGAGATGACTCAGTGATTAAATTGCTTCCTTGTAAAGGCTGATGGCCTGGGTTCAATTCCCCAGTACCCACATAAAACCAAACATACAAAGTAGCACGTGTCTAGAATCTGTTTGCAGCTGCAAGAGGCCCTGGCACACCTATTTGTATTATCTCAGATGGACAGACAGACAGTTATAAAGACTTAAAAACAGACAGAAGACAGATATAGATAGATGGATGGATGGATGGATGGATGGATGGATGGATGGATGGATGGGCGGGCGGACAGACAGACAGTGAGTGTTTTGTAAAATATCTGATAATAATTGTAACCAATTTCGTTGATGTGACTAGTTAAAAGGAATAGAAAACAAAAAGTTTAAAAAGAATAAAAGAGGGGGCTGGAGAGATGGCTTAGCAGTTAAGGCACTTGCCTGTGAAGCCTAAGAACCCAGACTTTATTCCCCAGAACCCACGTAAGCCAGATGCACATGATGGAGCATGCATCTGGAATTCATTGTGGCTAGAGGCCCTGGCATGTCTATTATCTCAAAATAAATAAATAAATAAATAAATAAGGAAAAAATTTAAGTAAAAGAGGGAAAGAAAAGGAAATAGAATAGAGTCTAAGTAAAATTGGGCTAGGGAGGTGGCTCAGCAGTTCAAGGCACTTGTTTGCAAAGCCTGCTGGCCTGGATTCAATTATCCAGTACTCACATAAAGCCAGATACACAAAGTAGTGCATGCTTCTGAAGTGCATTTACAGTATCAATTGGCCTTGGTGCTCTCATTCTCATTCATTCATTCTCAATTCTCTCCCTCTTTCCTCCCGTCCCTCCCTCTCCCCTCTCCTTGCAAAAAAAAAATACTTTTTTAAAAAATCCAGGGGTGGTGATGCACACCTATAATCTCAGCACTTGGGAGGGTGAGGTACAACTGCTGTAAATGTGAAACCCGCCTGAGACTACATAGTGACCTCCAGGTCAGCCTGGCATACAACAAGACCCTACTGGGGGAGGGGGTCTGGGCGTGGTTCTAATCCCAGCATTTGGGAGGCAGAGATAGGAGGATCGCTGTGAGTTCAAAGCCACCCTAAGACTACAGAGTGAATTTCAGGTCAGGCTGGGATACAGCAAGACCTTACCTGGAAAAACCACCAAAAAAAAAATAACAATAATAAACATTAAAAAAGCCAGGCGAGGTGGCACGTGCCTTTAATCCCAGCCCTCGGGAGGCAGAGGTAGGAGGATCACAGAGAGAGTTCGAGGCCACCCTGAGACTACAGAGTGAATTCCACGTCAGCCTGGACCAGAGTGAGACCTCACCTTGAAAAACCAAAACAAACAAACAAAAAAAATTACATAAACATACAGGGTAGAAAATCAAGCATGCATAAGTATAA